>NW_006159859.1:7361631-7366468 GCF_000334495.1 Tupaia belangeri chinensis
TGACTGCAGTAAGATATATAGCCCCAGCTAGGTGCTACTTTATAGGATGTATAAAGTTAGACTTGTGTTCATGGAGATGTATTTATCACCTGCGTTTGCTATGAAAATATTTAGATTAATTAAGATCTTTAGTAATTCAATAAAATGTGGGGGGAAAAACAGTATAGAAAGCAAACATAGATACAAGAGACAGTGTGGGAAGAGAGTGGGAGATGGCAGAGGGTTAAGAGATAGGGAATCAAGGATGGGGGGAAAAAAAGCAAAACATATAGAAAACAAGAAATGGAAAATTATTTGCTGACAATAACATGTTTGTTGATGTGCTTGACTGTGACAATATACAGTGTACTCTGGATGGAAAATCTCATTTTGTATGCTGTAATGATGTACAGTGAATGAATGCAAATAAATAAATTGAAATTAAAAAAAAGAATTTATTCTTCCACAATGCTTTCATCGTTATTAAGCATGAATGTACTCACATTTCAGCTACAGCCAAAGCTTTAAGTCTTATGTTAAAAAAGAACATGCAGGGACCAGCAGTTAGTGTAATGGCTATGTTGCTGGACTCCCATGTAGTTGACCTCAGTTCGAGTGCCAGACCCGGTGGCTTAAAAATAAATAAATAAAAAATAAAATAAATAAATTAACTTTAACAACATAAAAATAGTTTGATATGCTTACCTGTAATGACTGCCCAGAAAAACATCCCAAATCCAGTCAAAATGTGTTCTCTTAAATATACAAAAGCTGTGCTCTCTGCATAAAGTTCTGCTTGGTCAAGTAACAAATTTTACATGAGTCTGTTGTTTCTGATGGGATTTTTTTCGAATTGGTATAACTAAAATAAAGTGTTAGCTTAGATTTTCTTCTTGTGTTTTCCTTTTATTATGTTAACTGTGTATGTAAAACTTAATCTCCAAGCAACCTCATAGATACAAGTAAATGACTTTTAAAATATTGAATGGATTTAAAGTTTCTTTACATAAAGAAGAATGAAAGTGAACTTAAAATCTATTTGAGATTTCTTCAAAGAAGTTAAACTTCTGTTAAGCACATTAAACGCATTGCCCACTCAGTGATTGACCAAATGTTGTAATTCTAGCACACCAAAAAGTTAGCATTGTCTTAGACATATAGTACAGTAGCAGTCTACACTTGGAAAGAATCATTTTATATGTGGAATTACTATGTGATAAAAGAATAGTGAAAACGACCTTGTTTAAGAAAAATAAAAAGCACCGGTATAGTTCTTATCTATCAGTTGGTTTGATTTCCTTAACAAGTATCTTCAAGGACAGAATTAAAGTTAATATATTTTGGGGCTGGCAGGTGGCATGGTGGTTAAGGGCACTGGGCTCCCACATGGCTGACTACAGCTCGAGTCCCTGACCTGGCGGTTTGCTTTCTCTCTCTCCCTCACTCTCATGGTCTGTCCTCTCTGATCAAATTAAATTAAATAAATAAAGTTAAATAATAATCTTCTAAAAAAAGTTAATATATCTTACTCTTCTAGTCTCCAGGTAGATTTAATGCTCCTGAAATTTATTTTTAAAAATCCTCTTACAAGATTAGATGTTCTAAGTTCCAGTACTGTAACATTTTTATTGGGAAAAGGTCTTTGTTATGAGGAACCATGTTATATGCTAATTATCATATATATGATCAAATGTGCCCAAGAAATTTTTTTCAAATTAAAGTATGTGTTTAAAGAAACCAAAATTATATTTAGGTACATTTAGTCAGACCAACATTTGCTTCTGGTGGAAATAGTTGTTTAATTTTCAATCATAGTATTATTTACTTTTAAGACCTTGAGGAAGATATGGTACTTTTATCATTTGCAAAGATAGAATTGCAAGTTAAAATGTAGTTTATCCATGAAATAAGTTTGGTATGATTGACATTTATTTTTAATTGTAAAAACAATAAAACACTTCCATAACTCAACAACTAAGGTCCAAAATGTTAATTGCACAAAACGCAGAATAAGGATACTTCAAGGTGAATAATAATCAATATTTATTTAGTTGGTCACTCCATAACTATTTGGAAAAGCAAAAGGGAAATGGAGAGAGTCATTTATTTCTTTTATTTATTAGGGCAAGTAAGCAAAGGACTGATCATTATAAAGCAAGCATACTCTTGCGACTGAACTGAGGCTAAATGACCATGAGAGAATTTCTTCTAACAGTTTCTTCTTTCACTCTTCCTCCCACCACAAAGGAAAGATTTGTTTTCACCTGTTCTGTCCCTTTTTGAGAACTGGAGCAAGCCAGGGCAGTAGTTCTATTCATCAGTACCACTGATCTGCCCTGGTACTCTGAGAGATACACGGTCATTTGGAATATATACTCAAGGAGTCTTCGTTTGTCAGTAAATTCATCATTTGTTTATTGAAAAGGTTCTTTTAGTTTCTTGGACTGAACAGTTGATTGTAACAAAAACTGCCTTTACCATAACTTTAGAGAGTTTGTTTATTAACAAGGCCTGTCTTTCTTAACTAAAGAATAGTCTTTTCGACTCAATTATAAATGCAGTAGGTATACTTCGCTACAGAAAACACTAAACACCTTTTGGGAACCAGCAGTTAGTGTAATGGCTATGTCGCTGGACTCCCACATAGTCGACCGTGGTTCGCGACCCTGACCCGGTGGCTTAAAACTCACGCCGGGTGCGTGTGCGTGCGTGCCCAAGATCCCAAGAGGAGAAATGGAGGAGAAGGGATTGCGGCATGACCATCCCCCCTGGGGGGTGATTTCTCGCTTTCTGTCTCCCTGTCTCTGTCTGTCTGGTGAGCGCACGTGCCCTAAAGCAAAAACCTCTCAAAAAAAAAAAAAAAAAAAAAAAAGAAAAAAGAAAACACTAAACACCTTTTGTGTGCCTGTTTTTAATCATGTGTAGGGTATGTAAAACAGTATGTTTTTCACACCGGGTGCGTGTGCGTGCATGCCCAAGATCCCGAGAGGAGAATGGAGGAGAAGGGATTGCGGCGTGACCATCCCCCCTGGAGGGTGATTTCTCGCTTTCTGTCTCTATGTCTCTCTCTGTCTGTCTGGCAAGCACACGCGCCCTATAGCGAAAAAACCTCTCCAAAAAAAAAAAAAACCAGTATGTTTTATTAAAAGTGTCTAGTTGCTCAAAAGCAAATATTGTTTACAATGTTTTTAAAATAAGAGCTCTATCTGAATGCACAGTTTATTTATACGTATCGTTTCTCTTCATAATCTACTGGGGCATATGATAGCTTATGAAGATACGAACATGAGCAAATCAGTTTTTGTGTTTAAGGTGTTCATTGTCTGGTGGCCATAAAACACGAGTAAGGAAAAACCATACTAAATGTGGAAAAACTATAAAGAAACACTGCAAGACTCAGTCACATCACAAAGGCACAAGTAGATCTGAAAGCAAAGCGCTCCTAAATACAATGTTTTGAGATAATGCAAAAGTAAAACCTGCGAAGTAATAAAACAGATGAAAAATTTGATGTCCATGTTAAAGGTACTGCTCATACTGCCACAGAAATTATTTTAAAGACTAGCAAAAGAAAATTCTAACCACTCTTACTGACATTTAAGAAAGAAGATAAAGGAGAGAGGAAGCAAACATATTTCCGTTTTCTCTGATACAGGACTCTAGAATACATATACGAGGGATTCACAAGACATAAAGCCTACAGCCTCATAATGAAAAGATGATTACATTTCATATATGCCTCCCTTAGGGAAGAAAAACTATGATTTAAAATGAGGTTAGCCAGCAAATACAATTGTTTAATTTCAGCATGGGATTTGATCCCAAGCATAGCTTTATACTCGTGTTAGCAAGCATTGTCTTTGTTGTATTTTTCTACCAAATCCTTTTAACATTTCTTTGGGGAGATGAAAATAAAGATTATAAGAGTTCCTTTAATGTCTTTATCCAATCCCAATATGAAGATGTAAGGGAGGTTTTATAGTAAATAGCATTGCAGTGCTCCGGGATGTTACAACAGGAACTATACAGCACTCCCTCGGCATGGGCCAATTTTTTTGTTGTAATTGTACCAGCTCTGACAGGGTAGTCAACAGAAGTGAGTGAAAGTCCCCAAAGGACTGAGACCTTTGATAACTCCATTCTATCCAGGACTTTTTTTTTTTTTTTTCAATGTTCAACTGGGGTTGATTTGTTGAAGGCCAAAAAAAAAAAAAAAAAATCATAAGATAAATATTCACCATGCGCTTATTTAAGTCACATTGAACACAGTGTACATTTTTTTGCATTATCTACATGTATTGTTATTTCAGATATATATTCTCTATCTAAAAGTATTTCATTCTCTATTTTAATTTTCTCACCTTATTTATTTGTACCATAGACCACATGTCTTCGCTTAATATGATTTTAGCAAATATTACTGATAAAGGTCTAGGTTATTATATGCAAAACTCTTGGTTTCCTTGGAAATCTCTCTCTCCCTAATACTTATCACTTTATAATTCCTTCCTGCAATTCTCTTAGCAATTACAGCATAATTACCCGTTCTCTCCTAGTGCTTCTTCTACCTTCTCTTCTGCCCATTTTCATCGTGTTTTACTGAGTTTCCTTCTATGCTCACCTTGTAACTACAGCTACATTGATGACTTCTTCCTGAGGTTTTGTGCTTTGCCTTACACTTGTCTCTATGCTCTCTTCCTGAGCTATTTTGTCTGTGCCAATTGTTTCAATATATTTTACTGTGTCAGACTATCACATCTATTAATTCTAACCAAGACTGTACCCGTATGCAGCTAGCAGGTGGCGAGGTAGTTGAGGGAGCTGGACTCTCCCATGACCACAGTTTGAGTCTTGGACC
>NW_006159859.1:7381074-7383687 GCF_000334495.1 Tupaia belangeri chinensis
AAAAAAAAAAAATTAAGTCCTCCTGAAATATTGTAAGTAAATTAGTTAAAGTAACATATTTCTTTCCAAGAATGGGTGGTAGGATTTGCAAAGCTATGATTTAAATTATGGTTAAGAACATGAAGAGTTTTTCTCAAAGTTGTATTTTTCTTTCCATGAGAAAATACACTTATTAGATTGACTGCCATGCAAGCTAATGCATTACATTCCACCAGAACAAATGACACCCGTGGCCTGGTTTTCATTGCCACAGAAAGCAGACGAAAATTTCAAAGTGAGCGCTTTTGGATGGTTTCCTACATATACAGCACCAGCTCAGAGACCACTCTCATCACTAAGAGTAGGAAGGTAAACATTTCCTCCACCTTCGCTTGAGCTTCTTTATCAGTCAACAGAGTCACAGATAAGGATAAAGGAATAACTGTTTTGCAGACACAAATGCTGTTTTCTTCCTGGGAGAGGATATGAACCGCCCTACACAACCACCCGTTTTGAGATTCTATGTCAGACACAGCATTTGCCAGAAAAGCTTCACCCAGAACAATTCTATGAGACAAAACAATCCTCTGACTTTTTCTATAACTGTTTGGAAATCATTTAGTATTTTGGCCTCTTTGCTCTTCCAGAAGTTATGTAGAAAAGTATTTTCACATATACAGTGATTCTGACAATTAAAAAGTGTTTCGCCACAAGTTAGTGCCTTGTGGTTGAATTTTTGCTACCATAATGTCAAGTTGGACAACATGGGAGATTTCTTGTAGAGCAAGGGAAAGTATGGTAGAGCGAAAGGAGCCGTGTTAATAATCACTCTGGGACAATAAGCATACATTGGGGCTGTCCTGATGAATGAGCACATGCCTTTACACTACTCGTGATGAACCACAGGCTTCGAGAAATGCATCCCTCTGGTCCAGCCTTTGCTGAATGGTCCCAGGCCTCTCCCATGGAAGCAATCTGACCTCAAACTGTAAAGTGAAGAAGAATGCATATTCTCAGCAGGCAGATTTGTTCTGAAGAAGCAAAGAAAAGAATTAAGCCAAGCCTGGTCAGTTTATTCCCCCAAACTTATTAGACCAAGTATTCATAATATTTGAGGAGACAGTGGTTATTTCTTTGTATGGAAGAAAACATCAAGATTGAGAAAGGCAAGTCTGTAGCACAGGACTGAAGCTCTGTAGAGAGGGGGTGGCTACCAAATGGCCAACCACGGCTAGAATCCTGGCCCTAGGGGCAACACTCCTGTGCTCATGTGTACGCCCAGGATCCTGATGGGATGCAAGAATGGACAAAAAAGAACTGCAGTGTGATCAGTGCTTCTCTCCTCTCTTCTCCTCTCCCTTCTCCTCTCCTCTTCCCTCCTTTCTACTCTCCCCACCTCTCCTCTCCCCTCCCCTCCCCTCCTCTTACCTCCTCTCCTCTCCTCCCCTCCCCTTCCCTTCCCTCTCCTCCTATCCCCTCCTCCCCATCCCCTCTTTTTTATCACCTCCCTTCTCACCTCCCCTTCTCTCTCTCTCTCTCTCTCTCACACACACACACACACACACACACACCCCTCTGGCATTAAAACAAAATGAAAAAGAGTGAGAAGTGTTCCTTCCCTACTCCCCCCCCTGCGACATTGTACCACCTTTTGAGCAATCCTGCAATGGAATAGTGTGTATTCAATCCTTCACGTAAGATGTATTTTTGCAGGAAAGCAAAAAAACTCAGAGTGTAAGTTTTTAGCTCTTGTGTTCCCGAAAGCTAATCTAGAAAAAAACCCTGTATTTTAGTTGGCCAAAATATTTTTTTAAATGTATTATTTAAAAAATTAAATAATACTTTTAATTTAATTAAAAATTTAATTAAAATTAAATAATACATTTAAAAAATTAAATAATACATAGATGTATTGTTAGAGACTGTTCACAAAACCCGCTGGCCAAGGGCTGGAAAGGAGGAAGACTGATGGCTACGCGATGGTGAGAGAGAAAAGTCTCTACTCTCTGCACTGCACGGCCTGACCCTGCAGTGAGAGTAAAAGGTCAGAGCAGGAGAGAATGCTAGAAACTCCAGGTAGGTTCATGCGCAGGTGCTTCACTCAGAAGAAAGCATAATAAATCCCTGCACCTAGTAGTTAAATAGATTGAAAGTACTGCAGGAGGAATCCATGCACTAGGTGTAATACATTATGTGGAATAGTAAATCTTTTCCGAGCTGCCAGGATGGGTCACAGAGACCCAGTGAACTGTTAGTCTGGGAATAATGGAGTAAGGACAGTAGCGTGAAAACTGGATCAGAATGCAAATTAAGGTTCAATAGCTCTCCATCGCTCCCCAAAATGCCAATCTACTACTTAAGTACCTAGATGAATTAATAATCATCCCCAAAAGGGGACAAAACCTCCACTGAGATAATCTTCTGGATCACCAAAAAAAATAACAAAATTTTAAAAATAAAATAAAATTCAAAGAAGTACATATACATACATACATATGTGTGAGTATATGTGTATATATCTATATCTATATATAAATCAGAAGCAACTGAGCCATAGAAAAACAAAGTTATATTTGTACATACTTATTCTTTGGAACTATTGTGTGTCTTTGGGTGTTGGACACCTTTTCAACA
>NW_006159859.1:7383718-7396566 GCF_000334495.1 Tupaia belangeri chinensis
CTCTTTCCATATTTGCACAATGTATTAATAGTTTTATAATTTGGATATTCAGTGAAGGAAAAATTCAAGAGTACAGTTTTAGCACAGTTGGTTCCTACTGAGAGCTGTGAGGCTCACTGTCTAACTGAAGAGCACCATGCATTTTGTAGGGCTTCAATAAATATTTTTGAATAAATGACTAACTATGTAAGATTTTTGTGTTGGAATATACACACACACACACACACACATATAAAATTCTAAATTGTCATTAATCAGCTGGGGGCTGTGATTCAAGGCCCAAGCATTTTCTTAGACGCAGTTTCTTTTCAGGTTTTCTTCACTTCTGTAACCAGACTATAAACTTTCTTTCTGAGAAAATGAAAGAATATGTAGATAAATTCATTGGAAGGCCCATTTTCCTACTTGCTGCCATCAGTTTTCACATGTTTCCTTTCCTAGTTTAGTTTCCATGATACATTATTCCAAATTTAAATTATGCTTTGACTTATTTCAATTTGGATAAAATCCTGGTAAATTAACTTGCTTCTTTGTTTTAAACTTTGTCAGACCAGTTTATTAATAGGATAACTCAAAGTTTTTCATTTATACAGAAATATTGGTTTGCAAAATCCAGCAAACCTTTCTCAGTAACATTAAACCCCGCATGATGATTAAAGTAATACTACTTATTTTTAAACTAAAGAATATATGTAGTTTGTATAAAGCATGAGTAAACCATAAATTGTATGGAGTTTGGACTTTCATTGAAAATATATTAATTTAAAAAGCTGTTGTAATCTGAATACACACACACACACACACACACACACACACACATAACTCCACCTCACCAGAATATTGATATTACTAAAATTAATTTGACTGGAAGCTTTGACATTGTGTAAACAGTATCACATTCTAGGAAAAATACATTAGAAGTCTTTTCAAAAGCTTACTTCTTAATTACATGTGTAAAAGTCTCTTCTATTAATATTGATGTAATTTTAAAGTGAAACATTGAGAAAATAAAGCAGAGAAGCATGACAGTCACCAAAAGACTTTCAAAGTTTTGAGTATTTGTATTTAATATTAAATAAGCAAGTAAGGAAAGTAGTTGTAACTAACATAGTCAATAGAACATATGGAAAATAGTTTCTGAGCTGGACACCATTCAGAAAGTTCAGAAATGTCTTCTCCTTATTTAAACTGCACATAAGTATTAGATGTTGGTAATGTGAAATAAAACACAATTTTATTTCAGTATTTTACTAGTTATCTCAATTATCTGGGCTCTGCAAGTGAATTGAGAACCTAAAAGAATTACATTTGAAATATCAATATCCTAGAAATATCATCAGGGGACAAAGTTTTGTGTCTTAGTTGGGACTGGGTGCAGCTGCCAGATCAGGGACATGCATTGTCAGGAACATGCCGATGCTTTCCAATGGGGTAGCTCTCTGATGAGTACTGAGGCGGGACTCACATTTTTGTTGTACAATATAAAGCCAAATGAAACATTCTGTTGAAGAATATACTTTAGACTTAGCTAAGAAAATAAGAGCTGCCTTAATCCATTTAGGCTGCTATAAAATATTATCTTAGACTGGGTAATTTACAACAAAACTGTATTGCTCACAGTTCTAGAGGATGGGAAGTCTAAGATGAAGGCACCAGAAGTTTCAGCGTCTGATGGATTCTCACTCTCTCCTGCATAGCTGACACCTTGTTGTTATTTAGCAAAAAAGTCAAAGCAGCTCCTGTCAACCTCTTCTATAAGGATGCTACTTCTATTCATGAGGAGAAAGTCTTCGGGACAGAACCACTTCCCCAAATGTTCTACCTCTTAACGCGATTATATTGGGTATGAGGTTTCAACATATAAATTTGGGTGGGACATCAATATTCAGTCAATAGTAGTGGCCCAGAAGCAAATCTAGCAAAAATAAAAATAAATTTAAAAACTCCCCACAAAGATTGTCAAAAATGAAAACAGCAAAAATAAAAATAAATTTAAAAACTCCCCCACAATGTTTGTCAAAAATGAAAAATGAATGCCTTCTAATAGGGCAGAGCTTCTAAAATTTCAGCATGTGTCAGAGTCACTGGAGAGCTTATTAAAAGACAGATTGCTGGGTATCACTCCCAGAGTTTCTGCTTAGTTCTGGGCTTAGGCAAAGATTTGCAGCTCTACTGAGCCTACAGTAATAGTTATGATGTTGACTCACTCTTTTTTTCTTTTTTTTTTGCAAGAGATTTTTGCTATAGGGTACATGCACTCGCTCAAGAGACAGAGACAGAAAGGAGAAATCAGACCCCCAGGGGGTATGGCCATGCCGCATCCCTCCTCCTGCACTCTCCTCTTGGGTTCTTGGGCACGCACACAAACGTGCCTGGCATGAGTTTTAAGTCACTGGGTTCAGGACTCGAACCATGACTGACTACATGGGAATCCAGTGATGTAACCATTATGCCATCTGCTGGTCCTGGTAGTCCAGTCTTAGTGGTGATGCTGCTAAAATACTGCTCTGCAGGATGAAACCAAATGAGTAGTCTTGGTTTGATTCCTGGTCTGACTTCAAGTCTGGGCATGAAGGTGTGTGCTGTAATCCCAGCTAATTGGAAGGCTGGGGTAGGAGAATCGTTGTAATTTGTGGGCTGGCCTGGACAACATAGCAAGGCCCTGTCTAAAAGAGACCTGAGCATGGTGACTCCGCTGCACTCCCAGCTGGAGGCTGAGGTAAGAGGATCATGAAACAGTGAGTCTCTTTTGGGTTGTTGGAAAACTCATGACATTTTTCTGTTTCTCTATGCAAAATGCCTCATGATTTCTCTGACAACGCAATATATCAACAAAACAAACATCACAAAACAAAACAGTGATGTTGCTACAAGTTTGGAGCCTCCATGTTAGGAAATCACTCTGGATTATCCCAGCATCACCTCACATATTCATAATACCTTTTCAGTCTCTGGTGGTAGATGAAGCAAGACAGAGGGAAAAAACAATTACTTAGAGTTGAGAGTAATTTTTCACGAAGTGAGATTCCAATGCAAATAAGAAAATACAAGTGTCTAGGAAGCCATTGAAGGTCAGTCTGAAGAGAGAGGAGTTGCTTTGGACCATGTATCTTTCCTGTCAGGACTAGAGAGGACCTGGGCCTGCACTGAGGTACCACCCATGAGAGAACTGAAGGAGACAGGATAAAAGAATACTGTGGAGCGGCTTGGGGACTTGGCCTTCCCACCCACGGTACCAGCCTAAAGTGATCCGTGCTGGTCTGAAACAATACCAGACAGCATTGAGGGAAAAGAACCAAATCCTTTAAGTCCATAAAAGCTGGCGAGACAAATCATTCTGCGGTTAAGACTTCAGCTACCTTCAGAGAAGGAAGTCTGTATGTAAACTTATCTGTGTCTAGATTCTGCATTTTATTTTTCTTCATTTTCCCCTTCTTAATAAACTTACTCTGGAATGTTTGTCCACTCTAAGCCAAGACATCTGAGGAAGGAGAGTGCCTTTAGAGACTAACTGGTACCAGCCATAAAATCCATCTGCCAAGAGGAAAAAGTCTTGGTAAAGTTCTGCTATTTTATTCCTGTAAAACTCTGGGTCCTATCTATGATGGCTCTTCTCTTCATACATGACAATTCATGATAAAAATAAGTTCAAGAAATGACTAAGCATCTCATTTTTCAGGGTTAAATTCACAATATATGTTAGCTATTAACCTTACCATATATTGGGTCACTGGAAATGACATATTTTTCTTCATTTTTCTATGCAAAAATGTATCATGATTTTTCTGATGACCCCATAGAGCTCTATAAAACACCATAAGTAATAAAATATGTCTATTCTCCATAACAAATACTACTAACATTACAGGATTCACTGTGATTTAAGGTCGTATGTTACATGAAAAAAGAAAGAAATATTGGAGACATCATTTTGTACACACGAACGGGGCGGGGGGACTCTTTACCAATGGCTACGCTAACATCATGGCATTGTTTTAGACTTTAAATAGTTTGAAGGGGAAAATTTTGGACACAGCAGGTGGTGTGGTGGTTAAGGCGCTGGACTCCCACATGCCCAAGTTCGAATCCCAAGCCTGGTGACTTGCTTTCTCACTTCCTCTCCCTCTCTACTGAGTTCATGTGCCCTATAGAAAATTAAGTAATAACGATAATAATAAATCATTCTTTTTCAAAAGAAAGGGGCAATGTTTCTCCACAAATAGTTTAAATAGTGATTTGTAGTAATGTTACACTATGAAGAGAGACTTATGGTAAAAGGGCAAAAAAGAAAATCATGAAAGATAGCTTTGTTAAATGTAAGTGATATGTGTCTGTTATTCTTCTGCTTTGCAGTCTAATAAACTGCAAACCAGTTGCTTTAGAAACAGGGTTGCTGTTAGCTTTACATAGAAATTAATGCACTGCAGGGAATTTCTACTGCAAGAAAAGAGAGCTCGTAAGAATTTGGAGTCATCCGAGCCACCCAGAGTGAGTGTTTTCTGGCACCTGAGGTGTTATGATTGCTATGGTCCTGTCACATGATGCTATTTTCTCAAGTAAATGTAGTTTTTTATAAATGCCATAAAAAACTTTGCCCAAATGCTTTAGATACAAGCCAAGGCTTTTTTTTTTTTTTTTCCACCCTGCAGGAGAGAGCATCTGCCATTTAAAAAATAATAAAATGCAGTACAATCTTTGCACAACTCAAAATTAGTAGAAAATTATTAAAAATTCATTCACAATCATACATTAATATTAAGGATCATACAATATATCACAATTAAGCAAATGGGAAATCCATACATTTTCCATGGAGTCAATTTAATATATTTTTTTTTAAGAGAGATTTTTGCTCAAAAGCACACGTGCTCATCAGAGAGACAGAAAGTGAGAAATCATTCCCGGGGGTGGGGGGAGGGGGGGATGGACACGCCACAATCCCTTCTCCTCCATTCTCCTCTTTGGATTTTAAGCAGGGACGCGCATGTGCCTAGCATGAGTCTTAAGCGACTGATTCCAGGACTCAAAACACAGCTACATGGAAGTCCAGTGATGTAAGTGCTACACCATCAGCTGGTCCCAATGGAGTCAATTTTAAATTGATATTTGTCAGATAGGAAGTAGAAGGCAGAGGGATGGTTTTCCCCCATAATCAACCTCCTGTTTCCTGGAGTGGTGTGCTAGAGGGCAGATAGTTAGTGGAACAGGGAAAGAAAATAAGATTTGTAATGAGTTTTTAAGTCACTTGTTGATGAAATCAAAACTTTTCAAAAAATAATGCTTTCTCTCTCCTTTTTCTTTTTCTTTTTATCATTTGTTTTGTTTCAATTGTCAGAGAACATGCACTCACAAGAGAGAGTGAGAGAGAGAAAGCAACCACCAGTGGTCATGCTATAGGCTTTCTTCTCCATTTCTCCAGTCTGTTGGGATTTGGGGCTTGCACTCACTGTGTTTTACAAGCCTTGGGGACTGGGATTCCAACCATGGTTGACCCTGTGAGATCTGGCTCCTTTAACCACTAGGCCACAGGGTTGACTTGAGAATAATGTTTTCTAATTGTCTGCCTGACATCACTTGCATGCAGATGGCAGAGGCAGTAGGGATATGGGATACTTTTAAAATGTAGACAGCGAGATTATAAATAGATTATATATTTCAATACTTTATAAATATATATAGGTACATACAGATGTTCTTCCTAGTGGTGTATATACTGTTTGCTCTTAGAATGCTAAAGAAGGAGGATTTGAGAAATAATGAAGAAAAGTGTAAAAAAAAGATGTTTATTCAATCATTGTTTTCTTTGTGTACTAAAAGACTAAACAAGCACAGTATTTAGCCTGAGTTCCACACGTTTGTGCAATAATGAAGTGCACAGTGACCAAGTGTGGAGCAGAAAAATAGAAACACAGGGTTTGTATATCACTTTAGGTTATTCTCTGTGCTCAAAATAGCCAGAAATAATTTCTCATTAGAACAAGTATAGTTTAGACCAATAGTTTAAATGATCTCGATAAAAGAGAGTTCTGAGTTAGACTGTAATGTTATAATTAATTTTAAGCACTTGTGGATTATTTTACAACCCTGACGACTTTATATAAGGCCATTTAATGCAGCAAATTTTACATCTGCCAGAGAGGAGTCCTGAGTCCCACGACTGTACCATTCGAGCTAAACACTTTACAGGAAGATGTATGATACCTACTTTAGTTCACTAACCTAAGGGGAAACCGTTGGGATCAGCCCAGCTTGGTTTGTGTGCTTTAAAGAAATGCTTTTGATAACTTGTTCAGTATGAAGCTGTTCTTCCACACAGAATTCAGGGTTTGTTTTAACTTTTAGACTGCAGAAGCAATTCCTGTGGCTTCTCAGAAGGCTGATCTTTCAAACTTTAGATGTGGAATAACAGAACATCTCTGACAGCTGTGCAAGACGGAGAGGGAGCCATTAAAGATATGAAGATCACAGCTGTGCTTATTTTGGAAGATCCACAGCACACAGTCAATTGTTGTACTCAGATTAAAATGCATAGCTGAGATTTCCAAGTGAGCAGTGAGTGACTGGCCAGCACTGACTACCTTTGGCACATGTGGGCATCTGTGGAGAGGAATAGTTGACGGGAATGTTAATCAGAATTAAAGTCTGTACCCACATTTAAACAAGCAGTTCTTTTGCCCTAGGATCTAAGGTCTAGTCATTGTCATCAATTTATTGGAAGGTAAAATACTTTCTCCTTGTTTTCTGTTTATTTTTCTCATTTATTTATGAGAGAAAAAAATAGAAAAAAGATTTTTTGGTCACATATATAAATAACATGCTTGTCCCAGAAAAATAACTGTGTTTCACTTACGAGTTTTAAAATTATGCTCATATTTTAAAATTAGAAGTAGTAGGTCATCAGGGGACCAGCAGATGGCATAATGATGTCACAGGACTCCCACATGGCCAAATGCAGTTCGCGTCCTGGACCAGGAGGCTTGGAACTCATGCTAGGCATGTGTGTATGCATGACCAAAATTCCAAGAAAACAGAAGAGAAAGGATTATGGCATGGTCATCCTCCCTGAAGGGTTATTTCTTGCTTTCTGTCTCTCTGTCTCTTTCTCTATCTGGCAAGCACACACACCCTATAGCAAAAATCTCTCTTAAAAAGAAAAAGATGAAACCAGCAGTTGGCATAATAGCTATGTCACTGGACTCTCATGTAGTCAACCATGGTTTGAGTCCCAGGCCCAGTGGCTTAAACTCAGACAGGGTGCATGTGCTTGTGTGCCTAAGATCCTGAGAGGAGAATGGAGGAGAAGGGATTTCAGTGTGGCCATTCCCCCTGAGGGGTGATTTTTCACTTTCTGTCTTTCTGTCTCTCTCTCTCTTAAATAGGGTGAGGTGTGAAGATGTGACCAAGTAGACAATTTATGTCTTATTCTCTAGTATGAACTTTCTCTAATGCTCATTAATCCAAGAAAATGTAAAGATGTTATTTAAGAATAAATAGTTTAATGTGAAATTTCTACCCAAGGAAATCAAAACTCCAAGACAAAGAGCAAAACAAACAGAAAGACAGCTCAGAAAAATAATAAAGCCTTGAAAAACAAAAAAGAATAAAGAGAACACTACGTCTTCCAATTATATTTTAGGCAGCATATAAAATATCAACCAGCAATTGTCGTTTTAGATCTTTATAAAATAATGTAATAGTTACATCACTTGTACTTGATGATCCAGGCTAGTATAACCTAATGATAATCTCTCTCTCTCTCTCCTCTCTCCCTCTCTCTCTCTCTCTTTAGCCAAGCCACAATATCTTCTCTTCCATTCTCTTCTCAGGATTTTGAACATCTATCCACACACATGTGAACCCTGCATGTTTTTCAAGCTGCTAGGTCTGGGACTCTAACCAAGTAGTTGGCCATATGGGACTCAGCCACCTTTATCACCCACTGTTCTGCCTGGCCCTAATAATATATTTCTTAAGATGAAATTAGCTTGGGTCTAGTTTTCAGACAAGTGTTCATTCCACAGTTATTTTGTATGGGTGGGGAATGGGAGATTAAAAAGTCCAATCCATCCCAGGATAGAACTAGGTGAAACTGTTTAGGAAGGAAAGAAGGAAGAAAGGCTAGAAGGCTAACAGGGAAAAGGGGAGAAAGGAAAGCCATGTTTATTTCAGTAGAGAATAAAGGCCAGGCAGATTACTTGTGCTTAAAAGATGCTTTGAGGTAAATGAAAGAAGAGCCCTGTATTTTCAACAGTCAATAGGGGCTAAAATACATTTTGCTGAACAATCTCTCTTGATTTAAAACAAAACAAAATAAACAAAAAATGGAGGGGAAATACATTGTGTCTGTTTCTGGTTATTTTGCACTTAAATCATTAAAATTTTTCTTTCTTAGTGTCCATTTGTTATGCAAAATTACTTTCCACAATTTCAATAATCATTTTAGTTGCAGTTTGCTTAAATGCAGACCTACTTTCTAAGTACAAATAAATTTGAACAAAAGATGTGATTTTTGTTTGAAATTTCTCCAGATGGAAATTTTGAAATAAAGCTCATGTTAATATCCTGGTTTGGAATAAAACATGGATTAAGAAGGGAAAGAAAAAAAAAAGAAAGGAAGAAGAAGAAAATCCTTGGTAAATACATAGATAATTACTCTTTGTTTACCAGAGTATTCACAGGTTTTGATGTCTGCCAGAATATAATATTGGCTTGAGAAATGGGGTGTTGGTTAAATTGAAGCCAAACAATTCAAGATTTGGGAAAATAATAATAGAATTTAGTTGAAAACAAGTCACTGCAGACAGACTCCACTTAAATCTCATTGCAACTGTTCTGTACCTATGTATGTCTAAAGTACAGAAAGTAATGATGTCATGTGGAAGGGAATTATTTTAGTCCCCTGTCTGTATTTTGAACAATCCATAGTCATGGCTAGTCATTAACATACGACAACATCTGTCAAGTAGTTCAAATTAAAGTTAAAATAAATACTGGGTCGTTGTAAAGGTCATGGTGCATTTTTGTATAGAAAAGTAAGTTCTGACTCTTCTGATGACCCAATAAAATAGATCGAATTTAAAAACACTCGGGACCAGCAGTTGGCGTAATGGCTATGTTGCTGGATTCCCATGTCAACCACGGTTCAAGTCCCAGACTTGGTGGCTTATACTCATGCTGGGCATGTGTACATGCGTGCCCAAGATCCTGAGAGGAGAATGGAGGAGAAGGGATTATGGCATGTGCTATGGCATGTGGCCATCCTCCCCTGGGGGGTGATTTCTCGCTTTCTTTCTCTCTGTCTCTCTCTTTCTGGTGAGTACACGAGCCCTATAGCAAAAACCTCTCCAAAGGAAAAAACACTCAGAAGTCCTACAATGGCCAAAAGGTATGTCAAGAAAGTGCTCCATGTCACCAATCATCAGAGAATATAAATCAAAACCACAATGGAATCATCTTACCTCACTCAGTGCACCTATTATTAAAATAAAAGAGACTAACGAGTGAGTGTGGTTGAGGTTGTAGACATGGGTGAGCTCTCCCTCACCACTGATGGGAATGTAAACTAACCCAGCTGTAAGGAAAACAAGATACTAGTTCCTCAACAAACTAAACATAGAGCTACCATACAATCCAGCATCCCACTATTGGGTCTATACATGCCCATGGGAAAGGAAATCAGTATGTCCAAGAGATTATCTACATTCTCGGGTTGATAGCAATACTATTCACATTAACTAAGATGGGGCATCACGTGCCTAACAATGAATGAATGGATAAGGAAATGTGGTACATACACACCACAGGTTATTATCCAACCATAAAAAGGGATGAAATCCTGTCATTTGCAGCAGCATGAATGAACCTAGAGGAAATAATGTTAAGTGAAGTGAGCCAGGTGCTGAAAGACACATTCCACACGTTCTCAGGCATTTGTGGAAGGTAAAAGATTTATCACACGAACGTTGTGAGTGAAATGATGGATGCCAGAAGCTGGGAAGGAGAGGAAGGTGGGAGAGTAACAGATACAAGAGTGCAGGTAGGTAAGTGGGATGAATCGAGAGTACTGCAGCACAGTAGTATAACTATAGCTGGCAAAAATCCAATGTATACTTGATAAAAAGTCAGAAGAAAGGCTTTCTAATGTTCACAACACAAAGTGGTGGCATATGTTTGAGATAGTGGATATGTTTGCTGCCCTGCTTTGATCACTACACATTGTATACATGCTTTAAAAAAGCATATATATGTACAACTATTACATATTAATAAAAACATATCATAAAAGAACACTTGTTGTTGTTTTTATCATCTCATCACAACTTCATATCACCAGTCACATAAATCAGTACTTTGTGTTACCATGTTTGAAAACACAATGAATTTTACAAATGCTTGCTGGCAAAATATACATATTTTTTAGCTATGTAAATAAATAATATCTAGCCATCACGTATTTGGGTGAATGAAATTCAATATTGTCTAGATAGTATTACATCTTTGACATACTTCAGTACCAGCGATAAAGAATTTTCAAATTAACATATCACATAGATAGCGTTTTTACTCATTTGATTGGCAAGCAATTTAAATCTAACATTTGATATGGTGATAAGGGGAACTGGACACCCACATATTCATAGTGAGTGTAAAATTTAGTAACAATCTTTCTTCTGAATACTTTGCCAGTGTATATTAACTATTCATTGTGCACAGGAAGCTGTTTTGCAGAAATTCCATCCTAGTACAGATGTTCACAGTAGCAGTGCTAGTTATAGCATATCAATGGAAAAGACTTACTTTTCCATCAATAAGGGAATAACTGCAATCTGATAGAGCCATATAAGTGAATACAATACTGCCATGAAAAAGAAAGAGGAAGCATCTTGAATGTTATGGAAAGATGCACATGATATATTTAATTATACTAAGAAAAATCAGGTGAAGAATAATATGTAGTGAATTAATTTATTTTCTCATAAATAATCACCTATTCATTCATATCAGTAAATGAGGTGTTTGGAAGAATAATCACCAAACTAAAGAGGGTGAGTAGAAAGTGGACATCAGGAAGTCTTGACTTCTTTTTAAAAATATTTATGCTTATATATCTTATGAGTAAAATTAGTTTATTTTACAAGATATTTTTTTACATTTTTCCTAAAAGAACAAATAAACATCCCAAAAGAAGAGAATGTGAGATTATACCTGCTAATAGAAATATAGGGCTAGAAAGTGCTGCTAACATCCAGTTTCTGAAACAGCACTTACTCCCCTTGGTCAGCAGTTTTCTCTTTTCCTGAACACTATTCTCCATCCAAAATAAATATTTCTACTGTGCCACAAAACAAATTATTCCGTTTTCAAACTGCAGAGCCGTTTCCATATACTAAATTCCACTAAGCCATGGCAAAATTCCATATTCAATTCCGAAAACATTTACTCTTGACCAGTGGGAATGATGATAAATTGTTTATGTTACTCTTTGTCTTCTAAGGGAAATGTTTGCATTAAGTCTGAATGCTATCTAATGATTAAGACAGGATGGTTTGAGAAAAGCAACTACTGTTACTTAATCACTAAACACAGAACACATTAAGATAGGGTCATGCCAAGGAGGGAAAACAATGGAGGGCTGTCTGCTCCAAGGCTCACAATGCCACTGGCCCTCCCACTATACCACGTGGGAGTGAATCATCTTTCTCACTGCATGGGACAATCTTCCTCTTTTCCAGAAAATCTGCTAGACACTGTCGTTGAATATTTCTTGGTGTTTTGTATGTGTATGTCTTTAAGGACTACAAGTCACAAGAAACTGCAAAGATTTAATATGTGCTTTTTTGCCTTCCCCAATGTTGCTCTTCTCAAAATAATTTTAATGGTCACAAACAATTCTGAGAATTGTTTAACTTGTACAGCTTCCTCATTTTAAGATATTCTAATAAATTAAAATGTTTTAAAAACATGAAATAGATACGTAATTGCCTAGTCTTCTTTTTCAGTGAACATGTTTTTATCTGAATAATATTAAATCAAGAACATGTGGTATTATATACTTCATCACACCCAATCCTTCAACATTTGGTATACTTCAATTTTTGATGTTTTTGTGTGTGACTCTGTGATGAAGATATTTATACACCTCAATTTTCCCAATCTTAATATATTGACTTTGGAGAAATTCCTGAAAATAAAATTATTTATTGAACAATGTGTCTTGTTTATATTATGCTATAAATATTAATATTTATGGCTAAATTGTCTTCAAATTTAGCTATGTATATTTAGGAAAATAATAATATTGTCAATTAGGTTTTATTAAATTTGAGGACAATTTTGAACATTATATAAACAATAGAGCAAATAACAATATGGAGTAACTATCCTTAATTGACTTGAATTTGTTGAATTCTTATCTACCTGATGAAAAATTCAGTTTAGCTTTGCTTCAAAGACATTATCCCTACTTGACTTCCCATGGTTTTAGACAGTCCTGTGAGTTGGAATAAATGTCTCTGGTTTTCATCTCATTATGGTCTCCACTGAAATGTTCATTACCTAATACAATTAGATCCATTAGACTTGTGAAATTCTGCAACCCACACTTCTGCCTAAGTTTCTAAGGCTGCCACATTTAGAATTAAGTTCCTTCAGTATATTCATGCCTTTTCCAATGAAGTACAGCCATCTTCTGCAACACCACATTTTAGTACTATTATTCCATCCAGGAGTGTACCAAGATCACCCTTGAATTCAATGACTCACTCACTTGAAGGAATCTACATAGGGTGGAATCCCCAAAGGAACTAGATACGAGCTTACCTGACTCTTTTCCTGAGATTGAAAGAGTG
>NW_006159859.1:7396718-7451112 GCF_000334495.1 Tupaia belangeri chinensis
TTTAATTATCCTAGAAATGATCTGTGACAACACTTACCCAGCAGCGTCAACAAAGGAAGCTCACTCAAGTCTTAGTATCAAGGATTTTCACTATCGTTGGTCAGGTAGGCATAGGTGAACACATTGTGGTTGACATTTGTCATGCAGCATCTAGTCCCTATGGAGGACAAAAAGATAATATGAAGCTCAAGGTCTCAGAAAAACACAAAGACTCCCATCGGGTAGCACAGTTCAAAGCTTAGAAATACCTTCAAGGGCAAACCTTTTTGGTGGAATGTGTGGAGTGTATACAACCCAGGTCCCCCAGTCAATCATTTACTGTACAGTTATTCACCATATTTATTCAACTGGAGTGCTTCATATACAAGTGTCCTATACTTGTGTAAGGCATAGTTACTCCTAACTCTATAAATAAATAAATGTATTTAAAAAGCCAGGTCATTTTTTTTTTCTTTTTAAGAGATTTTTTCCAATAGGGCACGTGCACTCAACGGAGAGACAGGAAGAGAGAAATCCCTGAGGAGGGATGACCATGTCTCAATCCCTTCTCTTCCATTCTCTGCTCAGGATCTTGGGCACATACAACTGCCCAGTGCGAGTTTCTAGCCACTGGGTTTAGGATTCGAATGGCTGTCAACTACATAGGAGTTCAGCAACCTAACCATTATGCTACCTGGTGGTCCCAAAAAGTCACGCATTTTCTTTGGATATGTAACTCCTTTTTACTCTACAGTACAGAGAATTTAAGGCCTTCAGAAACAATCAAAATCACTTCCTTGCTTCTTTTTAGAGGATCAATGGGAAAAAAAATAAATACTTCTTTTCCTTTCAAGTTTCACTTACAAGAAAAAAAGTTCTTTCTCAGGTTATTCTGCCACAGCTGTAGTCTATCTCCCTAGCCATCATTATTGTTTTAAAATGAAGTTATGAGGGTAAGTTGTTACACAGCCGTAGTGTACAGACAGATTTATACATATAACATGTGCATTATATGTGAATAATTTTATAACTGCTGGATTCCTATCTGGATAGCCAAATTCTGCCTCACAAACTAAATTTTAAATCATTTAGAAAATTTAAGAAATAATAACAATGAAATGATATGCACTCAACCCAGATACAATTACAAATTTCTACAGCTAAATAATTTTCTCAGCCTTTTAATATAAATGTCATAAAGCAATGATTTTTATCTCAAACATGTGCAAATATATATGGATATGTATATCTATATGTTCAATGATATAACATTTTCAAATGATATAGTACATAAAGATCAAATATAATATAAAACAATATTAACCAGACACTATGTCATTCGTCTGCCTATAGTTCTAAAATCTAAGTTACCTTATCATATTTGCTCACTATTTGATTGCTTATTCACTGTGAAGCTTAAAATTGTGTTGGGACTAGTAGTTGGCATGGTGGCTATGTCGCTGGATTCTCATGTAGTATATGCAGTTTGAGTCCTGGAACTGGTGGCTTAAACTCAGCATGCCTGTCCAAGATCCCAAGAGGAGAATGGAGAAGGGATTGCGGCATGGCCATCCCACCTGGGGAGTGATTTCTCGCTTTCTGTTTCTCTAGCTCTGTCTTTCTGGCAAGTGCACGCTCCCTGTAGCAAAGACCTCAAAAAAAAAAAAAAAAATTAAAAAAAACCTGTGTTTTTCTATACATAATAAAATAATATATATAATAAAATAAAATAAACCACTATATAATTTAAGGTTGATGCACTATTGCACATGCTGAATTCCCTCCTAACTGCAGACAAACTGTGCCCAAAGGCCACCCCTCTGCTGTGCACCGAGCATTTAGTTCCCACTCGCAGTGGACCGTGCTCCTCTGTCAGAGCCCATCTTCCTTTGTACTGGTTTCTTTTTGCCAAAATCAAACATTCTGAAATATACCCCATCTTACGACAGACAAAGAATGAAAAACTCTTCCTTGATTATTATTTTTCCAGCTCCTACTGAGTATATCTGTTTTTCATAGCAAACTACCCTGAATGAGTTACTTAAACATCTTTCTAGACTTCCTTCCCTCACATTTCTCCTGTATCGTGGAAATGAGATTTTGCCACATCTGCAATTAAAATCCTTCTCAATTTCTCAAGTGACTTCCAATAGTAGTGCAATACTATCTGGAATAACCCAATGGTTAGTTATGTATTCATATTATTTGTGCTCCTAATAGGAATTCACAATGCTCATAATTCTCTTTATAGCAAATAGATCTTATTCATTACTTTGAATGGTATGCATGCAAACTATATGTTTCCCAAAAGAAACAAAAATGGTATGCAATATAAACTATTTAAGTTTTAGGTATACTGATTTTATTCATGAGAGCATGTGCACATACAATAGAGAGAGAGAAAGGAAAGGAAAACACTCTATCAGCGTCTCACCATGCCATAAACTCCTTTATACAGCCCACCACCTCCACAGGATCTTGGCATGTGTGCACATATCTGGTATATGCTTTCAGACCAACCAGAAATTGAACCCACTCTCAGCCACGTGTCTTCCACCACTGCAGTGTAGTTTTCTCCCACTGCACCACCCAGGCTGTGTCTAAACTATTTCTTTTTTGTTTTGTTTTGCCATAGGGTGCATACACCCAGTAGAGAGAGAGAAAGAGAGACAGTGAGAGGAAAAGTGATAAATCACCCCCCTTCCCCCCTCACCCAGGAGGGACAGCCATGCCACACTCCCTCTTCCTCTGTTCTCCTCCTGAGATTTTGGCCACACACAAACACACACCCAGTGTGATATTTAAGCCACCAAGTCCAGGACTGGAAGACAAGCCATGTGGAAGTACAGTGTTGTAACCACTACGCCACCTGTTGGCCCCCTAAACTACCTCTTAACCCAACCTGTTTCTCCACCAGAGTTCCCACTGAAGAGATAGTTATAGTTAATGTATTTTTCTAGCGATGAAATATGCTCATATATCTTCTCTTATATGTACTTTGTATACTAATTTTATTAAACTACCTACTATTCTATACATTTTTTTAACCTATATGCATATCTTAGAAATTGCACAGAGAAACAGCACTTAATTTAATGGCTACTTAGTATTTTACTTATGAATGTATCAATTATATTGGCTCCAATTAATCGGCATTTTCATTATTTCATTGTTATAAAAATTGTGGGACAAATATCCTTTTATATACATAGTTTTGCACTTTGCACACTTATAAGCATATATGTAGGATAAATTCATAAAAGTAAAATTTTGCCCCAAAGATATACAAACATTTTCTGATAAATAATAAAATTATCTTCCATGTTTTATTACATCACCAACAATGTAAGAAACTGTCTATTTCTCTAAAACTTTAACAAAATATTTTTTCCAGTGTTTTCAGGACTTATGATTAGGAAAATAGACTGTTATTATGGTTTTGTAAATAGATACTAAATTTATATGATCAATGATCAAAACACTATACAATTATATTCACTAAAAAGTATTTCTCCCATTCATAACCTGCCTTCTTATTCACAACAGATAAACTATATTTATGTGTTTTCATATGCATTTCTAGTGATTTTTAGGTTAATCAATAAGAATTTTTTGTTTTTGTTTTGTTTTGTAGAGCTTTAGAGAAAGAGACACACAGAGACAGTGAGTGGGAAAGTGAGAAATCAGCCCCCCAGGGGGATGGTCACTGCACAATTCTTTCTCCTCCATTCTCCTGTTGGGATCTTGGGCACGCATGCAAATGCTCCTGGTGTGAGTTCCAAGCCACCAGGTCCAGGATTCAAACTGCAGTCAGCCATGTGAGAGTCCAGCGACAAAACCACTATACCATCGGCCGTGTCCATGTGTGTGTGTGTGCGCACGTGTGTGTGTGTGTGTGTGCACGTGTGTGTGTGTGTGTGTGTGTGTGTGTGTAATTTTACCTTCTTCATTATACAACCTAATTCATAAATGCATGATTCTGAACCTTATTGCTTTTCATTTAATTATACTAGATATCTTTGCATATTAAAATTTAGAAACCGTGTTTTATGGCCACATTATGTTTTATTTTGTAAACATACCATAAACAAAACCAGTTCTCTATTGAGAGGCGCCTGGGGTCCTTAAAATCATTTACTATTAAAAAAAATAGTTAAGTAATGATTATAATTGCATATCTTGTTTCAAATAAATAATAATTTTTATCTATGGAATAAACTTCTGTGGCAGTATTATAGAGTAAAAGCAAAAATATGATTTTGTTAGATGTTGCCAACTGTCATCATATTAGCTGTATAATACTGCTTTCACATTTGCAATGCATTTAGAAGTCTATTTTCTAGCACTTCCTTAAAAAATAAAATAAAACAAAACAAAAACAAAAACCATCCATTTGGAAGTTTTTGAATTTTTGGCCAATCCGATAGTGAAGAAATGATAATACCATGTAGATATCATTTGTATTAATCTTATTAATGGTAAAATGGATCTAAGTTCCTGTGTCTTTGTATTTTAGTTTTGCTTATGACATCTCTAAATTTGATTTTTTTTTTTTAGTCAAATGTATTAGTCTCCCATACATTCTAGGGGTTAGGGGTTTGTTGTCCAAACCTTCCCAATTCTAATATAGCTAAACTCAAGAAATACTAATGTTACTATGCTTTGATTTTCACTCTTCTTTTCAATTATTTAGAGTAATTTTTGAGTGAGATATTTCCAAAGGAATATTAAATTATTACAACTACATTTATTTATAAATATATACATTCCACTGATTTAAATTAAATTTGTATCCAATTTTAAATTAGGTTATACCTATTTATAAACTTTTGTAGAAGCATACTAATATATCTATGTATGCACCATCACACTGTGTTGATTGTATTTTTCTCATAAATTTTAATCTGGTGGTTCTAGCACATGGTTCTATCTTGATTTTTCAGAACTCTCTAGGCTTTAATGACTTGTTTATTTTTCTAAACAAAATAGAGCAAAGGAAACAGAACTTATTAAATTTTTAGATGAAGTAATGACAAAGAAGCATAGGATTAAGTTTAAAAGCTTTTTATATTCAGTCTTTTTTTTTTTTTTTTTAAAGGTTTTCGCTATAGGGCGCCTGGGATCGCCAGACAGACAGAGAGAGACATAGAGACAGAAAGCGAGAAATCACCACCCGGGGGGGATGGTCATGCCGCAATCCCTTCTCCTCTATTCTCCCCTGGGGATCCTGGGCATTCACGCACACGCACCCAGCGTGAGTTTTAAGCCACCGGGTCCAGGACGCGAACCGCGATCGACTACGTGGGCATCCAGCGACATAGCCATTACGCTAACTGCTGGTTCCCTTTATATTCAGTCTTAAACTTATAGCATTCAAACATAAACTAAGAAAGGTGGTCATGAAAGCTGTATTGTCAGAAATGAAGGTATATTTCTCCAAACCCCAACATGTTCATAAGAATAATGATTAAGAAAATATTGTGTAGAGTGCAGACATAAAGGCCATGGAAAATATTGAAAACTCAAATACTGAAAAAGGGAGATAGAGATAGTGTTTCCTGGAGCCAGCAGCTGGTGAAGTAGTTAAGGCACTAGACTTCCACGTAGTTGACTATGGTTCAAGTCCCAGACCTGGCAACCTGAAACTCATGCTGGGCATGTATTTATGCATGTCCAGAATCCCAACAGGAGAATGGAGAAAAAGGGATTGCAGTGTGGCCATCCTCCCTAGGAGAATGATTTCTCACTTTCTGTCTCTCTCTGTCTCTCTGTAGAGTACACATACTCTATAACAGAAATCTCTCTCTCAAAAAAAAAAAAGAGATACTACCTTCCCTCTGTGATAGAAAATAGAGCTGTTTGCATGCAATATTATAATCACATACTATGTCACTGTATTAGAGTGAGATAATGATGTATTTTGCTGGGGCAAAGGCTAGATGGAACTGGTATTAAGTGTTGTTTTAAAATTGGGAGTTTCATAAGGATTTCTCAGGATTTCTCAGCTGTTCTGTAGATTCGCTGAGTGAACAGCATCAACTTATAACACCCTACAACCACAGGACTTGGGGTGTCAATAGAAACTGATACATGAAGCTAAGTTACCCGCTGTGCCATGTGATAACAATTTATCTTTGCACCAGGAGTCTTGTGTTTTCTATCATCTTTAATGATTCTTTATGGCAGGATAACTTGTTAGCTTGCTAGAAGTCTTAGCCAACCCAGCCAGACAAGAAAGTAAAATAAAGGGCATTCACACAGAAAAGGAAGAAGTTAAATTGTTTCTATTTGCAGATGACATGTTTATATACATACAAAATCCTAAAGAATCCATTAAAAAAAAACTCCTAGAAGTGTTAAATGAATTCGGTAAAGTTGCAGGATAAAAAAAAAATCGACGTATAAAAATCTATATCTTTTTTATACAAGAACAGAATTGAAGCAGAATTGAAAGCAATCCTTCCCCATCATGAGGAGAATGCATGCACGAGTCTCACCTGAAAACAAGCATGAAGAGGCCCCTTTGATCCAGATAAAAAAAACTCTCACCCCAGTCCTCCTCAGTAACCCATTTCTAGAACCACATCCTTCTTCTTGGGAACTGCGTTTTTCCTTCGTCTCCTTCAATAAACACCCAACTTTGCTACTACCCCCCAAAAAAGCAATCCCATTTAAAATCGCTACACACACACACACAATAAAACATCTAGAAATAAATCTAACCAAATAGTTGAAAGATCTCTACAATGAAAAACTATACAAAACTGAAGAAACTGAAAAAGATACCAGAAAAAAAATGAGTAAAAAAAACAGACCTTGTTCTTAGATTTACCAATCAATTTACAAATTTCAATGCAATTCCTCAAGAATACCAATGGCATTCTTCACAGAAATTTGAAAATTAATAAAAATTTGTTTGGAATAAGAAAAGACCCATATCACCAAGGCAATACTATGCAAAAATAAATAAATAAAGTTTGGGGCACCTCCCTATGTGATTTCAAAATACATTACAAAGTTGTAATAATCAAAATGGCATGACACTGGCACAAAAACAGACACACAGACCAATGAAAACAGAATGGAGAATCCAGAAATAAAACCAACAATAGACAAATAGCTGATTTTTCAAAAAGGTCACTAGAAAATTCAGTGAAGAAAAGAAAGTCTTTTAGAAAAGGTTCTGGGAAAACTGGATAGCTGCCTTCAGAAAAATGAAACTAGGCCTCTATCTCTTACCATTAACAATAATCAACTCAAAATGGATTGAAGATTCACATGTAAAACCCCCAACTATAAAACTATTAGTAAAAAAAAAAAAAGAGAGAGAAACACTTCAAGACAGGGGGATAGGCAAATATTTCTTCATTAAGGCTCCTAAAACACAGGCAACAACACCACAAATAGATAAGTGAAATTACAATAAATTAAAAAGCTTATGCATAGCAAAGGATAAAATAAATATAGAGACAACCCACAGAATGGGAGAAAATATTTGTAAACTATTTCAAAAAAAAAGATTCCCACATGACGGACTGCAGTTCAAGTTCCTGATGTAGTGGCTTGAAAATCACAGCAGATGCATGTGTGTGTATGCCCAAGATCCTAGGAAGAGAATGGATGAGAAATAATTGCAGCATGGTCATCCCAGCTTGGGGGTGATTTCTCATTTTCCCTCTCACTGTCTCTGTCTATTGTGAGTGCAGGCGCCCTAAGGCAAAACCTCAAGGAAAATAAATAAATAAATAAAATCAAAGGTGTATGATATAAGGAAGTGTTTTTCATTGAAGACAATGAATACGTTAATACCCTTGATTTGATTATCACACACTACATGCATACTTTGAGAAACCATATTGTATTCCACAAAGATGTACAATAATTAAATACTAATCTCAAATTATAATAAAATGGGGAAAAAGGAAAGAAAATCATGGCAGGCTTTAGTTTATTCAATATTCCATCTCCTAAGAACATTTTTAAAGATTTAAGTAAGGTAGTAAAAAATTATGCCAGTTGAATATAGCTTATTGTTAATAGAAATTTCTGTTTTCAATGATGGTTTATAAGAAAGCTTTGCTCTTTAAAGGTATACAATTTCTCAGGATTGACTTAGTTCAGAGGTTTACATTTCTTATATTTATTTATTTTTAAAATATTTTTTAATTTAACATTATTATTATTATTATTATTCTGACCAGAGAGAGAGAGAGAGAAAGGGAAAATGAGAAAGCAAGCCACTGGGTCCGGGATTTGAACCATGGCCAGCCATGTAGGAATCCAGTGTCCTCGACCACCACACCACCTGCCGGCCTATATTTCCAATAAACACCATTTTGAAACATGATAAAATTGTTCATTTTCTTAAACAATTACTTAATTTTACTTATGATTATTATTTTTTTAATTTTCTAAAGGGCATATGTGCTCACCAGAGAGAGATAGAGAGAGAAAGTGGGAGAGTAAGCAACCAGGTACAAAACTCAAATCATGGTTGGCCACATGGGAGTCCAGTGCTTTAGCACCAAACTATCTGAAAAGAACTACAGTTGTTTTTTTGGGGTTAATGAGAAGAAACTTTCTTGGGTTATAGTGTAAATAACTCATAAAAGACTAACACATAATACACCACTGATATATTTATTTGTATTCTGCATTGGCTTTTGGGATTCTCAATTATCTAGATTGAATAAATTAAGAGATTTAGAAAGTTTAGAGATTTGATCACATCCCAGATTTTCACTTAATATTTGCTTCATTCTGGTAGAAACCTAAACATTTTAAGCCTCCAAATCAAGAAGAGAGATTTTTGGGAACCAGCAGTTGGCGTAATGGCTATGTTGCTGGACTCCCACGTAGTCGATCGCGGTTCGTGTCCCGGACCCGGCGGCTTAAAACTCACGCTGGGTGCGTGTGCGTGAGTGCCCAAGATCCCGAGAGGAGAATGGAGGAGAAGGGATTGCGGCATGACCATCCCCCCTGGGGGGTGATTTCTCACTTTCTGTCTCTATGTCTCTCTCTGTCTGTCTGGTGAGCGCACGCGCCCTACAGTGAAAATCTCTCCAAAAAAAAAAAAAAAGAAGAGAGATTTTTTTTCCTGAAACAAAGGAATTGTCATCTCAATTTATTATCACCCTCTCATAACAAATATGTGTAATATGAATTTCTCTGATTCACCATCATATGCCCTCTAAACTTGGTCTTACAATTTTAATATTTAGCTTATAAAAGTAAATATTACATTTTAATAGAAGTCTTGCTATTTATCATAACCACTACATGATATAATGTATGTAGGTATGTTTGTGGCTATGAGAGTACTTAAATAAAACTGACCATAGAACTGAAAGTTATTTTGGAGATATCATCTATCATAACCACCCTTATCATTAGATAGATAAAATCAAGTCTAGGATATATATGAAGAGACATATGGGCTTACTGCAATATGGTGCCAAAGCTTCAGACTAGAACCCAAATATCATAATCCCCAAATCAGTGGTTTTCCTTTGATACCACCCAACAGATTAGCTAACAATACTTTGGATAATCTTATAGGAAACCTAATAAAAATATGTGACATGGTAACAAATGATTTCCATTTCTGGCTTGTCAAGGCTTTGGACTGTATAGAGTATAACAAGTCCCAGAGCCATTTATTATATTCTACTAAATGACATGCAGTCATGGGTGTCTGCCCAAGCTTAGATCTTTGTGGATGGCAAGAGGTCAGTTAAGTCAGGTCAGCCCAGCACTAAGCCATGTCTGGCTGCATTACTGCTGGTGTTTGCCTGCCTCAGAGAGCTCTCCCAAGACTTACTGAGCAGTCTCAGATAGTAGGAGAGAAAGGAATTGCATTAGGTTTTAACAATAAAGATGCAGTTACCTCTTTCTTTTCCAGATTTCCTGTGTGACAAACGTCAGAATTAAACTGTTGCAACATTCAGTACATTTTTATCCAGATAAATATTGAAAACATATTTAATGCAATATTGAAGGGATTATAGCATTCAGAAAAGGGAAAGTCTGACTAATGCAGCAGCTGTGTTGCATTCCAGCACACTAGAGGCATTGCCAGCATTTATTAGCCAGTCAAGTCTTTGACAATAAACAATCTACAGTCCAGGCTCATGCTCTCTAGTGGATAGTTGTTGGAAGTTTGTTTTCATGACAGCATTAACAGCTCTTGTTTCTGTAGTTACCTATTGTTCACTGCTAAGTTCATGTCAGAAAGATTTTAATGAAGCTTTAAATATTCTTTTAATTGCATTCTATTAGATAATATTGTTATGACGATGACCAGCTTTGCATGAAGTAAATAAATAAGATAATATTGTTATGACGATGACCAGCTTTGCACACCGTAAATAAATAATCATATTATCTAAAATAAGAATGCCAATAAAAAGTAGGAAAGCGAGGTAACTATTAACTGAAAAAACTGATTGTTTCTTAGTAATATCTAAAAATAAAATGAAACAAACGATGGATAATATTTCTTTCAGATTTTTTATGTAACGTCAACTGTCTACATCTCTTCATAACCTAGATAATCTCATCAGGCTAGAATCAAGCCTGATTGTCAGCAGGTTCACACTAAACAAACAAACAAACCAACCAACAAACAAACTGGGTTGTAGAAACATTATAGTTTATTTCCTGATAGGAAGGCTTTAAGCTGTGAGTGATCTGTTTCCAATTCATAATAGGTGAACATCACCTTTGGTTAGAATAGATCATTAATACAGATAAAAATCATTTTGGGTAGTTTAGATAGGAATATGAATCTAAATAATATTCCAAGGAAATAATTAAGCAAAAAATTGTATCCAATGAAGGGTGGAAAGGATAGCAGTAATACATTGCACATTCTCTGCCTAGTCTCAGTGTGACCAATAATAAATATTAGGTCATCAGGAAAGTCATGACAAATTTTTCTATGCAAAATGCATTATGACTTTCTTAATGACATAATATAATAGGATGCTAGGAAAGACTATGAAGAGAGTTTTTGCTAGTAAAATAAGGTAAGGTAAGCGGTTCAATAAGTTTCCAAAACATGCACATTTACTGCATATGCATATTTCATATTTTGATGAAAGCAAATAGTCCCCAAGTGGAAATGTTAAGGTGAAATAAAAAATCCAGCAGACTTTCTGGATCTATGTTTCATAGAAACATTTAGATGGGTAATGACTTTTTTTTTTTTTAATTTTTGCCATAGAGTGTGTACATTCGTCAGATAGAGACAGAGTGAGAGGGAAAGTGAGAAATCACCTACCACCCCTGGAGGGGATGGCCATGAACAATCCCTTGCTCTTTTCTCCTCTTGGGGTTTTGGCACATGCACACACATGCCTGGCATGATATTCAAATCAGGTCTGGGATGCAAAATGTGTTAGCCATGTGGGAGTCCAGCACCTCAACTACCACTATCTTCTGGCCCAGTATGATGGCATCTTTTACCTTTATTTGTGTGAAAGAAAAATCTACTTGTACTATAGAATGTATATCTTCCTATCACAATAATAAACAGATGTTTTTGTATTTTATTTCAAAGAACTGGGGCATATAGATGGGAATATTAGGTTCTTGGGAATGTCATGACATATTTTTCTGTTTTTCTATACAAAAACGCATCATGACTTTCCTGACACTCCAATCCAATACTTCTAGTTTGCTTAAAAGTGTTACTGGTCTTTGCACCACTCTACAGATCATTTATTCATTTGGTTCTTGAAAACTGTTAATGCTACATACTTTTCAGCAATTAGAATTTTAAGAAAAAAAACTGATTTTTTTTGAATACTTCATAGTTTTTTAAAATTCAGTCCAAATCTTTTTTTTGTTATTATTATTTAGAGATTTTGCACTACTGGAGAGAGAGATACAGAAAGACAGAAAGTGAGAAATCATCCCTTGGGGAGATGGCTATGCCGCAATCCCTTCTCCTTCATTCTCCTCTTGGAATCTTGGGCACACACACACACACACGTGCACCTTGTGTGAGTTTCAAGTTGCTGGCTCTGGAACTCAGACCACGGTCAGCTATATGGGAGTCCAGGGACGTAATCATTACACCATCTACTGGTCAGCCCACATCTTTCTTCATGGATAAAAACGTTTGATTCCCTTCTATGAAGGTGTCTTCAATTCCTTCCATTGTGCCTTATGATTTCTTATTAAATCACCCATAAAATTTGGTAACACTTTCTTCTTTAGATTTTAACACCTTATTCTAAAATATAAAATCCTCAAGAGAGGCCAGGCATAGAAAAATACATAATGCTATATTAATGACTAAGATTAAAGTTTTATAGAAAACAAAAGTGTAACACATTTTCCCAGTTTGTTAGGAAACAATTACAAACCAGAAACCTTTAATGCAAGGTTATACTGATTTCACAGCAGTAGATCAAGAACATGCTACCATATTTTGGTAAATACATGTATGGAAATGATATTTATGTGACATGAGTACTTACTGGGGGGACTAAACAGAATAATGTACCTCCTGTTCTTCAAAGATAATTTTTCTGTGGCTTTGCAACATCAAAATAACATTAACCCTGAAATTGTAAACTATATACAATAAAATCCTGAACATTTATCCTTTTATTTATTTATTTACTTTAAGGTTTTTGCCATAGGGCCCATGGCTCACTGGAGAGAGACAGAAAGGGGGAAAGTGACAAATCACCCCCTAGAGAGGATGGGGATGCTACAATCCCTTCTTCTTCATTCTCCTCTCAGAATTTTGGGCATGCACACATATGTCTTGGGGTGATTTTCAAGCTAATTTTCAAGCTGATTTTCAAGACTCAAACTGTAGTCAGCCATGTGTGAATCCAGTGCCTTAATTTCCATGCCACCTACTGGATTGACAATCTTTATAGAAAAATGAGAACACGGCTATCAGTTTCAAAGTTTATTTTTACAGATTAAAATAAGTGGTTTACTGGTATCAGATACGGAATAGCTGCTAATTTAGGCATGAGCTTTATAGTTATTTAACTTGTGCTTTAAATTTTATATAAACCTCTGTAAACTATTCATAATGTTACTTTAATTAAAATAATCCTATTATTTTAATGTGTTCATTTTCATAAAGAGTGAATAAGGTATTATCCTAAATCTTCATTACTTTTATCTGAAAAGTTTTAACTACCCCAAAATTTCATAATCTCAACACATGTAGAGGCCCTTAATGAAAAAAAATTAAGTTTTAGAGGTAATGTTTAAGTCATTCTAACTCAACTTAGTGATACAATGGACAATATCTATACATTATTGAATTCTTAGATAAAATCAAGCAAAATATGCAAAATATGTATTCAAGGTTTTTAATTCTGTTATGTAAATGTGGGCATTTACATAGAATTTAATTATTAAGATGCTCATTCTAATGGTGACAGAAATTATTATCAGGTACATTCCTGTTCGTGAATTTATTTCAAAACACTATCTGCATGAAATATATAAGTGTAGAAAGATAAGAGAAACCAAGGATTTAATTTCAATAAGCAATGTATGTAAGCTTCCTTGTGTGTAATTGTGGAGTATTAATATGCTAGTAAATGCTGTAGGTGAGTAAACACATTATCGGGAGTTTTACCTTTTGTATTAATTTTTATATTTAGTTTTGTAGTTTTACAACTGATCTCCTGAAGATACTTGCATTTAATTTCCACAACTCAGACTGCTACTTTCACCTCAAAATACTTCATAAAAATTAATCTCCAGGGAATAAATTTTCCTTCTTTGATTCTTTAAAACTTACTGTTCAAAGATTATTTTTATGATTTTTAAGAAACTATAGCCTGTTGTATTTCCTTCTTTGATTCTTTAAAACTTACTGTTTAAAGATTATTTTTATGATTTTAAGAAAATATAGCCTGTTGTCGACTAAACCCTTGAATAAAATATAACAGAGGAAGAGAAGGAGAGAGACAGCCACCCCCAATGGGGTCTTTGTGCCACCATCTACCACATTCCCATCTCAGTCATTCAGAATGCATGAGCAAACAATCTAGAACTAAGAAAGTCAGAAATCACTGGAAAATATATCTGTAAGGAGGTGGCTTTTTAGGATGCTTAATGAATCTGAATATACTTAGAATATTTTATTTCTGAAGAAAAGATTGGAGAAAACATGGCTATGGATTAATATACAGAAAACTAAAAGGGAGTCTGTAAGTCCAGAGAAAACAATAAGTTGTTCAATAAATAAAAATAATAATATTCTACCTGACTCAGGTGTAAATAATTTCTATATCATCATAATAATATAAATGCAAACTTTTTTCTTTGGGAGATGTCTTTGCTATAGGGCGCATATGCTTGCAGAAAGGAAGAAAAAGACAGAGACACAGAAAACGAGAAATCACCCACCAGAGGGGATGGCCACGCCACAATCCCCTCTCTTCCATTCTCCACTCAGGATCTTGGGCACCCATGCACATGTGCCCAGCATGAGTTTAAGCCACCGGGTCTGGGATTGGACCCACTGTCAACTACATGAGAGTCCAGCAACATAGCCATTATGCCAACTGCTGGTCCCACAGACTATTGACCTAATCAGAACAGTTCTGGTTAAATCCCTAAGAAACAGAGCTAAATAACAAGGGAAAAAAACTAACATAATTGGGACCAGCAGGTGGAGTGGTGGTTAAGGGCACTGGACTCTCACATGGCCCAAGCACAGTTTGAGTCCCAGACCTGGTGTCTTCCTCTCTCTCTTTTTCTCTTTCTCTGTCCCTCTCTAGTCAAATTAAAATAAATAGATAAATAAATAAAGTTAAATAAGATAGTTCTAAAAAAAGTTAAAAAAATAACTAACGTAATTAAAAGTAATTGATCCTGGAAAACAGTAAATTATGAGAGTACTCTGGAGGAGGAGCTAGGGTACAACCTTTTTCACATTGAAACATTGGACACTTTAAACAACATGAGTTTGAGAAAATTAAATATAATTTTGATAAAGAGATCATTTAAAAAATGTACGAAATAGGAAAATAAACTGTAATACTTTCCAAGCAAGGGAACGATATTCTTGAGTGGAAAAAAATACGTAGAGAAGAACTGTACTGACAGCCAAAGTAATTGGGAAGCACCGAATTGTAATTTCTATCTGACCTGTACAACTGGATGTCTTCTGTCTTGTTTGTTCCTTAATTCTACTGAGACCACTTGCAAATTACTTGCAATTCTCTCGCAATGCTCACCAGATGGAATGCTTATCATGTATTCCGTTCTTTTCTTTGATCTGATGAAATACAGTTTACATTTAAATCTAATCCAATTTTATGCAGAAAATGTCTAATGTTTAAAAAAAAATCACAAAATGCTAAAAGAACATTTACAGTACAATAAAATGCATGATTATAAACACTCTTACAATCACCCCATCCATAAAACCATTTTAGCTTTTAACCAGATTATCATCTGGAAGGCAATATATACACTCTGAGACCACGGCCACTGATCTAATGTTTTAAATTAAAATGGATTAGTGCCAGAAGGAAAAAAAAGAGAAAAAAGAATGTCTCAAAAAACTAAAACAAAGACAACTCAAAAAAAAGCATGAACCTGAAGGAGGAAAAGCATACGCCTAAAAAATATTGAGACAAATTAATGTACAAAAGTTGTAATTTGAAATTAAGTATTATCCAATTAATTGAAGCACAGTATTAAATGATCGACAAATTAATATATTCATTTTGAAGTTTTCCTGCAGAAAGAATCAGATAAGAACTGCATTGTAGTGGCCTAAAAAATGACACCACAAGGAGTACATCCATTTTGCAGACATTTGGCCAAACAACAACATATTTTGGCAGCACAAGCAAGTGAGGGAAAAGGAATACGCTTTTTTAATTTCTCCAGAATATTCTTATTAAATGCAACTCATGATCTCAGATTATGGATTGCCCAAGGTTAAAGGGAATGAGGACCAGGCTGGACTCAGTCTAAATTTCTGAAATTAATAGATGTATACATTAGAAGTACTAATGGCCAGCATGAGTATAAAGAAAATAATGTTTCTCAAATGCACTATTATGTTATTCAAGAAAAATTTTATTAATAAAATGGAAATAGTTTCTTAAAGGTGCTTGGTTATTGGTGCCACAAATAATCATTAAACCCAAATTCCCGAACAACAACGTGCTTTATAAAATAGACAATGGTTCATTTTAATGCCTTCACAGTGGTGTGTGTGTTTGTGATCTAGGTTGTAGGGGGCTGGCATTTTAATCTTTCCATATTTTTTCTTTGTTGAAATATAATTTCTTTTGTGTGTGGTGTGTGTGTGTGTGTTTATGTGTGTGTGTGTATGGTATCCCAGGCAGGGTCTTCCTGGGTTGTGATCCTCCTGTCCCAGCCTCCTATGGAGCTGAGACCAAAAACACACACTGCCATGCTTGGTTCCCTCTGATTACGTTGCCCACACTGGCCATGAGCTCATAATCCCCCTGCCTCAGCTTCCCAAGTAGCTAGGACTGCAGGTGCATTCTGCCACACCTAGGTTTTAGGGTGGACTAGGAATTAAACCCCAGCCTCTCCTGTGGCCTCAACCTGTCAAGTAGCAGTGTCCAGTGCATGCTACCACTGCAGGGTGAGGCCTCAAACAGAATTCTATCTTTATTCAAGGCAACAAATATGGTAACCTCTTTGAACTGATTATCACACACTGTATGCATGATTTGAAAACCTCATGAAGATGTACAAAAATTAAATATAAATAAGAAATTATAAAAATAACTTTTAAAAAATAAAAGGATTCTAACATGAAATGAAGCAAAACATTTAAGGGAGTTAACAGTAGAAAGAAGTCTGTTGATTGTAATGTGTATGGTGGTGACTTTGACTGAAACAATATATAGTGCATTCACAATGGGAAAATTCATTTGGTATATTGTAATGATACACAGTGATTGAATGCAAAATGAATCAATAAATTAAAATTTATAAAAAAACGGAGAATGTATGTGCATGTATGTGTGTGTATATCTGACTATAACCAAATAAAGAAACTTATTTGAGTTTGGAAGAGATTATCAAACACTTGGGAGTTTAATGAAGGACAGCAATTTAATACATAATCAGACATAGAGGGCTAATTCAGGCAAAATGTTTCCCCAAGAAACCTAGAGCAGGAAGACAAACCTAAATCTAAATAAACACATTTTTCATTTATAAGGTCATCATTGCTGTTATAGTCTAAGACAAGCTTTCACTGAAGAGAAAAAAAAAAGATTATCTTTTGGTCTGTGGTTAAAATGTTCTTGATTTTATCCTCTCAAAAATCTGAAGGAATATTAACTGTTTGAAATGATACACACAGACCATAAGCTCTAAATTTCACAGTGTCAGAGTGGTAAAATATGTCTACTGTTGGGTAAAACTTGAGGAGTAAAAAGAACTGTGGTTTGGTACAGTTTCTTGACTTGATGCATGACTATTATTATTCTTTGACACTTGGTTACCTTGGTTATCTGTAATGTCTCCATCTGTGTGTATGTATATGCTACTTAATTCAAATTCATTTGAATTACAGTATTGGGTTGTATGAAAAGTCATGACGCATTTTTGCACAGAAAAACAGAAAATATGTATCATGACTTTTCTGACAATCCAATATTATGTTCAGTCACAATTCAGTCACCCTATTACCTCTTCTGCCAGCTTCACAACTATTTCAACAAACCTTTAGATTCAACAACTGATCGATTTAGTCAAACTTTTGATTCAGACTAAAGTAGGCAAATTTATTTGATTACAGTAGGTAATTCTGTGTGAATAATCAGATTGCTGGCCCCCTATTTTGAGACAGAAGAGCAAAGCATGAGGAAAAAAAAAATCCATGAATTTAGACAGGCCTTTTATATATTTTTAAAAGTATAAATCTTGGATTCAGATCATTTATCTTCATTAGAAGTTTGGAAAAAATGTTGACTCTGTAGTTCCAGAATTATGAAATAGGATAGGTAACATTTACAGAAGTTATTTTTCAAAGTGTGGCCTTCCAAAAATCCTATATGTATTAGAATTACCTGACATTCAGAGTAAACCTAGGTTCTAGAACCCTACTTCAGATGTAGGTAGTGAGCAAAGGATCTACATTATTAACCAGAATCCCAGGTGTTATTTATGCACCCTAAAATTGAAAAGCCAATGAATGGACTCTAGGATTAGGATATAGAAGAACATCCAGGACATTAAGGCTCTGGCAACCTCAGCTAATTTTGACCTTCACTTTAATGGCACAACCAAGAATTCAAGATGGAATGTTGTGAAGGTGTCTGAGGTAGGGGCGGAGGAGAATTTTAGTTAGGACTAATTCATGGCACCAGAGAGCAGTGGCCTCATGAGGAGGCACACATTATAGCATAAATAGTCTGCTAACACTGCAGAAAGCCTGCCCCGAAGGTGTGCAGGATGAGCTGACATGAAAACCATCATGTGGACTCTGGTTTGGAGTGTGGACTTGTAGCTGGGAAGATGATGGCACTCAGGCATTCACTGACCCTGTTAGGGTCATTTCTCCCATCTCCTTCTTTATGCCCATGTGAGCACTGTCTTTATAAAAGCCACTATCTAATACATGCAATAGGAAATTTTAGGTCAATTATGCCCAGTCATTGCAGCACAAGTGGCAAAGAACTGCTGCATGATAGCCAAGGCCATGTTGGACTCCTGCGTTTGGGTCCTAGCCTGATCTAAACAGGCTGGGAATGGAATGTATGAGTTTGTTGTCCTAGCTCTCTGGGAGGCTGGAGCAGAAAGGGTTATGAAATGGCAAAACGGTTTAAAAAAAAAAAATCACAAAACTTCAGTTTCTCTCTCATCCTTTCCCTCCCTTGAAAGAAAGAAAGAAAGATTTAAGTTGATTAAGCCACATACACACAAAAAAATCAGCAAATAATAAAACCAAAAAAGAGGATGTGGTCATTTTAGCAACCAATGTATAAAATCCTGCTTTACCTTTCACTGCCTTTTCAATGCAGGACAGAACAATGGATGATTAAGTCCATCCCATTAGAACATGTATATTTCATTGGAATGCTTTAAAATTATAGTATATGTAATATCAAGATTCTTGTTTTTTAGATAAATTTTTGCTATAGGGCACATGTGCTCACTAGAGAAACAGATGGCCATGCTGCAATCCCTTCTCCATTCTCCTCCTGGGATCTTGGGCAACCATGTACATGCACCAGCATGAGTTTGAAGCTACAGGGACTGGGACTCAAACTGCGGTTGGCCATGTGGGAGTCCAGTGATATAACTGTTATGCCATCTGCTGGTCCCAGAGATTCCAGAGATTTTTGCTATTGGGCATATGCGCTTGAAGGAGAAACAAAGAGAGACAGAAAGTGAGAAATCACTCCCAGGTGTATGGCCACACTCAATTCCCTTCTCCTCTATTCTCTTCTTGAGATATTGGCACTCACACACACGTGCCCAATGTGAGTTCTAAGCCACCAGTTGCAGGACTAGAACCACGGTCAACTACATGGGAGTCAGTGACATAATCATTAGGCCATCTGCTGGTCCCTCAAGGTTCTTTTTGTTCGTTGGCTTTTATTTATTTATTTATTTATTTATTTATTTATTTATTTATTTATTTATTTATTTATTTATTTTTGGCTATAGGGTGTGTGCACTTGCCAGACAGACAGAGAGAGACAGAGAGACAGAAAGCAGGAAATCACCCTCTGGGGAGATGGCCACGCCGCAATCCGTTCTCCTCCATTCTCCTCTCAGGATCTTGGGTGTGCACGCACACGCATCTAGTGTGAGTTTTAAGCCACTGGGTCTGGGACTCGAACCACGGTTGACTACATGGGAATCCAGCGACATAGCCATTACGTTAATTGCTGGTCCCCCTCAAGGTCCTTAAAAAAAATAATAACATCATAAACAAAGTATTCCATAAGGCTCTATAATAATCTTTCTTTTTTTCCCTCCCTTCCTTCCTTCTTCCATTCTCTTTCTCCTTCTTTTTTTTCTTTCTCTTTTCTTCTTTCTTTCTTTCACTTTTTTTCCTTAGCAAGTTATTAGAATTAGTTTCAAAATAGTGCTATCTTGTTGCAGATGAAGCAAACTAGCTAGTTATAGATACATTTTTGCTAAATTTCTAATTAAGAATGAGAGTAATGTGGTCTCAAGTTTAAAATAATGAGCTGAATGGTTGTGTGGATTTTGTAAATAATTCATCCTTTTTATTGTTCTCCAAGTACAAAATCTAAATATTTCCTATGACTGTAAAAATCAATTAAAATTCACTGCACAAGAGAAATTCAGATAAGATCTAAGAATGATAAAATGGATTATTGAATGGGAGACTAGTATGAATTGCTTTTTCTTCATTGTTCCCTAGAAAACACATACCTATGAATTTGTAAGTAAGAGTCAGATTACATATTGGGATTAGAGAATACCCATAGCTCACTATTTTCTGGTATATCAAGTATTTCTAGAACTAATTCCTAGGAAACTTGGCCTATTTTGAGGGGAAAAAAAGTCTTATATATGTATTAAAACATTAACCATGAGATCTTACTAGTTGGAGGTTGAGTGTTCAGCTTTAGGTTATATATTTGTTTTATCCAGATCTCTGAATTTTGCATCACTTAGGGGGGTTGAAGTACATGCATGACTTATCCATATGTACACCATTTACATAAACAATCCTCTTATTCACTGTACAGGAGAGGCAGAGATATATGGTCCCTTTAGGTAAATCAGTTATATTTAATGGTTCAAGAACTACAACTGACAGGTAATCTTTAGCTTGGGGATAAAGCTTTGAAAGGGAAGAGTGAGTACGCATTTCCTATAGAACTATTAGAACTGAGTTTGTAAGAAAAATAGAGAAAGAGTTAAATGAGCCCTCATCCTTTGTTAAATCACTAAATAGAACTAATTTTAAAATCTAATGTTAAATATTAAAAATTAAACCTAGGAAATTTCCAAGGAACTTCTGTAGTTATAAATAAATTTCATCAGAAATGAGAAAATATGTTTTTTAAAAGAAATTATACCTATTACTACATATTACTGTTGTTGTGTAACACACTATGTACTTTTTTCAGCATTACAAAGCCAGGGAAAAAAAAACCCTGACAATGAAAAGCTCACATACTAAAAGCGAAACGATTTTTAGAATATCATTATTTTGAATCCTAAACCTGCCATAAAAATATTTGTTTTATAGGACTTATAGCTGCATGGTTCATATAGGCCAGGAACTGAAAGCTGATATTTATATTGATTTAGCCTATAAAATAGTTTCGATGGGCCTATTTATGATTTAGAACTGGTTATGATTTAGGTTGCATACAGCTCACATTTCAAATTAAATTTGGCAATTTCTCCTAGATGTTACAAAAAATCTTCATGTGGAACATGGTAACTTCGCAAAGCCACTGGGATCGGATGTTCACATACACAAACACACACTCAAGAGTCGTGAAACAACACAAAGCAAACAAAAAACGTTGCCCTGTTTCTTCCTGTTTCCCCCAACAACCTCGACAATGGTCTTTGGTATCTGCAGGCCAGAGTATCCTATGGAACTGTGTTCTGGACTCCCTTCATGACAGTTCTTCAGACAATATTGTGAAGTATTCTGCAGGTAAAATGATTTGTTGACTTTATTTTATTTAAGCATCCCCTTGATCTCGAGCACAGAGATACAGCTGATCCTTGGCTTGTCCAGCTTAATACTAACACATATAAAATCTGCTTAATCTTTATCTATTGCATTGTCGGGAAAGTCACGAAGCATTTTTGCATAGAAAAACAAAAGACTATGTCATGACTTTCCTGACAACCTAATGGAACATTGCAGGGTGTACAACCAACATTATGCTATCACCAGATGGGATCACATTGCTACAGATGTCAACATGTAACAATAGACTGAGGCAGGGACAGAACTTCATAAAACTTCCTCTCCTAGGCCTCTTTTCAGGGTTCAGTAAACTGCTACCTCTTCACAAAGCATGAGTCACAAAGCTAGTTCCTAACATTGGCTGGGAGTATTCATTTTTTAAAAAAGGAAGAAAATGACTATTATAAAAGATACACAGAGATAAGATAAATAAATATTTTGTATTTTGAATGCACTGGATGTGGAATAAATTTTGGCAGATTTGAATCCCAGGATGGTCTTCTAAATGGATGAAATTTGAGAAATTTGACTTTATTTAACTGACTGGAATATTGACACATGGTAAAAACTTAAAATTCAATATTTGCTAAACGCCTATTAAGTCAAACACTGTGGGAAACATTGAGAATAAAAAGCAAAACAGACACAGTTCTAGTCTAATGAACAGAGTGGACTGTGTCTCTGTAATGCACACTTAACTGAAGAAGGAATACCCCAAATTAAAGAGAGTCAATAAGTATTTGATGATTCATTTATGTTTATCATCTAAACACTCATTTGAAGAATCTATTTGACTTGAATGAGTCTGTTCACATGTTTTTTAGAAAACTCATTAGCTAGCTGCTGAACTTTTATAATAGAGGAAATAAAAAAAACCATTTCTGAGTGGGAAACTTGGCCTTATTTTTTGAGGAATAAAACCTTCTGAACTTTCCACTATCTTGAATAGGTTCAATTTAAAGTTTGCTTAAATGCTTGCTTGAGGTCTAAAAAATTTAAGATACTTCAACATTTTCAATGGGTATATGGAAGCTTTATGTGTAACAGATGAAGTTTAAACACATTGAAAAAAAAAACAATTTCTGAGGTATTTGATCTAGAGTGTTTCTGGACAATTTAATCGGATTGTTGATCCCCTCCAAAGCAATGCTTTTGGAATTATTTGCATTTAGGCTTTGCCTCGGTAGCATCTAATAATTTCCTTGTCTCTCTAAGACAGGGACAGAGGTACAGCATTATTACATCATTTCCATTCTCTTATCCATCACTGTTTACATGGTGACAAGAGAAAAGGAAGTCTGAAAATGGAAAACTGAGTTCTAAATTTAGAATATAGGCAAGAAGAAAATCTTGAATTTGTGGAGTAATAGCACATTGCATTGTGTGACAGAAATTAAATTTCATCATTGCAATATCACTAAAATTGTGCCATATGGTGCCAAACTATATGCATTCTCCTTTTTTCACATATATTGTAGTCAAAGCTATACAGTAAACCTATGGCTATATATAAATTGATCCTTGACTGTATTATCTTGGTATCCACATCAATGTTGAATTGTAGCCCTAAGGAGAATTGTTGGCTTCCATAATGCTCAATGAGGGTAACATCTTCATTTAAATAGTATTACAATATTTTTTTCATACATCCTTTAATGTTTTCTATATATGAAAATGTTAACTAGCTAGTCATGATGACAGAGTGGCAGCCAAGAGTCCATGATGCTGAGGCCGCATGGGAAGGTTTCTGGCCCTGGCTTTGTGTCCCAAGGCCCTAGCATAACGGCCAGGCCCAGGCATGTATGCCCACCCATGTGCCTGGGTGTCTAGGGTTGTGGTAGACCTAGCAAGAGCCCTGTATGGTATGCTGGCCTTTCCCTTTCTCTGTCTCCGTTTCTCATGAAAGAAATGAATAATAAGAAACTTTTAAAAAGTTAACTAAATGTGTAGTTCTAATAAGGCTTACTTTTAGCAAAGAACAAAAATGCCCAGGTGTTCATACTATTTTTAATGTATTAACCTCATAAACTATTAAATAACTATCATAATCAATATTTACTAATTTTCAAGTTTTAACTCTTTCATTATTTAATGAAAAAATAGAAAAATAAGCCTATTTCCATTTCCTCAAACAGTAACTCCCCCTATACTAATTGTTACCATGGGGAACTGAACTTTGAAAATATTTTGAATAAGACTTGCATTAAAAGGTATGTACCTAAACTTTTAGGGGGCTAGCAAGTGGCATGGTGGTTAAGGTGCTGGACCCCCCACATGGTCATCTACAGTTCGAATCCTGGATCTGGTAGCTTGAAACTCACACCAGGCATGTGTACATGCATGCCCAAATCCTAGGGGGAGAGTGGAGGAGAAGGGACTTTGACATGGCCAACCCCCTTTGCCAGGGAGTGATTTACCTTCCCTCTCATTGTTCCTCTCCAGTGAGCACATGCAAACTGTGGCAAAAAAATTTTAAAAAAGGAAATTTTTAAAAATTACTATGTTAACCTATTGAGTTTCTGAACAAAATCTTCAATTTAAAAATGATAGAAATCATGAAGAATATGTATAAACTGATTTAAAAATTTTTATGACTTGATTTTCACTTATTGTAGTTTCATGAATAATTCAGAATTTGTTATGACTGATATTTCTTATGCACCTAAGCATCATTTAGTTACATAGTAAACTCCAAAGTAGGTTTTTTATCTTTACCATAAATCATTTTGGGTAAACCTAATTGCAGGATATATCAATGAAATTATTTCAAATTGCTTATTATAATCAGGATTAGTCACACTGTAAACTAGTATATAAATTAAAAAATGTTGGGACTTTTTGCTCAGCACTGTGTGTCCAGGGCATAGGAAAAGAGCTTGGTCCACACTAGGTGGTTTGTTGACTGAACCAAATTAGTGAGTGTTTTTAATTTGACATTATTCAATATGGCACCACACTGAATGATTTAAAACTTGGGGCCAACACATGGAGTAGTGGTTAAGGTACTGGACACTCCCACATGCCAACCACGGTTCAAGTCCTGGACCTGGTGGCTTCCTTTCTCATTTCCCTCTCTCTCTCTATATATCTCTCTCTGGTCAAATTGAAATGAATGAATGAATAAAATTAAATATTTCTTTAAAAAAACCTTATAGGAGGCATTATGTATTTTTTTCAAGGAATATTTTAAAAACTGGCCTGTGATGATGGTTGAAACTTATTCATGTTCCTATTTCCTATCAACTGTTGCAAACCTAATTATAGTCAAATATCACTCCATGAAAATATCAACTATGTACAATGCATCTCATCAAGTTCCACACAATTGTTATCTAGGATAAGAATAATTAAAACAAAAAGTCCATAACAAATTACTTACCTCTGATACATAGTCCCTTAAACTTGATATTATTGGGTTGTCTAAACAGTCATGACGCTATTTTTCTGTTTTCCTATGCAAAAAAGTGTCATTACTTTTCTGATAACCCAATATTATACAATTTTGTTCATAAATTTATCTTACCATCTGTCTGGGCAAAGCTTATAGCTACTCTTATTTTGGCAACCCAGAGTGAGTGCATTTCTGCAGAAAGCCCTGACATATTTAATTTATGCTCTTTCATGAGGGCTACAAAATATGTGCTACATGATCTAGAGAAAAAATATGCTAGCAACTAAAAACCTAACTGTGAAAAGCTATGCTGTTTTTTCTTTAATATCCCTTAAAAATGTCATATTTGGCTTTCTTAGTACCCCTCTTGATAATATAGAAAGCAAGATAATTCAGCTGTGAAAACAAGCAAAATTTCTTCTAATACGTGACCGCTGAGGGCTTCACTGTCTTTACAAAGAATCCACTGCTTCTCCAGCCACAGGTATTTTTTTTAATCAAGTTTCTATTATGAGCACGGCGTGGCTGAGTAAGGGTTCTCCTTTCTTATGGAAGAAAACTTAGAGGAGTAAAAAGGCAAGAGGGAGCCTAAAATTGTTTTAGTTTGTGTTATACTGGCCTTCAAAAGGAAAAGGAAAGGATAACTAATTCTAAACCCTCAGGTTCAGAGCGAGAGACCCATTAGTTCAGGGATGTCAAGGCTGCTGGAGAAACTGAATACAAAAACTACTGTCCTGTGAGTTGCCATAGCTAGCTTCCTTTAGTAGGTAATATTTTGGGGTGTCTCTATGCTTGCTATTTAAACCTTAAAACAATGGACAAGGGTGGAAGGGGTGGAATCACATTTTCTAAAGTATGCATCCACTCATTCAGAACCTGGGTGAAGTGGGTAAACTCTGGCTGCTAAGAGAAAAATAGAAGTAACCATTTCCTGAGAATTGTTAAGCCAACCCGCTCTTAAATATACCACCTAACATTGTTCTCTTCCTCTCCCTTTTCACTCTTGAGCTACCACATGTGATGGAAGAAATCCAAGTTAAACACTCTCACCAGAGCATGCGCCAGGACAGATGACTGAGCCTCAGGCTTGGCCAATACAATGCACTTCTATTCTCTATTTATTTTTGTAGTTCAAAGAGCTGGCAGTAACCGGCTTGATGCCTGCCATAAAGACCAGTGTACTCCTGATTCCTGCCCAGCGATTCTATATCTGTATGCCAGCTACTCAGACCACGTATAAAGAGTAGGGGGATTTTTTTTTTTTTGAAAGGAAAAGAAACCCCAGTTTCCACTTAAACTTTGAAATCTCAGATGATATACTGCCAGCTTACAGACCTTGCTTTAATCAGAACAGCCACATGAAAAGGCTGTTTCTATTTACCCTAGGTCATTTAGGAAACCAGCGATAAGTAGGCCATGCAAAATTTCAACTTCTCTTAAAGTTGGCATGTTCTCCTCAAATGGACGTGAGTATTGATTTCATTTTCTGAGTAGAAATATTTACAGTCCTGTCAGACATGAATTTTAGCCTTCCTTCTGTGTACTAACACATAGGCTTTTAAAATAATGCTTAGGGTTTATTGGTAACTCTTTCTGAAGATGGGCCCATACAGATTTACATATCTAAACTGCTTCACTGCTCTGGTTAAAACCTCATCATAGACCGACTTTAGCTATGAAAAAATGACTTAAGTTTTAATTGTGTATTCGTACAATAAAAAGTTAAGCTTGCAGAATATATAAAGTAATCATAATTTTCAGAAATTTATTAATATTTAAAAGAAAAATGATTAACAAAAAATAAATATTTTGTCACACAATGAATTCCTTTTCTATATTGGTTGCACTTAATATTCAGATTACCTATGTAATGAAGAGATATTGTATGGTTCTTGCTGCTGTGATGAAATATATTTTGTTTGTCAATGAAACAATGAACCTCCGATTACTTAGAGCCAGTATTTTACCACTTTCCACTGCAAACTTCCAGTTTTTTATCTGACACTTCACAATTACAATAACTCTACAATAGAACAGTTCCATTTACATCATTTTTCTAGAGATTGAATTGTGTCTCAACAGTCACAAAATGAAACCCTATCCCAATGCAGACAATTAGGAGAAAGGCCCTAAAGGATGTAATAAAGGTTAAATAAGATCATTATGGTGGGATCCTGACTCAATAGAATTGGTGTCCTTTTAAGGCCCCCCCGCCTCTCTGCCATATGAAGACATTATGGGAAGACAGCTGTTTGTAAACCAAGGAGATAGCCCTCCTTAGAAAGAGATGGCATTTGGCACCTTGACTCTAATTTCCCTGCCTCCAGAACTCTGAGAAAAATGAATTTGGTTGTTTAAGCCACCTAGTCTATAGTATTTTGTTATAACAACACAAGATAAAATACCTTTTTCCCATCTTTTGTGCTACTGTTGGCATACTTTAATTTTTAATGTCAAACGATGTTTTTATTTGTTTTGGTTTGGTTTGGTTATATGGTTTTTAAAGTGCCCAATGAATCTTTTTTTATTATTTATTTTATTTTATTTCATTTGTTATTATTATTATTATTTTTTTAATTTGACCAGACAGAGACAGAGAGAGAGAAAGAAAGGGAAAGTGAGAAAGCAAGCTATCAGGTCCGGGACTTGAACTGTAGTCAACCATGTGGGAGTCCAGACCTTTTAACCACCATGCCACGTACTGACCCCTTGTTTGGTTTTGTTTCAAAGTTGTTATTCTTTTTAAAGCAATTAGGACAGAAAAAATACTCTTTTATACTTACCTTCCTTTCCACCCTCCTTTTATTTTCTTACCCTTTCTACTAAATTTCTGTATTCCTAATTACAGAATCAAGTTTCTATCTGATAAACATTTCCTACCAACCCAAAGAACATTATTTAGCATTTCTAATAGCACAAGTATACTGTCAGTGAATTTTCTGTTTTTATTCACCTGACGATGTCTTTATCTTACCTTTTTTTCCTAAAGAATATTTCCACTCTAAACTAAATCCTGAGAAGCCTGCTTTCTCCTGCACTTTAACAGAAATTATTCCATTGCTTCAGGCCTCCATGATTTCAGATGGGTAATGTGCCATTACCTATTCCATTGTTTCCTTATATAAGGGTACTTCAAAAGTTTTAAGAAGAAATGAAATAAAATATGGGTTTATTTTAGTTTAAAAGTATTAATCCATGTATAGTTTTCTTTTTATTTTTTTGAGAGGTTTTTGCTATAGGGTGTGTGTGCTCGCCAGAAAGACAGAGAAAGACAGAAAATGAGAAATCACCCCCCAAGGGGGATGGCCACACCACAATCCCTTCTCCATTCTCCTCTCGAGATCTTGGGCACACACGCACAAGCGCCCAGCGTGAGTTTAAGCCACCAGGTCCAGGACTCGAACCGCAGTCGACTACATGGTAGTCCAGCAACATAGCCATTATGCGAACTGCTGGTCCCAACCCATGTATAGTTTTATCTTTCCATGGACATTTTAAAGATCTCCAGTAGGTAATGTCTTTTTTTCCAAACTAATTAAATTTATTTTTAACCTTGCTTTTCAAGTTGGGTATGAATTTTCTTGGCTCTGTCAATGGATAATACATATTTACTATTAATTTGAAAAATATATGACCATTATAACCTCAAATGTTTTCCAGCCATATTATCTTTTTCTGGGAGATGTATGTTACATTTGATACTGACTTTCAGTTCTCTGACACTCTGATCATTTTTCTCTCATAGTTTTTAAATCTTTTCTTCATATCAAATAATTTGACATGAAGTTGATTAGGGATAGTTTTACTTTCAGGGTTTGTACTCTTTACTTCTAGTATGTCCATGTGATTTTGCTTTATTTTCTCCCCACAGTTTCCATTTCTTTACTGAGAATCCCTAAACCTTTAAACATACCATATTTCCTTTCAATTTCATTAATATATTTATTACAGCTTTTAAAACTTCTGATCTGCTAAATTCACTATCCATCTTGAATTCTCTTTTAGGTTTTGCTACTGGGCATATGTATTTGCTGGAGAGAGACAGAAAGCGACAGAAAGGGAGGGAAGGTGAGAAGTCAAATCTCAAAGGGGATGGTCACACCACAATCCCTTCTCTTCCATTCTCCTCTTGGGATTCTGGTCACACATATGTGTATGTGCCTGGCGTGATTTTTCAAGCTGTCAGAGTGGGGACTTGAATCATGGCTGGACAAGTAGGAATCTAGTGCCTTAACCGACACACTAGCTGCTGCCCCTTGGGGTCAGTTTCTATTCACTGCACTTTTTCTTTTTTCTTAACTATGGGTCATTCTTTTTTAATGCCCAATCAATGTTTATTCAATACTGAACTTTTTCAATACCTATTACAAACATACTTTGTTACATTCCTCTGAGGAGTTCTGCTTTTTAATTCTAATAGGTAGTGTAATTATAGTCTAATCACTTTGAAGTTGTAAAGACTCAGTTGATACTTTGTTAGGATATTTCTATGGAAAGAATTTGTTTTACAATTCTGCTTATTTTGATGAGACTCAATATCCAAGTTGTGACTCTCCAAGGAGCTTGGTTTTAGGTCTTACAAGGGTACACCTATAATCCGGAAGGCATAATCCTTAGTTCAAAACTATGACTTTTTTGGAGTTCTGGGTAGATATTTATGGTATTAAGAAGTCTTTCTCCTGTAGCTGGGCCAGAATTCCAAAGCTTTGAACTATGCATCTACCTTTAGTATCTTAGATCTATTCTTAAACACACACAAGCTTTTCTCAACTAATTTGTATAGGCTCACCTCATATATGGACAGCCAACTGTCAGGCAAGACCTAGCACTGGGTCTCAATCACACAACTCTCTTCCCCTCCAGAAAACCCTCTCTTTTCTATTGTTTTAGCTCCCTGTGCTTTAATCAAGAAACTGTATCCAAGAACAAACATGAGAGCTAAAATCTTCACCTAAAACCAATTTACTAGCATCAAGTAAAAAATGAAGTCATTTTCCTTTTAATGCACAATGGAGTGACTTCTCTCATATTGTCCACATAATATGAATATCTTTCTTTCCTACCTGGTAATTTTACCTCCTAGGAAAACTTCAAACATTGCTAGATATTACTGAACCCAAGAGAGTAAACCGTTTTACTTTTACCTCTAGGAAATGAAAAAAGGAATGTTTTCTTTGGCAGTCAGGCCTCACTGGTGTGCATGGTGGTGTTGGACATACTAAATTTAGATGCTATCTTTGCTGAGGTTTACTTAGGTAGAATTTCCTCAGGGGAAAGTAGGTTAGAGGGAAATGAACTCAGGTGCTCTTTTTGGAATGAGTCATGCTACCACTTCTGTTGGTCCTGCTGCTGATTCTGTCACCAGGCTTGTGTGCTGGGAAGTAGTGGGTGGTACAGTTAACCTTGACTTACTTCTCTGAGTCCACCCTCATCCTCAAGTTGAGTTTCCACTTATCTGTACATCCTGGAATAGATATGAGTCATGACAAATTGCTTTCTACCTCTACATTTTTTCCCTCAATACTGTATCTTGTCCCCAGAGTTCCCCAAGAAGTCAATAAAACACTCTCATGTTGGTGTACTTTCTTAATTTAAGCTGTACCCTTGGACATATATTTTCACTCTAGAAGTTCAGATATTTGAGGAATGATCTATAGTTATTCAATATCCTGACTTTGTGCCGATCACCTCCTTTTCTGAGATTGATGTGTTCAAGCCACATTGGTCACTAATATTCTCTCTCTCTCTCTGTCTCTCCAGCATCAGTGTAAACGAAATCTACACCTATAAAAACACATTTGGAATATGGTACTTTGTTTGACTGTCCTCACTGTACTGTACTCCTGAGCACTTTCTTATTCCATAGTGAATACTACGGTTCCCTTTCCAGGTTCTCCCCTTAGGACGGAAGCACTCAATTCATTAGATGCTACAAAAGTTGCCCATGATATTTTTGCAGCTGAGTCTATAATAATAAATCAGCAATCTTTAAATTATAGTTAACTGTCCTGGTGCCTTTGTTTCTGCTGTCTTGGAGCTAGCTGAGATTCAGGTTAGTGAGAAGAGCAACCAATGGAGAAAAGATGACACTATCGCCAGTTCCAGAGCACAACAATTAAGTGCTGTGCAGATTCCACATGGCCCACTATGGTTCAAATCCTGGCCCCAGAAGCTTAGAAAATGTACTACATTCTTATGTGTGCATGGCCAAAATCCTGACAAGATGAAGAATTTGAGAAAAAACTATTTTAACATAACTATTCTCCATTGAGGTATTTTCTCTCTCTTGCACATGCACACTGGTGAAAATAAAAAGAAAGAAAAGAAGATACTATATTATAAAGCAAGCAAATAACAAACACTAATTCCCTGAGAATTTTATCATTATCTACAGTTTAGAACCAGTATTTTCTTTTAAAAAATATTTTATTTAATTCTATTCATAATAATTATTATTTTTTAATTTGCCAGACATAGAGAAAGGGATAGGGAAAGTGAGAAAGCAAGCCACCAAGTCTAGGACTCAAACCACAATTGGCCATTACTTTCATCACCAAAGTAAAGCTAAGGGTCAGGTAGGCAGGAAGTCTCCTCTTTGTGAATATGCAAATAAGGCCCTGTACCATGACAGGAGCAAGAATTGCATTATATTCTTCATGAAAGTATCCCTCAGAACTGTGGAGAGCACAAGCTACACAAATACATGAGTAGTCCTAGTAAATATGGTTGTGTTTCTCCACAAAACTGCAGTGCAAGTTCCTCTAAAATGATTTCTCATGACTTTAGGTGACATCAATAAATGGGCCATCAGGATGTAACTTTGTTTAATAACTCCATCACAGCTCATAGCTGTGTGCTGCAATATTCTTGCAAAAGCTTTCTAAAAGTCTTTATTATTAGAATGGCTTTTTTTCCTTAGAAATTAAACTATATTGGTGATCAGAATTCTTATTTACCCAGGCATATTAAATCTAAGATTTAACCTAAGTAGAAAAATAATACATAAGCTAATAATCATTATGTATAACATTATGGTGCACAAGAAATAAATAAGTTAATAAATGTATGTACAACACTGCTTTTATGAAAACATGTCCAACACTGCGATTCAAGTCATAGCTACCATTGGAGACTAGTGTCCTTCCAACATCCTTCCCCCGTGTCCGTAATCCCAGTGGCCAGATCAGTATTTTACCTGCCTCTAGACATCAGTGGAAGGAGAGAAGGGGTAGAGATGTCTAGAGCCTCAGTTCCTGCAGGGCCTGCAGATAATAATCTACTGGAAGGCTACCTGTGAAGATAGTACCAATCTATGAAAGTGGGGCAGGTCCAGTGGCTCCACACAGTGATGATCCACAGAGTTTACTCTTGTGGTGTTTGTGAGAAGGCAGTTCCTTTAGCAGCAGCATTTCCTATCCACAGTCACATTGATGCCAGTGAAATGTAGTTGTACTCAGGGGGCAATGGAAAACATGGTCATTTTACTGACCACAGTTATGCATACTCCTTGAGTGGTCTAGAGTTGCACGTCATAAAAGGGGATGACATTCTTGGTCTGGACCTAGATGAATAATCAATGGAGCAAGTCATTGAGGACAGAAACAATTGTAGGTAGAAATTGGATCTGGCAGGCAGAACACAACATTTAAAACAGATGGCAATAGCACATGGCATCAGAGAGATCCTAACCAGAGATTTCTGCAGCACTGACTACAAGTCCAGTATTATATGATATTAGAACCATACAGACAAGTGGAGGCGAAGATAGGAAACAGACAGGGTTCTTATGTCAGGATCTGCCAAGCAGGAGTCAGCCACAGAGGCAAGCAAAGCTCTAGAGTGTGAGCTACATAAAATAACTAAAATTAGACAGAGAATGCTGACACATTCCAAGTAAATGGGTTTTAGAAATATACCACAAGTCTCTTAGCAGAATAGGGTCTGACAGGTTTTGTTCTAGAAAATTAGAGTTCCTTAATTTACTTGATATACCAGGTCAAGGAAGATCCCAGATGCAGGGGAGAGTAAGCCTGTTCTTGTTTGAGCTTTGGGAAAACAAAAGACCACATATACTTAAACAAGCAAGCCCAACAATCCAGTTTATCTCAGTTTCTTTCTTTTCTTTTTTTTTTTTGTTTTTGTTTTTCTTCAGATTTTTGCCATAGAGTGTGGGTGCTTGAGAGAGAAAGAGAGAGAGGGAGAGAAGGAGAGAGAAAGAGACAGTGCTCTCAAAGTGGGAAATCACCCCCAGCAACAACAGTCACCACCCATGCCGCAATCTCTTTTCCATTCTTCGCCCAGGATTTTGGGTACTCATGCACATGTGCCCAGCGTGATTTTTAGCTGCCAGATCTGAGACTCGAACTGCAATCAGTCATGTGGGAGTCCAGTGCCTTAACCGCTACACAGCCTGCTGGCCCCTCAGTTTCTTTTTTCAGTATTATTATAGCCCACTGCTTCAAACCTCTATGTGAAGTTGTCTATTGATTGTATTTTTTAACCTCCATTCCAATGTAAATTTGTTTCATTTCCCTATCACTATGGACCCCACAGCTATCTTTCTCTTTTCCCCTTGGATGCTGCCAAGTCTATTTCTGTCTTTGATTTTTAAGCTTTCAAAATGCAGTTCTGTTTATCTTTCCCGAATACCTGAGGTAGCACTTTGTACCTTTATACAGCCTGTTTTCTGACTACAGTTTCCTATTTGTAGTCTCTAAAAGAGTCTTTAGTTTAATGCCAAGTGACACCCTGAACGAACCATGTAAATCACCAAGGTCCGTTTGGAACTGGAGGTTGTAGTGCTTATGAAAAAAACCCAAGTGACCACGTACAGAATCCTTAAATAGACTTTGGTGACCACACATGTGGTGCTGAATTTGTCAGAGGAGAGTTATTCATTCGATTATGTAAATTACTTTTCACTCAATGTTTTCATAGTAATTTTTTTATGATTAATAATATGGAAAAAGAGGAAATACAAGCTCAGGGATAGACATGAACTATGTCTTGGACAGTTCAGAAACTAAGACAACTGCATCTTTTTTTTTTTTTTTGGAGAGGTTTTTGCTATAGGGCATTTATGCTCACCAGAAAGACAAGAGAGAGACAGAGAGACAGAAAGCAAGAAATCACCCCCCAGGGGGGATGCCCATTTGCAGTCTCTTCTCCTCTTGGGATTGGGCACGCACGCACACGCACCCGGTGTGAGTTTAAGCCACTGGGTCTGGGACTTGAACCACGGTCAAATACATGGGAATCCAGTGACATAGCCATTACACCAACTGCTGGTCCCAGACAACTGTATCTTAATATTTATAATTGCTTTGAACAGGAATTATAAAGAAAATTTAATGGCTAATAATAGTAGTTCATTTATGACAGAGAGTCCATGTATGTTAACAGTCCTCTTATGAAAATTATAGGTGCCAACTTAAAATTTTTTAATCTATGTCTGATATTAAAGTTTTATTGACTGCTCATGAAATAAGAATAGTTCAATTAAAATATTATAGGTGGGCTAAAGAAAAATGTCCTCTTAGCTATTTATGTTTAAGACTTTTCTAGCAAATTAGCATAATTTGCTGCCTGTCAATAAATTTTCAGTAAAACAAAATAGATTTTTAAATTTTCAATAAGGCATCAAAAAACAGATTTGGTGGAATCTCAGATAATCCAGCAAGGAGGGAAATATAGGTGAACACTTCATTCTACTTTTTGAAACTCACTGTATTATATAACTTAGGAAAGAAGTACACTATGTCACTCACAAATTATTACTGTCAAATTCTAAACAAGATCCTAATCATGACTTAAGAGGTGGTGAATGGATCATGAGGGCTCCATCCTCATGAATGGATTAATGCCATTTTCTCAAGAGTGGGATAGTCATCTTTGGGGTGTGGCCCCTCTTTTCCACTCTGTCTCACACTCTTGCTAACCATGTAATGCCTTCAGCCATATTATGTGTTGCATCAGGAAGACCCTCAGATGTGACTGCTCCATTTGGACTTCCTACCCTTCAGAAACGAGCTGAACAAACTTATTATATATATATATTACTTTATCGGTGGCATTGTACTACAGAAGCAGAAAAATAGACTAAAATGCCTATTAAATAAGATAATTTGTATGTAAAATTATTTTAGGTTTTCTTTTAATATAACCTTTTTTCATCTCTCTTAAGTAGTCTGTAAAGTACTGATGTTAATAATTAAGAAGACTGTAATTTTCTTGCTTAGGACAGTAACAACCAGAGATTTAAATATAACAGGGTTCCTGTTGCTAAATTCAAGATGTTTAATGAAATAGACACCCCCTCAGCTTTATCTTATTTAGCAAAATTCAGCACAAGGTAGGTCACGTTTATACATGAATATGTTGAGAAGTTTTCTTAGGTTAGCATACTTGCCCCTTAAACGCTCATGGTTAAAAAAATTTTTAAATTTTTATAAAATGAAGAAAAGTCTATATCTCTCCTGGGAGAAGCCCATCTTTCCTGTTACATTTTGGTTTAGATACAAATAAAAAATAAACTATGTATAAGGGGACTTCAATGGCTGTGTCACTGGACTCCCATGTAGTCAACCATGGTTCAAGTCCCAGACCTCGTGCCTTAAACTCACGCCGGATGCGTGTGCATGCTTGCCCAAGATCCCAAGAGGAGAATGGAGGAAAAGGGATTGTGGTGTGGGCATCCCCCCTGGGGAGTGATTTCTCACTTTCTGTCTCTCTGTTTCGTTCTGTCTTTCTGGTGAGCACACGTGCCCTATAGCAAAAACCTCTCCTAAAAAAAGAATTATCTAGCAAATTAGCATAATTTGCTGCCTGTCAATAAATTTTCAGTAAAACAAAATAGATTTTTAAATTTTCAATAAGGCATCAAAAAACAGATTTGGTGGAATCTCAGATAATCCAGCAAGGAGGGAAATATAGGTGAACACTTCATTCTACTTTTTGAAACTCACTGTATTATATAACTTAGGAAAGAAGTACACTATGTCACTCACAAATTATTACTGTCAAATTCTAAACAAGATCCTAATCATGACTTAAGAGGTGGTGAATGGATCATGAGGGCTCCATCCTCATGAATGGATTAATGCCATTTTCTCAAGAGTGGGATAGTCATCTTTGGGGTGTGGCCCCTCTTTTCCACTCTGTCTCACACTCTTGCTAACCATGTAATGCCTTCAGCCATATTATGTGTTGCATCAGGAAGACCCTCAGATGTGACTGCTCCATTTGGACTTCCTACCCTTCAGAAACGAGCTGAACAAACTTATTATATATATATATTACTTTATCGGTGGCATTGTACTACAGAAGCAGAAAAATAGACTAAAATGCCTATTAAATAAGATAATTTGTATGTAAAATTATTTTAGGTTTTCTTTTAATATAACCTTTTTTCATCTCTCTTAAGTAGTCTGTAAAGTACTGATGTTAATAATTAAGAAGACTGTAATTTTCTTGCTTAGGACAGTAACAACCAGAGATTTAAATATAACAGGGTTCCTGTTGCTAAATTCAAGATGTTTAATGAAATAGACACCCCCTCAGCTTTATCTTATTTAGCAAAATTCAGCACAAGGTAGGTCACGTTTATACATGAATATGTTGAGAAGTTTTCTTAGGTTAGCATACTTGCCCCTTAAACGCTCATGGTTAAAAAAATTTTTAAATTTTTATAAAATGAAGAAAAGTCTATATCTCTCCTGGGAGAAGCCCATCTTTCCTGTTACATTTTGGTTTAGATACAAATAAAAAATAAACTATGTATAAGGGGACTTCAATGGCTGTGTCACTGGACTCCCATGTAGTCAACCATGGTTCAAGTCCCAGACCTCGTGCCTTAAACTCACGCCGGATGCGTGTGCATGCTTGCCCAAGATCCCAAGAGGAGAATGGAGGAAAAGGGATTGTGGTGTGGGCATCCCCCCTGGGGAGTGATTTCTCACTTTCTGTCTCTCTGTTTCGTTCTGTCTTTCTGGTGAGCACACGTGCCCTATAGCAAAAACCTCTCCTAAAAAAAGAATAAAAAAAAAAAAGTTCATGGAAAAATTGGATTTAAGTACAGGTTTGTTTTGATTCAAAGAAAATTTAAATTCATGCATATTTATTTTCATAATATACATTTTCCATGGACATTATAAAGACACTTTATATAACTATATACATAATTATATAAAATCATGTATTTAAAATTAATGAGGGAACAGCAGATAGCATAGTGATTATGTTGCTAGACTCCCATGTAGTCAGTCATAGTTTGAGTCCTGGACCCAGTGGCCTAAAACTCACATCAGGTGCATGTGTGTGTGCCCAAAATTCTGTAGCCATCACCCTGTGGGGTAATTTCTCGCTTTCTATCTCTCTGGCCAGCACACATGCCCCATAGCAAAAATCACTAACAAAATAAATTAATTAATTTAATTAAATGAATGAGACAATCAACCAGATAGAGCATGTGTTGATAAGATACATGCACACACTGTGGCCAATAAAGTTCAATTATTTTGGCTGAAAAACTGTAACCTCAGAAATATGTTTATGTTACATGAGGCTCACGGAAAGTGGTCTAGGATTTAGTTTGATAGTTAATCATCACTTACTTTTGTCAAAAGTGTTTTTCTTTATACACCTATTGTGCTTGGGGAATAGCAATGCCCAGTGTATCCCTGGGGATCTGGTAGTAAGGACAGCAGAACTGTTTCACCAGGAGAGGGCGGCTTAGTGTACACTGTGACATGGAGAGGAATATCTGTCTCCTGTACAGTTTTTAAAAATTATTGTTAGGCCAGCCTGTAGCCTAATGGTTAAGGGAGCTGGATCCCAAAGACAATGGCATGGTTCAAGTCCCAGCCTCAGACTTAAAAAACATACAGGGTGTATGTGTGTATGTGCCCAAGATCTTGACAGGATGGAGAAGTGGAGAAGGGATTGACCATGTTCCACTGGGATGTGCTTTTTCCTTCTTCCTCTTTCTCTCTGTCCTTCTCTAGAAAGTTCACATGCCCTCTGACAATAAGAAAAATATATAAATAAATATTTTTACTTTCTCCCATGTGTAATAGAGACAGAGAGAGATAGGCAGCTGCAACAGGGCCTTTATTCTATGATTAGCCTCTGGCTTCAGCCAGCTAGGATCACGGGCACCCTTATACTTTGTGTGTTCAGTGAGGTCTCCAGGTATAAACCCAGAACTTTCCCATGTGGGTCAGTTTCACAGAGTATTGGATTTCCACTGCACCACTGTAAGGTCCCCTCTTTCTCTCATATTTAATCTCAGTATTTTAGAGTCTCTTTGTTGTAGAATCTTTCTTATACCTTATAGCTATTATTAATGGACAGAATCTTTACAAATGTTTAGGGAAATGGAGTAAGATTATAAGAATACTGGGGTTGGCAGGTGGCATGGTGGTTAAAGGCACTGGACTCCCACATGGCCGACCATGGTTCAAGTCCTGGACCTGGTGGCTTGCTTTCTCACTTTCTCTCTCTCTCCCTCACCCTCTCTCTCTAATCCAACTGGAAAATAATAATAAATAAAGTTAAATAAAATAATTAAAAAAAGATTATAAGTGTATAAGAATACTTTAGTAAAAAAGAAGTTACTAGACTCTATACATATTTGTATAATGCTGAAGTTTTGTCTACATTGTTTTAGAAGAAGGCAAGAAATGAAAAAGAAAGAGAAAGTAAAAATAAAGGAGGAAAAAATCAAATTAGAAAGAAAAGAGTTGAAAATATAGAATTATGAAATTTCAGAAATAAGCAAAAATAATATACAACACTAACATGTGACTAGAAACATTTGGAATAAGTTATTGCAATAAAAATAGCTGTTACATATACCTAACTTCTTCCATCACTGTGTCAACATGAAAATTACAAACACATAATACAGAGAAAAAACTTAATTAAATAATTAAATTAATACTTACTGAAAAAGTATACATTGAATGTGTGTATAGAAACCCACATAAGTCAAAATAAATTTCAGAAATAAATATGTGTATCTTTGAAGATTTCTTTATGTAGTTAAATATCAAAAGAAATATTTTATTTCTATATTTATTTTTAAATTTTCTAGAGGGTGCATATGCTTGCTGGAGAAAGACAGAAAGGCAGAGAGAGAGTAGAGAAGATAGCACCTTCCATGGGGATGGTTACACTGTAATCACTTCTCCATTTCTCCCTACTTTCAGGTGTGTTTTTCAAGCCACCGGATCCAGGACTCAAAACTGCATAGTTGGACATGTAGGATCCAGTTGAATTAAACACTACTCCACATGCTGTCCCTATTCATTTATTTTTAATTAGTTTTTAAATAGTTGTACATATTTCTTGGGTACATTTTGATTTTTTAAATACAGGAATGCACTGTGTAATGATTGGATCATGGTATAAAACACACTCACCATCTCCAAAATTTATCATTCCTCTGTGTTGAGAACATTCAAAAATTTTCTCTTCTAGTTATTTTGAAATACACATAAATTGTGAATTACAGTTCCTCTACCAAACCTTAATACTCTAGAACTCATTTGTCTTATCTAACTACAATTTTGTAGCAATTAATCAAGTTCTCTCTACTCTCCCTTTTCTCCAGCTCTTCTCACCTCTGGTAGCCACCATTCCGCCTACCATTTCTAAGATATGATCCAAGCTTTTAGCTTCCACAGATGAATGAGAGCATCCCTGAAATTCTGTTTTGTTCAACTAAAAGGACACAATTCTATGAGCTCTTTGTAGTTTTTCAAGTTTTAAATTAACCTGAATTTATTAATTTTACCTGTAAGTGGAGAGGTCAAATGAGAAACCCATGGGAGTTTTGTAGTAGAATTCCTATCAGCCAATCAATGAACTGTTGCTTATGCTAATCATGACATAAAGATGGAAGCTTTAAATCCTAACATCCTTGTCTCTGAGCACCTATCTAATGCTAAAGCCGAATTGGGTAAAAGTAGATAAATATATATTAATTCCATCTCTCTTTCGTTGAGGTTGAAATTGTCATCAGATAATTTTTCATGAATAATGGCAAATTTCACAGCTCTGAGTTTCTTTTTGTTTTTCTTGCAGAAAATTCATAAAACAAAACCACATTGCTTTAAAGAAGAACACATGGTTAGTTTTTAAGAGAGAAGTGAAAAATCTCTAGTTTGGCTACCACTGTAATTACTGGCAACCTCTAACTTCTACATACAACATAAGGCACAAGTTAGCTGATCACCAACATGTGTGCAGCCACAAGGTAACAAACATTAAACTTTGGGGAGGGGGTGAAGAGAAAACGAGATCGATGAATAAATGATGACAATAAGATGTTTAGTTAGAGGTTGATTGGCTTTTGTCACATGTCACTTGTTTCAGCCTTTAATGCCAATTATTACTCAGCATGTTTATAAAAAGAGGCATTTTAGGGTATGAGTTTTCATTTTCAGTGGTCTTACTGCCAAGGGTTAGTTTTTAAGAGAGAAGTGAAAAATCTCTAGTTTGGCTACCACTGTAATTACTGGCAACCTCTAACTTCTACATACAACATAAGGCACAAGTTAGCTGATCACCAACATGTGTGCAGCCACAAGGTAACAAACATTAAACTTTGGGGAGGGGGTGAAGAGAAAACGAGATCGATGAATAAATGATGACAATAAGATGTTTAGTTAGAGGTTGATTGGCTTTTGTCACATGTCACTTGTTTCAGCCTTTAATGCCAATTATTACTCAGCATGTTTATAAAAAGAGGCATTTTAGGGTATGAGTTTTCATTTTCAGTGGTCTTACTGCCAAGGTAAGATTCTGCATTTGAGAAAAAAAAAAAAAGGCAGGAAATGCAAATAAGTCCACATTTTTTCTTAGAGCACACAACTAATGTAAGTCACCCTGTCAATGTAGATTCAGAGCCAAAGTGGGGATGCAGGGAGAGTGCAGGGCCATATGTGATTTGTTCCTCTGTCCAATTTGACTGAGGGCTGTAGTTCTACAATTAGAAGCTGATGACAACTAACCATATTTAACATGAATGCGTAGGTTCTTTGAACAAATTTGTGGGAAAAGGCACTGCTGAAGATTTTCACATTGCACAGAGCACAGTGCCCAACTACTAAAGTGTCAGTGTTATTAAAGAATAACATAGAGGAAAATAGAAAACAATGAATAATATGCTATCCTTCATACATAAATACCATGTTAACAGCTCACTGTCAATACAGCATATGGCACGGGATTTCTGTCAATTGGTAATGATGGATTTCCATGCATAAAGTCACGAGCTCACTTATCCTCAGTGATCAGCCTCACATAGATGCTTGATTGGGAACCGAGGGTGTGGGGTGGAGGAAAACTGACCAGAAATCATGAAACTGGACTACATCACTTTACACTCACTAGTGTGGTAAAGCCACAGCTAGAGAGCAAAAAGGAAAGAAAGAGGAAGGAAGAAAGGAAAGGAGGGAGGAAGACAGGGGGGAAAGATGGAAGGGAGGGAAAGCCCTGGTGACAAATATCCTAAAAATTGAATTGTATCTCTTAAAACATCTGATATTTGTTTCATATTTGCAGTTTGCACATTATTTCTAAATCCATTTTCTTACTCAACATTAAATGCCATTTCAAGGAGGGTTTATAATCATACCCATGTTACAGATAAGGACACAGAGGAGTTATGTTGTTACACATAAAATTAGGAAGACAGAATTAATATGGTGGCTAGGACCTAACCTCTGGTTTCAATTCATGTCCCAGATCTACCTCATACGAAAGTTTATGACATTCTTTAAAGTCATGTATGGTCTCTAAGCCTAAGTGTCTTCATCTACAAAACAGAAATAAATGACATATACCTGATGAGGATCATGATAAAAATGTTTAACATGACCACATAAAATGCTTAGTATTGTATTTAGTGTCAGCAAATGTTGATCTTAATATTAGTTGCACTGTTTGTACCATTATTCAAACATCTATGGCCATTTTGGTGTATTCTCTTTGAAATTGTAATAAGCCTATTTAAACAAAAATTTTACATAAAATAATAATACCACATTCCAGGTACATGAACTCTAGGTGTGAATGTTTTTAGTCTCAAAAGTTTGGAAGATAGATTCTGGCTCTGGATTTGCTGTTTCTTTCCTTTCCTTTTCTTTTCAATTAGCTAGAGGGCATATGTGGCTCCACAATGCGGCTCCTTCATTCTCCTTTCAGGATTTTGAGAATGCATGCACGTGCATCCGGTGTGTTTTCTAAGCCACGAGGTCTGGAACTCAAACCACACAGTTGGCCATGTGGGATCCTGCTGCCTTAATTTCCACGCCACAGGTTGGCCCCAACATTGCCATTTTTCAAATCAATATGATGTTAGTTAGGACCATCAGCTAACTTGTTGATTCTCCATTTCCATATTTGTAATACTGAGCTCAGAAAGGCTGTACTGCTACTCTTACTAAGTTATAAGAATCTATAAAAAAAATTGAAAATAGAAAGTATTGCACATGTGGAAAGTATTATTAGTACTTACAAGATAATTGTTGTTGAAATCTAATCTTACCATAGAACACTAGTTTCTACACCATCTGGTATTACCTTACCAATCTTCAACTAAATGGTGCCTTAACCCCAATTTCAAAAAAATGGGGAGTAGGGGGGTTAGGGAAGAGTCCTTTGTAATTTCTATTTGGAAATATTTTTCTCTCAAAGTGATTTTTACAAAATTTGAGAGAAAACTATGTAGCCATCAAGCAAGATACTAATGTACATGATTCATTCATCCTGTTCAATGTGATTATAAAAGTCAAAGTGAAGAGACAAAATGGAACCTTTTAGCCAGCACATGTGTTTCATTGTATGCTGAGTTGTAAAATCCTGATCGCTGATTTTTCAAATAATTTCTCTTTTGACTCTTTTAAGCAAAAGTAGATTTCAACATGTGTGAAAGTATAAAACAATACAGTGTGGGAGAAGTATGATTAATTCCAGTCTGCCTTGTGATCTGTTAGCAAATGTGGAAACTCCATTTTGATTTGGAGCTTTCCAATTGATCTGAGCTAGAAAGACATGCCTTTGGGGCCTGCACATGGTATTGTGGTTAGGGGTGTTGGACTCCCACATGGCTGACCACAGTTTGAGTCCTAGACCTGGTGGCTTGCTTTCTCACCTTCTCTCTTTCTCTCATCTCTCTGGTCAAATTAAAATAAATAACTGAATAAGTAAATAAAGTTAAATAAAATCATTCATAAAAAAATCTTTCTTTAAAAAAAAAAAAAGAAAAGAAAGACACGCCTTCAACGCCTTCAAGTTTCAGTCCTGCATAAGAAACTAGAGTTTTAATTTAAAAAAAAAAAAAAAGATATGTCTAATAGATGGCTTTTGTTTGGAATATGTTCTCAAGAGTATATAGAGAGTTTATAGAAAACATTAAAACATAGCATGATTTAATGGATATTTATTTTTTAAGAGAGATTTTTGCTACAGGGTGTATGCATTTGCCAGAGACACATAGAGAAACAGAGAGACAGAAAGCAAGAAATCACCCCCCAGGGGGATGGCCATGCCACAATCCCTTCTCCTCTATTTTCCTCTCAGAATTTTGGGCACACACACACATGAGCCTGGCATGAGCATTAAGTCACTGGGTCTAGGACCTGAACTGCGTGGGGGTCCAGTGACATAAACATTACACCATCTGCTGCTCTGTAGTGGATACTCTTAACTTTTCTGTACCACACACTCTTCTGAACATTATGAATAAAACAAATAAAATCCATGTCCCTATCAAGTTTGCATTCTCAATCTTTTATGTAAAGTACAGAAAGCATACGTGCGCGTGCACACACACACACACACACACACACACACACACAGATTGTCGTACTTATGTAAGAATATGGCTAAACACTTTAAGTTCATCCCCATAGACATGTTCTCTCAAGAACGTTTATTATATACTTTCTTAGAAAGGTAAATGAAACCATTGGATTTACTCAAAGATCAGAAATGTTTCTGTTGATCTCTCAAAACATATAACATGTTTTCGTTAAATTTGGAAGTCAATAGTTATGACATGTATGATCTTGAGTTCTATTTTCTGCATTTTAAAAAATTCTATTTTAAAGTATTCGAATGAGAATTTTTTTTCAGTTTATATATTTTTTTTGTAGAAGAATGGGTATGGTGGTGACTTTCAGACTCTTTACATATTGGAATGAAAACTGGAAGTTCTCAAATAGCTTTTGTTCTTGCTAGGGACTGTCCTATAGTCTATTATAAACACAAGGTACCTCTCTTTTCCCATCAAAGCTCACCTAATTCCTCATCAAAAACCAGTGTTGTAGCATCTTTTAGATGATGCCTAGCACATGATACAAAAATTGGTGTACAGTGTTCAGCTAATGCCTTATAATGGAGTAAAGTGAACTTTTTGAGTGGTATTTATAGCATCACATTAGTATCAACTGTGGTGATGAAACTAGTTGGAATGAGACCAGCAGACAAGGCAGGCTATGTGAGTGTCTTATGTTGCATAAGCAAAGAACAGTTTATTACATGCAGAAGACCACACAGAGCAGGAGAGACAGACACTCTCTCAGTTAAAGGGGCAAACCAACCAATACTGGTGCTCAACCACGGATGACATCATCTGATCAGATCAATCACCCCATTTCTCTTCATAGTTCATGCTTTTATCTGTTTCGATATCATAATGTTTGTATGCAAATAGATACAGCAAATGCGAAGACAGAGAGCAAGAATTAGACAGTGGAATTCCTTAAGAATATTCTCAGAGAAAAGCTCTTGGGAAATCAGGACTGGTGATGGTGCTCGTCTTTGAGACCTAATTTTGTTTTGCTTTTGTTTTTACTGTGTACGGTATTCTCCTAAGTACTCTACAGTAAGGACTGGTCATAAATTATTAGATGAGGATACTGAAATCTCAGGTTACCAATATCTTAAAGTTAAAAATCCAAATTAAAGACTTCAACAGAAATCCCTGTATATATCTGCTACACTGTGCTTTCTCTTCATTAAGAAAAAGAAGAAAGTAGGAGAAAGAAAAGAAAAGAAAAGAAAAGAAAAGAAAAGAAAAGAAAAGAAAAGAAAAGAAAAGAAAAGGAAAAACCAGAAAAGAGAAGACGTGAGGAAAAGAAATGATGGTAGGAAATAAAGAGAGGAAGAAAAGGAAGAAGGAAGAAAGAAAAGGATTATTTAATGCTCCAAATACTGAAAAAAAATGGCAGTTGAGGGGACTATGAGGAGAATAGCACAACCCTAAACTGCTGCTGTTAGTTTTGCTTCCATTTGAGTTCTCTTTCAGCAAGGTAGGCTCACTTTGTTTTTGGCTACTTACTGAAGCTTTGCAAATACAGTATCTGACTTAGACTTCATCTGGATAGGAACATCTAAGAAATCATTTTTCTATACATGCTTTGCAAATTTTCAATGGAGCACAGCATTTAGCACAGCATGTGGTGTTAATATCATAGATGTGACTTGGTATTTCCCTGAGGCAAATCACTGAGGGTGATTTTCACCCAAAATTCTTGCCAATTCTGGGATGCATAGTGGACATGCTATTGGAACATCCATTACAGAAGAACTGTTAAAAGATTCTTGTGTGACAGATACTCTTCTTGAAAGAAGTCTTAGATGGTGCAACCCAAATAATGAAAACTAAGTTTAAAACAATTCATAGATGAATAGTGTACAGATGCTAAATCCTCATGGTTTTCATTCCCTCCAGAATGCATATAGGGGAAATAGAATGTTGGCCTAGGTTTTTCCTAAGAGATATTGTATTTTACTTTCCTTTATTACTTAACGTTAGACCCCCTCATGTTCTCCTGTTCTCTAAATAGTTGCTATAATACACACCTGTTCTTTTGAAAAGTGATATTGTAGGTATTAAAATTTTTTTTCACTATATTCTCAGTTCATCAGACCAGGGTGTTATATGATGTCTTCAATAATATTTAAATAATGTCATATATTAAAGTCTTAGTAACTGCTTAATTACAAGTTTCTCTATAAATCTGTGAAATGTAAGATTACATGCTATCTTTTATTTTTTTGCTTTGTTTTGTTTTTATATTTTTGTCATAGGGTATGTGTGCTCACCAGAGAGAGGAAAAATGAGAAATCACCGGGGGAGGGGGGGAGGAGTACAGGTCGCCATGACACAATCTCTTTTGCTTTATGTTCCTGTCAGAATTTTGGGCACACATGTACGGGTGGCCAGCATGATTTTCAAGTCACTGGGTCTGGGACTCAAACCATAGTCCACCATCGCTGCTGCACCTCCTTCACCACTATGCCACCTCCTGAACTCTACCAACTTTTACTTTATTCTCTATCAGGGATGGGCAGTTTAACCACATGCTGGTCAAATACTGGCCTCCATCGTCACACTCAGCCATTTCTGTGTTGTCTGTGGCTGCTTTCCTGCTACCAGGTAGAGTTGCATAGATAGGATGCAGACTGCATGACCTGCAAAACCTAAACTATTTATTATCTTGCTTTTAACAGAAATAGGTTCCCAACCCCTGTCCTTTGTGGTCTACAAGTTTCTCTATAAATATTTGTGAAGTGTAAGATTACATGCTATCTTTCATCTTTTTGCTTTGTTTTGTTTTTATATTTTGTCATAGGGGGTGTGTGCTCACCAGAGAGAGGAAAAAATGAAACTATTTTTGATCTTTGTCAAGATTTTTGTTATATTTATAAACTTTCCTCCTTTATTACAACTAACTAGCTAAATAAAACTCTACCTCCTCAAACTAGAAAACATATTAGTTTCTGCCTAACACCATTAGCTATTCCCCAGACCACAACAGGTCATGACAGTATTTTAATCATTTCTTTTTAAGTTTGCTATAGGGCACATGTGCTCACCAGAGAGAGAGACAGATAGAAAAAGCGAGAAATGAACCTCTAGCGAGCAAATTATACAGTTGGCCGCCCTGTGGGATCCTGCTGTCTTAACCTCTGTGCTGCCTGCTGGCCCTATTTTAATCATCTTAAGTGCAACATGATGTAAGTTACAATTAAGTATTGAAAAATACCAATATAATTTTAAAAGTTGCCATTACATATCTTGAAAATGCTTACTGTTAATCTTGTTTAATTCATTTTTTTTTAGCAAAACTATTCTCATTATCTCTACTACAAAGGAGAAGCATTAAAAAGTCTAAATGCAGCATAACTTTCACTTGAAAGTTCAAAAAGGCACATTTTCAATTTATGGAATCATTTTACACACTTTTGAAAAATGAAATTATATAAAAGTTATTAATAATTTAGTCTACATATCTTAAAATTTAATAATCTAGTAGGCTCTATATCTCCAGAAAACTGATTCCAATATTACTAGTAAGTTTCTTCATGTCTTGCGCTATATTTCTATTTTTTTTTGGGTTTTTCTTTTTTTTTTTTTTAGAGGTTTCTGCCTTAGGGCACATGTGTTCACCAGAGAGAGAGACAGATAGAGACAGTAAGAGAAGAAGTGAGAAATTACTCCCCATCTAGTGGATGGTCACACTACAAAGCCTCCTCCTCAATTCTTCGCCCAGGATCTTGGTCATGCATGCACACGTGCCCAGCGTGAGTTTAAAGATACTAGATCTGAGATTCAAACTGCAGTGGGACATGGGGGAGTCCAGTAGTGTAACTGCTACACCATCTGCTGGCTCCTATCTTTAGTTTTAAAACACAAATCATCAGTGTGAGAAACTCATCCCCAATGTTAGCCAAATTTATGAGTAGATTATAATTAGTTTAAATAGTGTGTATATATATACGTATATAGATAGATAAATACACATTATATTTTAACATGTCCCATTTATAGCTCTCTTCCATATATTTCTGAGAGTTATGATTATCCACTTACTTAATGTTTCTTAGGCACCAACTGAATACCACAAAACAATGTTGATCCCCTGGTGAGTAGGTCCTACATTCACAGAACTTATAATCCTGTCCAGGGACTAGAACATATGTGAAATAAGTAAGGCCCAAGAAATCTTTAAGAGACAGAAATGTTATACAAGTCCAGAGAAAGTGGATTTTCCCTAATTTTATTTATTTGTTTATTTTAAAATTCTTTCTTTCTTTCCAGAGAGAAAGCAAGCACCAGCAAAAGGGTCTCACATCACAAGTCTCCTTCTTCCCACCCTTGAACTCCAGTCACGATTATGGGCATGTCCACTAGCACATACTGGCCACATGGCTCTAGCATCACTGAGCAACTTCTACCACTGCATCGCCAAGCCTGCCCTCCCCAGCTTGGCAAGTAGTGAAGATTTGGTGGAGAATCTGCCCTGTGGGTTGGGTCTTAGATAGAGTTTGGTCATTTGGCACATGTTCCCAAACACATGCAAGAAGAACAGAGGATTGAGTTTATAGATTTGCACAAGGTGTTTGACTTTGTGTCCATTCTCACCACAATAAGTAGAGAAAGCTTTCCTAGGCACATATTTGAGAAGGCAGCACCCGTGAAATGATACATGTCCCATTACAGGAAGGTACACAAGGGACTTGGCTTTAAATCTAATTTACCAATCTTTTTTGTATTAATTTGTAACAACCTGGTTAACTTTCCTGAGCCCTATGAAACATAAACAAAAACAATATCATTTAATGTTCTCTTTGTGAGGGCAAGTTGAAAGAAAAATATGCTGGAGTGAGAGACTGAAGAGGAAAACAAAAAGGAAGTTTGTAGTCTGACAGACAAGGTTATAAGTTCGAGTTCCTTGAATTATAAACTGTGCTCTTAGACAAATTAATATACCAATGTTTAACTTATTCATCAATGAAAGGTCAGTAAGTGTCTACTCAGAGAGGTGTTGGGAAAATGTCATTGACTCAGGAATCAAGTAGGTGTCCCATAATTCATAGCTATCAAGTAGGTTTAAGTGTATTAGAAACTAGAAAACATGAAACTTTTCTGAACAGAGAGATATTATTAGAGTTATACTTATGGAAGACTTGCTATCCAAAAATATATAGTTTATAATTCAAAGAAAGTTCACAGGTTGGGAAAAAATTAAGGTGGCTATGCCAGTTGTCCAACTAAAGTAGAAGAATATCCCATTGAGGTTACTGGTAAGTAAAATACAAAGAACTAGGTATTAATGCTGTGAAATCAATAAGAGTTCATGGTTGCAGGGTTTGCTCCAAAGGAAGAGTTGGAGTTCATTCAAAAATATTGCACATAAGCTTTTGCTAAGATGCTATTTTCTTTTAAAGATTTTTGCCATAGGGTAAAATGCACTCACCAAAGAGACAGAGAGAGACAGTGAAGGAAAGTGAGAAATCACCCCCCAACCTGGGTGGGGATGGCCAAGTTGCAATCCCTTTTCCTCCATTCTCCTCCTGGTCTTACAGGCATACACACACATATGCCTGCTATGAGTTTTAAGCTGCCAGGTCAGGGACTCAAACTGTGGTCATCCATGTGGGAGCCCAGCACCTTAACCACCAAGCCACTTGCTGGCTCTGATAAGATACCATTTCCATTGCTTAAATAACAAATTTGCTAAGAGGATCAGGTTTAGGAAGAAAAATTATAAAAATATTCATTTGCCAATATGGAAGCCACAGTGTCTTCATAGGGAATGCTAGAAGTGATGAAAAATATTCATATGAAACACTTGCATTTAGGATAAAAGGATAAATTTTAAAAAGAAAAAAGGAAATGTTTCATTGGTATATATCAAAGAACATACTGACAAATTAAAGTGAAATTTCAGATGTTGAAAATGAGTTCTGTCTTACGGCTAAAAGCTGATGTAAGATTTCAGATTCCATTTTAAGATTTTCCTGATCACTTCTGACACATTTATACAGGCTCCAAATTCCACACAAATATCAGTGTTAAAGGAGAATTCCAGTTCCAGTGATTACAAGGCTAGAAGCAAACATTAATTTAATGATTCCCTGAGCAAAGTTTCTTCTTTTGTGACTAACATTCTTTATTCATATAGAATATGTTAACATTCTAAGGGATCCATGACTGATCCAAATATTGGAGTTAAATATATACTATAACAGGTTAAAAAAAATAGGAGATATGGATAAAATGGAAGGAAAGATGAAGTCTTTCCACAGAGAATGGAATACTATGTAAAAGAATCAAATGCACATTCTGAGATTAAAGTATGTAAAATCTGAAATTATTAACTCAAAGAATAAGTGGAATAGTGAGTAAACTAGAAGAAAAAGCATTAGAATATATTTACATTAAAGGGAAAAAATGGAAGCAAGTGGACCCAAAGGATGTGTAGCAGCACATTAGATATGCCTTGTAAAATCCATCAATAACAGCCTCACAGCCAAAACAGTGTGTTTATCACATAATATCTGATATTTCAATTACGTGAGATCTATGTATTCTTTCTTTATATATGTAGCCAAGGGCACCTTTATATTTGTGAAGAGATATGAAGCCATTAATTAGAGAATGGCTTGGAAAATACCGTTTGTTTGGTTCCCTTTCACAATATCTCATCAACTCTGCCCTCATCAGTTCTATGAGGCGCTAACTGAAGCCATAGTCTGGATGACGTTTACACCAACCTCCTTTGAGTCAACCTAATCATACCTGCAGGTTTCGACTTAAACTTGCTTCTACACCTTCCACAAACTTTGTTTTTAAATAACAGAGTATTGTGGGATCAGCAGATGATGTAATGGTTATGTTGCTGGACTCCCATGTAGTTGACTGCCATTCGAGGACTGGACATTCGGCTTAAAACTCACGTGAGGCATGTGTGTATGCGTGCCCACAATCCTGAGTGGAGACTGAAGGAGAAGGGGTTGTGGCATGGCCAACCCCCTGGAGGCTAATTTCTCATTTTTTGTCCCTCTGTCTCTCTCTGTCTCTCCAGTGAGCACATGCACCTATAGCAAAATTCTCTCTCTCTCTAAAAAAGAGGGGCATAATACCATAAAGTGAACCTTCTGTTTAGCAAGGTGTTTGTACTTATACTTATTATTTTCCTTAATCTATGGATATTTTGCCCTAACATTAAGGGTATTCACATTGTGATATGGAGAATTTGAAAAACTCTATGAAGAAAACTGTAAGTTAAATACCAGGTAATAGATTGGCCCACTTAGTTCTAAAAATCAGAGAGAGGACTATTTGAATGAGACATTTTCTTTAGTAGAGAGCAGCAGATCATTTCAAGTACAAGATGTGATCAAAAGTTTCTGCTAGGAAGATCAATTCTTTTACTAGACATGACCACCTACGACCACATGCAACAATTTTGTCTTTGCCAAAAGGATGTTTACAGTTACCGTGGCATAGGTTACATGTATTACTCTGAAACAATGGAGTTGTTTAAGGCCAAAAAATCAGTGAAACAAATCAAACAAAGTGTTCTGGCGACATGTAGACACAGCTATGAACACAGCCAAAGAATGAGGTCAATATGTGGTTACATTGTCTTCATGATAAAATAGTTAATGTCACTCACACAATCTACTTCAAAGGAATATATACCCTTGCTTTATGCTAGTTATTGAAACAAACAGTAAGTTCTAGTTGTTTCTTCTTTTGTAATCTAATTTCTAAAACAAAAGTTGGAATCTTGCATTTCTGTGTCCTAAAAGGAACTTCTCTGTAGAGAGCTATAGCTAGAACTGTGTGAAACAAAAGCTTGTAGATCTGTACGGATAGGAAATGGAATAATATGGGGGGAAAATGAGGACCGCTTTGATGACTATTTTCTGTAAAATGTCTTCAAGTGATGAACACACTGTTAATGTGTCTGGAAACCAAAAGTAAATACAACTGAATCCTCAATGTCTTCCTTTAGAAAGAAGAACAAATTATTTACAAATTGGAAAGTGAAGTAACATTTAAGCTGTTTTGTCCAAGTCAGTGGCCTGAGCCAGAGAACATTCACTTCAAGAAAAAATGTTTTCCCATAACATAGAAAGTACTTTGGTGTCTTTAGAATATGTTCCATTAAAAATATCAGAAAAAATTTAAAATGCCATAGTTCTTCTTGCTAGAATACTAAGTAACAGACATATTTTTCCTTAACTCTTTTATAATAATCTTTTCCTGGAGAAGGATACGCATTTTTCTCAGAATAATTTCTGACCTATCGCTGAAAAATAAGTAAAAAAATACTCATCAAACGTACGTATAAATGCTCTTATACGTGAACAAATTCTTTCATGTTCTTAGTAATAACTAATATCCAAAAGCTAAATATTTTTCTAGAGACTGGTAATTATCACTCTCAACCAAAAAAATTAATAATTTAAAATTAAATGTTAACATAGTAATAACTAATATCCAATAGCTAAATATTTTTCTAGAGACTGGTAATTATCACTCTCAACCAAAAAAAAAATTAATGATTTAAAATTAAATATTAACATGGTCAATCCCTTGACTAGCATGACAAGGAGGCTAAGGTTTTTATCTTAGTGCAGTGGGTAATGTGTGGTACTTGGTAAAGAAAGCAACGTGTAATTAAAAATGAATTTCAATAGCAAGCAAACATTTTCTTTGGAGGATAGCTAGAAATAACACATAAATACACATAAGTAGAGAGTCTACTATATTAAGCTTATTTTTTAGATTAACTAAAGAGTCTACTATATTAAGTTTAATTTTTAGATTAATCGATTTATAAGTGAGAGAGACAGAGAAAAACAGAGAGAACCCTCAACAAGATTTTATATTAAGTTTAATTTTTAGATTAATCGATTTATAAGTGAGAGAGACAGAGAAAAACAGAGAGAACCCTCAACAAGATTTTTTTATTTTATAAGTGAGAGAGACAGAGAGAAACAGAGAGAACCCTCAACAAGATTTTGGTGTATATTCCAACCCCGCCTCAACCAAACCCAGACTGGGAGCATACATACGTCTGACACGCTCAGGGAGGTCTCTGGAGGCAAACCCAGAACTTTCCCACATGAGTCAGCCTCACAGAGTGCAGTGTTTTACTGCTCCATTGTAGTTTGGCTTCAGGGTTGTGTGTGTGTGTGTGTGGTTGTGTGTGTGTGTGTGTGTAGGGGGTTATTGAAGGTTTTGCCATAGAGCACATGCACTTGCCAGTAAAGGACAAACAGTGAGAGGGAAAGTGAGAGATCAGCCCGCTAGGAGCGGCGGGGAATGGCCACTCCACAATCCTTTCTCCTCCAGGATTTTGGGCACACATTCACACACACCTGGCACCATTTTCAAGCTGCCAAGTCTGGGGTGTGAACCATGGTTATATTTTTAATTGAAGAATCAAAACTAGTCCTAAAAACCAAAACAAAACACTACATTTCCTGTATGTGTGCCATGGTTATTGAAATTTCAGTTATTTAGAAATTGTTAAAACTGAGTGTCTAGTATTCATAAAAACTTGCAGGGGAGACATTCAGCAAGAGGTCCCAGGCCGCCAGAGGAGCATCGTGCCAATGGTCTGCGCTTTGGACACGACTCCTGAGCTCAGAGAGATTAATTTACAGAGAAACCTAGTAAGCTATGTGGATTCTTGGATAGGTGTATGTTTATGCATTTACACATGTTAATGTTTGTGGTTTTATTTAATAATGTTGCATGCTCATTGTAGAACATGAGGAAAATATTGAAAAAAGTAAACAAACACACAGAACTCATTCTAATTCATCTGGTAACATCTAGTTCTTTCTAATTTTATTTTATTTTTAAAAGAAGGTAGAGGCTGATTTTTAGCCTTTATTTTATAGTTCACACAGATTTACATATCAAATCCAAAGATAGTGCATAGTAGCGGATCGATCCGTTCTATACAGCATTCAGCCAGCTTCCTCTAATGTTATCACCTAACCTAACCATGGATTCCTTGCCAAAAGTAAGAGATGAACATCCATGCTGGGCTGTTAACTGAACCCAGATTTTCTTAGAGGTTACTATTTTTTTGACTAATGTTCTCCTTCTGTTCCAGAATCCAGGAAAAGATAGATACTAGGTTGAATTTAACCGGTCTTTTCCTTTCTTTCCTTTTCTTTTTAATTTAATGTTGTATTGTGTTTGCTTCTGAATATCGCCTTTACAAATCAGCACACTTGCCGTAGTGACAGGAGCTGGTAAACACTGCTCCTGGGCAGACATGAATATCGCCTTTACAAATCAGCACACTTGCCTGGCTGTAGTGACAGGAGCTCGTAAACACTGCTCCTGGGCAGACACATGGGGCCCGAAGATGGCATAGTGGTTAAGGTGCTGGACTCCCACATGACTTACCATGGTTTGAATCCTGGACCTGGCAGTTTGAAAATTATGTCGTGTGTGTGTGTGCCCAAAATCCTGCAAGGAGAATGGAGGAGTAGGGATTGCAGCATGGCCATCCCCC
>NW_006159859.1:7451139-7463702 GCF_000334495.1 Tupaia belangeri chinensis
TCGCTCTCTCTCTCTCCCTCTCTCTCTCTCCCTCTCCCTCTCCCTCTCCCTCTCCCTCTCCCTCTCATGTGTGCATGTGCCCTATGGCAAAAAAACTAAAAAAAAAAAAAATCTGGGCAAGGTGGCACACACCTGTAATCCTAATAATTTGGAAAGCTAAGGCAGGAAGATCCTGAGAAGGCAAGGCTGTTTCTAATAATAATAAATAATAATGATGATGATAAAGGAAACACACAAATCTCTACTCAGGGAAATGTGCTGATCATGTCGCCAGGAAAGGCTCCTGGGGAGGAAACTTCAGTCGTAGACCTCTGAAAGGGTCTGTAATGATAAAGCTGACCTCCACTAAACTGAAAGAATGAGTCTGAACATTGAGGAAGGAAAAAAGCTTCAGCCAAACCAAAGAGGACACATGAAAAAGTCCCGGGGGTGGCTTAGAGAGCTCCAGAAATTTTAGCATGCTATTGGGCTCTTAAAATTAACCTAAAGGTGCAAGAGCAACCTCACATTTACCGTGGGATGCACAAAATGAGAAGAGGAAAAGAATGAAGAATGAAACCTTTTCTGTTACAAAGTTTGGTTGGTATATATTGTGAGAGTTTTACCCCAAAGCACTGTAAGACAAGGTTGGGAGGTGTGTACAACTGTAATGATGGCATTGCAGTCTGACTTGACAGTAAAGAAGTTTCTCTCTAAATGAAATCCAACCTAAAACCTACATCCTAAATCCCAAATCCTTGGTCCAAGTTCATTTTTCATAACAAGCTTATTTTCAATAGTACACTTTCTTTTTCTTTCTTTCTTTTTTTTTTTTTACTTTATTAAGGTTAAAATTCCATAATAAAATCTTTTTTTTTCTCATCTTATTCATAACAAATCCATAAAATAAAACTTTGCAGCAGACATAATGGCCTACTGACAAATTCAGGATTGTGACTCTAGAGTGAAATCAGTCACATGACTGTGTCTACATATTTTTTATCTTCTTTGTGTGTGTTAATCACATACAGAATATTACGCAAATCACAAATGTCTAGCTCACAAAACAAACCCCGAGCAACCAAACCAGGTCAAGAAGCCGAGTGCTGAGTGTATCCCCCAGCTTTGTTGGTGCCACCTCCCAACCAATACCTTCATTCCTCTCCAAAGTGAGTTGCTATCCTAATTTCTAGTACGTTCATTTGCTTCTTTTTTAAAGTAATACAAGTGAAATTGTTCATTGTGTGCTGTTTTGTGCCAGGCTTTTTACTCTCAGTATACCAATTATGATAGTCATCTATGCTATTAATGTAGCAACAGTAAGTTCATTTTCATGGATGTACAGTATTAAGATTCTTAAAAAGAATTATTTTCTATTCTACTTAACTTCATTTGTTATTATTACTAGTAGTAGTAGTATTAATTTGATCAGAGAGAGAAAGCAAGAGAAAGAGAGAGGGAAAGTGAGAAAGCCAGCCACAAGTCCTGGGACTTGAACCACAGTCAGCCATGTGGGAGTCCAGCACCTTTAACCACCATGCCACCTGCCGGCCCCGGTATTAAGATTTTATAAACAGTTTTCTATTTTTCTGTTTCCTTCTAGGAATATATCGGTAGTTACCAGTTTTAACTATTTAAGTATACCATTAAAAATACTGTCCACAATTTTTTTGCTTTTGCAAGGAAACACATTTTGTTGGCACACACTTATTGGTGAGATTTGTTTAATGCTCTATGTTCAGCGGAATAAAAATGCCAATCAATTTCTGGAGGGGATATTGCAATTTATTCTCAAGCACGGTACAGAAAGGCCTGTTGCTTCCTATTTATAACATCATTAATATTGTTAGTCTCTATAATTTTTTATTCCTCTGGGAGGTAAAGACATGTTATTGCATTGGTATTTGAGTATATTTTCAGGTTGTATAATCCATTGGCTATGCTTTTAGTGAAATGCTGTAAGATCTTCAAATATCCTCTACTGTATTACAATTATGTTTTCTATCTCTTTCTCTTTTTGTCTCTACAGGCCACATGTGCTCATGGGAGAGAGACACACACAGAGAGAGAGAGAGAAAGTGAGAAATCACACCCCCAGGGAAGATGGTCACACTATAGCACTGTAGTCCCTTTTCCTGCATTCTCCTTTCAGACACACCTGGCTAGTTTCTCAAACTGCCAGGTCCAGGACTTGAACTGCAGAATTGGCTGTGTGGAATCTAGTTGCCTTAACCTCCACACCACATGCTGGCCCTGTTTTTTCCTCTTAACAATGTCTTTTGCTACAGTAAATTTTACCGATCTTTTTCTTTAAGTTAGTTTTTTCTGTGGCCCTGTTTTTTCCTCTTAACAATGTCTTTTGTTACAGTAAATTTTAACAATCTTTTTCTTTAAGTTAGTTTATCCTGTATCCTTTTGAAAAAAATCTCTTTTCTTTTGAGAGGTTTTTGCCTTAGGATGCCTGCAATAGCCAGAGAGACAGTGACAGTGAAAGAGAGAGTGAGGAATCACCCCCTTGGGGGAACGGCCATGCCACAATCCCTTTTGTTAAACATTCCTCTTGGGATTTTGGGCACACATGCACACATGCCCGGCATGTTTTTTATGCCTTGGGTTCAAGACTCTAGCTGCCGAGTCAGCCATGTGAGAGCCTTCACTACCACACCACCTGCTGACTCCTTAAATTTCTTTTTTGAGTTTATTTAGGTTTATTATTTAAGTTTATTAAGTTTTTTAAGTATATTTTTCTTCTTCTTTTTTTAATACGAGAGAGACATGAAGAGAGAAAGCTAAGTACCATCTACAGGGTTCATGCTGTGATCTTTCCCCCAGCCTTCCCAGCCAGCCAGGACCATGCCATGCTCATGTATATCCGGCATATGCAGAACAACCTGGGAACCAAACCCTGACCTCCATGTGGTCTCCAGTCTCACAGAGCTATGCTCTGCCTCTGCACCACTGCAGCTGGGCCCTCCCATAATTTTTCTCTGACATAAAAGTAAAAGTGGGAAAGGGCCATGCTTTATCACATAATGATTTTATAGGCATAAAAAACCTTTCGTATTGCAGAATCACCACTCCCGGCACTTGCTCTCACTATGTAGCCTGATATTGCTCACTCCTTTTCAACATTCCACAAACAATGAGGAGGGAGAAAGTAGAGAGACCAAATTTTTTTTGAGAGTGGAAAGTAGCCAAGAATAATAAGCCATGATTTTCAGACCAGAGACTAAATGACAAGAATGAATCACTGATGAGTGTCCTTAATTGTAGACCCAATAAGACTCTCTTCTATCACTGTATCTTTCTTAATTTTGAAGTGAAATAAATTGTGTGATTAGAACATCAGACAGCATCTGAAATTACCCCTATTTTGTACTTCATCTTTTCAAATCATGAAGGAATTAATTTTTAAATAATTTTAGTTCCTTTTATGGAGCTCATAATTTCTCAATTAACTGGTAATGTCTATTTGTTCTTGTGTAATTAGAAACTTACATTATGGTTAAAAAGGATTTGGAAGACATTGATAATTTATAGCTGAAGGCTATGCTGTCAAAAAAGTGTTAATTCTGTAGAAACGCCATGAAAAATGTAAAGAAAAATACACAGACTCTGTCATGGAAATAGTTATAGTCTAATGAATGATAAGATAATGCTGAATAATCTAAGAATTATACAGTAACAACAAACAATACTCGCTAATCGGCCAGTATTATGTATCTAATATGCTTAGCCCCTAGGTGTTTTTTTGTTTGTTTTGTTTGCTTTTTGGGTTTTTTTTTTTTTTTTGTACTTTTTTAAAAAGATGGTCTTACTATGTCCCAAATCTCCTCCCTCAGCCTCCCCGCTATCTGAGACTATAGATGCCACTGAAACTCCTTCAAGGTACCCTGTGCTACCATGGCTTGGCCAACCCTGAAAACTTTTCATACAAGACCTGAGACAAAAAGATGAACCAGTTGCTTTTCTTTCTTTTTTTTCCCTTAAGTCCTTCTAAAATTCCTTTTAAAATTGTGAATTGAATTATACTTCACAGTGGCCTTGGTAGTTTTCTAAAGTTAATGTACTATCACAGACATAGTCTATAGTTTCCATGACTACTAGTAAAAATTAAATAAGAGCATAGATAACATTTTGTTATCTCATCAAATAGAAAATAAAAGATATCAAAAAGCTTAGTATTTCCATGTGGTAGTCAGTCCTCATAAAACAGAAGTTCTCTCTTATTTGCACATTAGTATACGGAAGTATTATTACATAAATAAAATCACTATTTACATTATTTCAAAGGTATCAGAAATCCAGATATTATATATATTTGTAATGCTATGGAATACTTGTGCACTTTAATTGAAAGTGCAAGGAAATAAGAGACCTTCTTGAAACTGCTGAATAATTGTTTCATTCCTTGGTAGTTTTTTGTTTTTGTTTTTTAAATCCATGTAAGTGTTTAAGCACGATCAAACATAATTTCAGGTTATATTCAGTTCATATTTACATTCAAGATTTAGAGCTTACCCCTTATGGTCTATTTTCTTTGTTTATAGTCTTATTGGTGGAAGAGTAACCTAGAAATAAATAAACTGACCAGTTATTTTCTGTATGCTTTTAAGATCATAAGAAAAAATAATTTTATAATAAATAAAATTAATAAAATTACAAAGCTCTATTTTAATATTAAAGTCCACTAATATATTCATCTTTTACTAAGTCAACATACTGGCCTATTTTTTAGATCATACAGAAGTGACATTTGAGTGCCAGATATAGAACTTTCAGAAAATGCATTTTCACTAAGAGAAAATTTCTATTTTTTGGGTTATCAGAGAAGTCATGATGTGGTTTTCTACGCAAAAAAAAAAAATGTGTCATGACTTTTCCTATGACCCAACAGTAAAGTTTTAGGACTTTTACCATGGTTAAGTTTTACATTAAAAAACATACATAAGATGGTGTGTACTCACATACAAATATCAGTATTGAGAACATTTTACCACTTACGATATTTATGATCAAACTAAGACAATGTTAAATACCATTAGTGTTACTGCAGTTATTTTATTACGAGTTAACAAATTATTTGCACAAAATCTTTGGAGAAAATATATTGTGAGAACACTGAGTTCTGTTTTATGAAAAAGCATGTCTATAATCCAGATAATCTGATTTAAATGTCATATATGGCATGCTAACTTCCTGTAACAGATTAACCATAAATCTTCTCACCATTAAAAAAAGGAATAATATATTAATATCCTATCATGCCATTTTTATAATTAAGGATACTATAATATTCACTAGGAAACCACTACTCTTTTAGTCCCCCACCATGGTATTTCATTGTTTTTAAGATCCTAAAATAGTAACATTACTATAATGACTTTCACTTCAATGAAAAAGAGAAAAACAAATTGCATTCTAAGTGATGATATAAATGGCTACTTTTCCCAAGGGTAAAATGTTATAGGTAAGAGGATTCATTTTTTAACATTCTTTTAAGCATATGTGTACAAATAAAGCAGAACAATTTTGTGTAAATTGTGTTTTATAAGAAAGGATATCTAAAAGCATATGAATGCTTTTTATGTAATTTAATGAAATACTATCATTAATGATAGAGGTTGCCAATAATGGAGTTCTCTAGTCTCTAGAAGCTGTGTTTACTGCCTTTCCCAAAGTGAGCTAATGGATTTTTTAAAACCATGTCTTAGTTGCATTGGTCTCGTTAAATGGAAAGTTTAATTTTAAGCTTCTCCTGATTTCATTTCATAGAAAATCTCATTTGTATAATCCTACAGACTTTCTTTATTGGAAATAGCTTTTGAACCTTGTTATGTGAGTTTCTCTGTATTTAGAATTGATTAAAGAATTAAAAGTAAATGAAAATGTACATGTGACCTAAAGGCCTACACCTTACTTAGGTACATTACTGGGATTATCTCTAGTTAAACATTTCCAGATCTTCTCAGACTATAATGTAAGAATTCTCTAAAAGGAAGAGAGTGGATTGTGATATGAAGGGTTTTAAAAAATATATCTTCAAAATGATACTATTACTTTTATTTGTCCAAGAAATATTTATTGAATGCACACTGCCTGTTAGTGAAAAGGCCAGAAATTAGAATTACACAGATACATGAAAAAAGATTCCTATGATTACACCTACATAGACTATTTTGTGTTAGGCTATGAGAAAATTTTGCATACAGAAGTTAGAACTTTGTTTTCTCAGCTGCAATAATTTTATCATAATTAACATCTTGTCAAAAACTGAAAAATCAAAAATAAACTACATCAATACATGTAACATGGAAGTATATGATCCCAAATAGCACACTATCTCAGAACACTGATTATATGTTTGGTTTAAGAAAGCTCTGAACAAATTTCAAATCACTAAAACTTATTTTTAAAAGAAATTCATGTAATTATACAGAGAAATGATATAAGTAAGCAATTTTATATCCTAAAAAGATACCATTGGTTGCAAATGAGAATGCAGTAGGAGAAAAGCATGAGAAGGATGATAATAAACCAAGAGGTCATTACTATAATGTATGAGAAACGATGGCTTTAGTTTAGTAGGTATTTGAATAGATAAACAATTGTGGGAGAGAGGGATGCACGTAACCAGGTGATGAATTAACTATGGACAGGGGAGTGAGTGTCTTCACGATGTTTCTTAACTTCCTGATGAAACCAATGCACACTGCCTGTTAGTGAAAAGGCCAGAAATTAGAATTACACAGATACATGAAAAAAGATTCCTATGATTACACCTACATAGACTATTTTGTGTTAGGCTATGAGAAAATTTTGCATACAGAAGTTAGAACTTTGTTTTCTCAGCTGCAATAATTTTATCATAATTAACATCTTGTCAAAAACTGAAAAATCAAAAATAAACTACATCAATACATGTAACATGGAAGTATATGATCCCAAATAGCACACTATCTCAGAACACTGATTATATGTTTGGTTTAAGAAAGCTCTGAACAAATTTCAAATCACTAAAACTTATTTTTAAAAGAAATTCATGTAATTATACAGAGAAATGATATAAGTAAGCAATTTTATATCCTAAAAAGATACCATTGGCTGCAAATGAGAATGCAGTAGGAGAAAAGCATGAGAAGGATGATAATAAACCAAGAGGTCATTACTATAATGTATGAGAAACGATGGCTTTAGTTTAGTAGGTATTTGAATAGATAAACAATTGTGGGAGAGAGGGATGCACGTAACCAGGTGATGAATTAACTATGGACAGGGGAGTGAGTGTCTTCACGATGTTTCTTAGGTTCCTGATGAAACCCTCCCACATTTGGTACGGTAGCCATTTTTTTTCCTTGCCATTTTTACTATTAATACATTGATATATTTACATAATGTAGTTGAATATTATTAAACAATATTTCTATAACATGGGGACACACGTCCCTAATTCCTGCTACAACAGCAGATATTCCCAAACATTGTGTATTATGTAAAATTGTTAAAATAATTAGGCTTTTGGGAAAGATTAAATCATAGATAAGCCACCAAAAATGTATGCAACTTTGTGACCGGACCATTAAATGAAAAAAAATCACAAATCAAATAAATATATAATACAGTAAGCTATACTTTTAAAAAGTAGAAGGGGCGTGTGTTAATGGGACATAAGATAAAGTCTAGGACCTAATGAGAAAAAATATAAAAAGATAGAGGAAAACAGAGCAGCAAGTACATTCAAGTGTGAAGATTTGTTCAAACCAGGTCTAAGGCTGGATGGGACTGTACACTGTAAATCAATTTCCTTTACTTTCAGTTGCCACTATTAAACAGCATCTACTTCTTGCTGTATAGACCATGGTCAAGCAAAACACAAAATGTGAACATTCTCATCATATTCATATCCCCACATTTTTTCATGGTGATAGACTTTAAGTCAGAACACCGGGTGAAATATTCTTGCTAAAGCAATAGGTGGACAAAACTCTCTCTTCATGGGGACAGGGCAAAGGACAAGGGAGACAAAGTCAATGGAAACTGATCAAAGCACTGGGCTCAATGTAAAGAAAGCAGACTTGATGGGCCAGATAAAATTAATAGAGCCCACAAAGAGCATTGTAAATAGAAGATAAAGAATCCACATAAGACCAGAAAAGAAAGGAGAGAGGAATGAAGAAATCTAAACTCCCTTTTGGAATTTCATTATCTTCTAGATACAGTAAGTGTTATATTAACCAAACGAATGTATCTCTTATTCAGAGCTGTGGATTCCATTATTCTCAATAAACCTGTAACATGACTTCCTAAAGTCCTGAGACAGCTACTGCTTCCAGCTACTTCACACGATTGTTTCATTTCCCAGATCACACCCCATGGTCACAGAGGAGGACATGTGACTCAGGCCTGCCTGATTACTGTGCCTAGGCAGGGGATTTCATGATATTGGCTGGCTTGTCTTGTTTCCAAGGACTGCTCTTAATCAACTCAGAGGAGAAAAAGCCCTGCTTTTCAAGTTACAGATCTAGGATGGAGATTTGAAGCAGAGCTATCTGCAAAATTCCCTACTCTATGCAGAGAACCTGCTTGTAGGAGAGAATTAACCTAGGCAACAACAAATAGAGGTCAGAGATATATACCAGATGGAAAGGAGAGATTGGAGGGGGAGAGGGAAGGAGAGAAAGAGAGAGAGAGAAAGGATAAAAGGGAAAGGAGGAGGAGGAGTGCTAGAGAACAACAGAAACTTCCAGGACACCATGGATCTATGGACTCCAAATGAGTGAATCCATGCTCAGGGAAGGTGGCCTTCCTTCTTACAGACAACAGGAGGCCATTAGAGGGGTGTGTGATCTGATCAATGTATTTTTCTAGATTCCAAGGTGTGGTGACATTTAGCCTTACCCTCCTAATTGAAATTGAAACCAATCTGTTCTAGAAATCCCCTAATTTTCTAATTCTCTAAAAAAAAATCTTTTCTCTAAAAAGATAATTTTCCTTCCTCCTTTGCCCTAATAAATATGAGATGAGAGAGGCGCAGTGGGTGCACACTTGGTATGGACTCTCGCTCTCCTTGACTCAGCTCTCTGCGTCTCCAGTAATTATTCCGTGCATGCTTCAGGTGACTCTGCGGGTCAGAGGAGTCAGAGAGGAGAAAAGGGGCAGGAGAGAAAAGGGGAAGAGAAAGATCTGGGCCAGGGATGGGAGAAGGAAATGAAGGAAGAAGGAAAAGGAAGAAACCATTAAACGTTTCCGGTTTCCTCTTTCTAAAGTTCCAAGGCTGTCTCTGATATTACAGTTGAGTCTGTCCTATAAACTATCATCTAATCAATTGTCTTTTAACTAATTTGAGTTTCTGCCACTTGTATCCAAAAAAAAAAAAGTCCTGAATGATCCCAAGTTAAAGCAACTCATTCAGTTCCAAGCGTGTCTTAAGCCAGGTGGGTGGTACCTGACAATATTGGTTAAGTTTCTGGTGCCACCTTTAGGCAAAACAAAGGGGGAAAAAAAAAAAAAAAAGAAAGGATATGACAAAGTTCTGGTGCCACCTTTAGGCAAAACAAAGGGGAAAAAAAAAAAAATAAATAAAGGATATGACAATAAAAGAAAAAGAAAAGAAAAAGAACAGGAACCTTAGTAGAGTGAAAAAGGTAGACTATAAATAAGAACCAACCTAAGTTTAAAAATTAAACACACACACACACACACACACACACACACACACACACCTTCTAAATTCTGAGTCCTACTCCCCTAGGAGAGAAGCAGATATTACAAAAAGCTCTTCAAGTGATTTTTATTTCTCATCTCATGTTTAGCACCCAGTAGGCCTCCATCTCCTCCTCTGAGAAGCACTGAATTATATTTTTTTTACAAGGATTATCTCCACTTTTGGTACTTACACTGGGTTGTTGGCAAAGTCATGACACATTTTTGCACAGGAAAACATAAAAAAAGTCGTCATGACTTTTCCAACAACCCAATATTATTGCAATGTGCTATATAATCTAGGAAGAGTTATACTATCTCTAGCTTCAACAAAATCATTTTTTCCCAAAGAGTGTAAAAGAAAGAATAGGTCAAATAGTGAAATAATGTGATTTGAAAAGAAAGAATATCAAAGGCTATACTTAGCATAATAAAATGAGACAAAGGATCCTGAGTGTAGTCGAAAATTATTCAAAAGGCAGTGCAATTTATCAGAACTAAAAACTACACTCCTGTCATATACAAGTGTGAAACTGCAATACAAATTAAGTGACGTTTAATGAAACGTTGTGGTGTTTCTCCAAAGTGCTCGTCCCTGAATGACTCAGGAGCAGTGGCAAACTGAGCAGATCACAGCTGTCTGTCACTCAGTTCACAGGCTCGGTGGACCTCTCTGGACCCCAGGGGTCCCTACATCGCTCATAATGACCCCAGGGGTCCCTTCGTTGCTCATAATTGATAACCCAGGGCAATTCCCTTCTACTGCTGTAACGCCTGGCCGTATTGCCCAACTGTGGCTTACCATGTTTCAAACCGCTTTCTACAGACTGCTATGGCCAAAACACTACTGCTGTTTCACTGAGTCTCAGACACACATGGTTTTTTATTTTACCCCAATTGAATCGGAAAATTGTTGTTGGCTAGGGCGAGTCATGAGTAGCTGACACTGCCTGAGGATTCATGAACTTGATTAGTTAAAAAATAACCTCACAAAACGATGTATATTTTCCTGGAGGTATTCCTAGCAGATAGACACCCTTTATGTTTAGAGACATGAAAGTAAAGGAACAATGACACTTGAGAAAGGACCACAAATCTAAGTTTAAGGAACTTAAGAAAAAAACCAATGGATCAAGTTTAAAGAACTGACTGAAGTCCATGAATCAAGTTTTGGTTAGAAATCTTCAGGTGACACCTACCAGTGAGAATCAGTAAGTGCCAGGATCAAATTAATATCAAATTATGAAACGGGCTATCAGAGATTTGGACAAAAACAATGTTTCGAGATGAACTGTATCCCTGTATAAGGACATGTTCGAGAGGTTAATAATTGAGGATTCCATCTGGGTACCCTCAATCAACCACAGGCATTTCGAGTTTTGCCTTTCCTTTAACTTTTCTTTAGCCCATCCAAAAATATATTCTCAGAAAAAAACAGCCTCCCAAAATGAACTCAACATAAGTTATAATATAAATGAGATCATTCTACTGAATTCTACAGTTATGTAAATAGGACACACATTCTTTAAAAATCACAAGAACAAGTGTTTAAGACTGTGAATCTGTCGCTGCTTTGAGAGTTTAGGGACAAGTATTTATTAAAAATTCATAACATAACATAAAAAAGAGAGTGTGTAAAAAAGGTAGCTATATATAAAGGTAAAAATTTTAAGGCCTGGCAACCTTGCAAAATATAAAGGTAAAAATTTTAAGGCCTGGCAACCGAGCAAAAATTACTTCCTTTTTTTTTTTTAGGTTTTTGTGATAGGGTGTGTGTACTTATTGGAGAGAGAGACAGAGGGAGAGAAAGTGAGAAATCATCCCCCTGTGCAGATGGCCATGCTGCAATCCTGTCTCCACTTTTTCTCTTGAGAGTTTTGGGCACACATGCCCAAGTGCTGGACTTGATTTTCTTGCTGTCAGGTCCAGGACTCAAACCATGTCCAGGACTCTCATCCATGTGGGAGTCCAGCATCTTAATAGCTACATCACCTTAATAGTTGTCCCCATAGGACCAGCAGTTAGCGTAATGGCTGTGTCTCTGGACTCCCATGTAGTCGACCGTAGTTCGAGTCACAGACCCAGTGGCTTAAACTCATGCCAGGCATGTGCGTGTGCGTGTGTACCCAAGATCCCTAGAGGAGAATTGGAGGAGAAGGGATTGCGGTGTGGCCATCTCCCCTGGGGGGGTGATTTCTCACTTTCTGTCTCTCTGTGTCTGTCTGTCTTTCTGGCGAGCGCATGCACCCTATAGCAAAAACCTCTCCAAAAAAAAGAAAAAAAAAATTGTTGTCCCCATAAAACTGACTTCTTTATATCAAGAATTCTTAATTATTAAGCAGTCCTAAGACCATGATTTCAAAGCAAAATAATATCAATATGAAGAAAAGCCATGTTTATTTACTTAATTTTAGATTTTAATTGAATTTTAAATATTCCCATAAATATTTTTTACAAAAGACTTATCTTCATTGAAATGAAATCTCTAAGAGTCTGCTGACTGTTTTAAAAAGGCTATTTAATAGTGCTAAATTAAAATTTTTCTTCTCTCTCAAAAAAAAAAAAAAAAAAAACTTAGGGAAAAACCAAGGATTTATGTTCCTAGGAACAAATAATTTTAGAACTTTTAGTTTTCCCTTTGGATAAATTTCACCATGGGTTTAAATTGTATTTCTAAATTTAAATTTCTTTTCAGGTTTATTAGTAAGGGATTGATTAACTAGCACCTACCCTGACTCATATTTAAAATAAAATGATTATAATAGTTAATAAATCACAAGAAACTTAATATGTAGTTAATTTTAAACTTAAAAGATGAGTGGGGCCGGCAGGTGGCATGGTGGTTAAGGTGCTGGACTCCCACATGGCTGACTTTGGTTCAA
>NW_006159859.1:7463747-7505472 GCF_000334495.1 Tupaia belangeri chinensis
TCTCTCTGAATCTCTCTGGTCAAATTAAATAATAATAATAAATAAATACAATTTAAAAAAAAAAAGAAGAAAAGATGAGTAATCTCCACTATTGATTTTTCAGGTAGTTTGAAGCACAGTGGAAGAAAAACAAAAAAAATCTTGAAAGGATAGTTAATTTACATATTATTTATATAAATGTCTCTGAATGTAAAGAGTACAATATTTCAAAAAAAATAATTTGAGAAAGCAGTGATGTAAGAGTGAAATGAGAAACTTACCATCACCTAACCCGGAACATCAAATTATATACATTTTTAGTTCAACGATTATACTCCGAGAAATATGTCTTGAGGACATAGTGTTGCTTGCCTACAATGATTTATTTATAGTTAATGTTCATAATTGATGAGTAAAATTTTTAAAATTAACAGTAAATTAAATATCAAAAAGGTATTCACTCATAATAATACCTTTCTTGTAATAATAATAATACATTCTTTTGAAGGATTATACATTATCGCTATGTAGTAATAAATAATTAATAATGTTAAATATTTACAATATAGAACTGAATGTAAAAAGCTTACCACATACTTGAATAGTATACACAAAGCACTTACAACATAAACAGAATATACCTATTTATTAAAATACATAAAAAATAAGATTGGGCATGTTTATCACCAAATTTTGAGTGTTTCTGAATTATAAGATTCTATGTGACTTATTTTTCTTGTAATAATTTTTCAAAAAATTTGCTTATTCTTAATCAGCAAGAAAATCCTTACTTACTACAATAATAATTTGTGTGTTTAGCATTTCTTAAATATTGTTATTATAAAATATATAGAACACCCAGAGATTTAAAAGACTGAGTAGAAATCTGTAATGAGGGCAAAAATATTTAACCATTATACAGCATATTTAAATTGATAATATTCTAATTCTTCCTCTATATAAATATTGAAACTTATGGCCTAACAGAGGTAAAGTCTGTTCTGAACTAGTTGCAATTGTTCCTCTCTAATATTGTTTCTTTTTGTCTTGTCTACCCCCTGCTTATCTATTGACATTAATTTCTGCTTGTCCCAATGCAATTATTACTGTTAGAAGGAGATATTTATATTCATCTGAATCCAATGAGAGATGACAAAGACCATTTTTTTTGAGAGGTTTTCAATAGGGTGTGTGCACTCGCCAGACAGACAGAGACATAGAGACAGAAAGTGAGAAATCACCCCCCAAGGGGGATGGTCACGCCGCAATCCCTTCTCCTCCATTCTCCTCTCGGGATCTTGGGCACGCACGCACACGCGCCCGATGTGAATTCTAAGCCAATGGGTCCGGGACGTGAACCGCGGTCGACTACGTGGGAATCCAGTGACATAGCCATTATGCTAACTGCTAGTTCTGGAAATTAGACGTCTTAAGAAAGTCAGGAAGGGCTGAAATTAGACTTCTAGATGGGAATTATTTGATCTCTAAATGACTCAATGGCTACACATCTGAGACAGAGAAGGAGCGGTAGGGATTATGGATTCCAAGGGGAAGAGTGCTAGCAATGCTTAGTCTGTGAAACAATGGATTCAAGGCAAGTTCCCTTAAATTACTGAGGTCAGGTAAACTCCCAAGTGACATTTGTTTCCCTTTCCTGAGAGCAATTTCATATTCTCTTCTTCGTATTCAGTTAAAGTGATTTAAATAACAATATTTTCCTAAACTTTTTAAACCTTTCCTCCAATATGCTTTGTAGTATATCTTGTCTGAGGTACTTACTACCTGTTAATCGCAAGATTTTGCCCCTGCTTTTGTTTTTGTTTTCATTTGCTCAAATGCCTTTTCTTTCCGAAAGTTGAGGCTTATACTCTTCTCATACAAACTTTTTCTTTCTGTTATTTTGTTTTATCGGCAAAATGCCAATTAAAGCTGTGTGCTTTGCCACATGTCAGTTGTTTTGGGTTCCTGCTCATATTATAAGGTGGGGGCAGGGTGGTTTTTATACCTAATGTGTTACTGGAAGAATAGCCTTCTTAATAAGCTCAATTACAAAAGAATTCATTACTAAGTAGAAACAGACTCATTAAATGTCACTCTATGGTGGCCAATAAATATTTGTTGCATGACATTTGAGTTGAAAGAATTGGTTTTTCTACATCAAATCAAATTTGGCTAAGCCTACATACTTACCAAGGTTGGCAGGAAATCCATTCTGAGTCATTTGGAGGAAAGAGCCCATTTTCCCTGTCTTGCAAAAAAATAAGAACCTTAAGGGTCTTGGGGAAAGTCCTCGTGACTTCAGTCCTCTGTGGTTACCTTGGAATTGCTTACTTTCCAAAATGCATGTCTTATCCACACGTAGATCTTGCTGTTCATGGCAGTCATTTTCTCTCTGCCAGGATCTCCCCCCACAGCTATCAAAGACTTTCTTGGTTGTTCAGTGTCCTCTTTTTTGAGGCTTTCCCCCATTTTAGAGAGCAATCATTTTTCTTTTCTCTTTTTTTTTGGAGAGATTTTTGCTATAGGGCGCATGCACTCATTGAAGAGACAGAGACAAAGAGAAACAGAAAGCAAGAAAGCACCTCTCAGGGGCAATGGCCACACTGCAATCTTTCTCCTCCATTCTCCTCTTGGGATCTTGGGGATGCACACATATGACCGGCATGAGTTTAAAGTCACTGGGTCCTGGATTCCAACTGTAGTCAACTACATGGGAGTCCAGTGACATAACCATTACTTTATCTTTTGGTCCCAAGCAGTCATTTGTCTAAGACCCTCTTAGAAGCACAGCATAAATGTCTCCCTCTCTGGGGAGCCCCCATCCCGCTGTTCCTTGGGTCTCAGGGAATATCATCATCTATTATAGTCCTTCCATTTTCCTTCACAAAAACACTACTTTTTCCCTTCTTTGACAAACTGTCTGCTATTGTGAGAACAACTTTTGAGAGAACAAGGTTTATAATGATCCTCTACATTATCAGAACCCAGACTTGGGAAGCTGGACTAGCTTAGGGCAGCTTGCCCTGGTCAGATCCCACACACGTTAGAGCTAAGGATGACAGGGGTTCCGGCACATGAGTCTGCTGCCCAATGTAAAATGGTCTCTGCCTACAGTAAGGGTTTTATTCTATCCTAACTGTCCCTCATCCCTAATGCATGGTATTCTGTTAGGTTGTTGCCAAATCTCCTTCCATCTATGCAGTTCTCACTTTCTAAGGTAACTGCTCCAGATGGAAATGTCTCACGTCTCTTCAGGACCACTGCGAGACATCTGCCCACTTCTACTCTGTCCCACTCAAACGCCTTCTCCAGAGAGGGAGACGACGATAAAATCCAAATTCACATGAGAGCAACTCCACACTCCCACATACTGCTTGACGTTTTTCTGTGGCTTCTCATTTCTCTAAACAGGAAGTCAAGCATTTTAGCTAATAGCCTCACAGGGTTTGACTCCGTTGTAACACTCCAACCTCATCTTGCACCAACCACTGCCTCCGGCTCTACATTGTTCAATGTTGCTACTGTTCACTCCTTCCTTGGGTTTTTAACCCTGCCTCAGCAAAATTCTTCTAGTCCTCAGCCTGTAATACCCGCACTGAGGGCTCTTCCACCTGCTGTTCTCTGAATTTATCCATCAGCATCTGAATCATGTTACAATTTCAAATTTGCTGTAAACTTATGCTGAAACACCCTGGGTTGGTAATTAGGTTTATGTTTTGGAAGATTTATAGCTGGCCATGAAAGAACCTAAAACTATTGCCTTGCAAAACTTTGTAGTTCTTTGATGCTTAAACGCTGGAAATTTTATTAGTTCTGTACTTTTGCTTCTAAAAAAATAAGCTGACTTTTGTTTATATAAATAAAAGACAGATATTAAAAATTAGGAATGTCAGCTCCTTCCTCTTCCATATAAGTACTAGTTATTAAGTAAATTGAAACTCCAGGAATGGCTATGTAAACTAACACTTTTCATACCTCTTCCTAGAAATAATCCGAATATAATGGAAGAAAAAATTTTGAACTCCATTTTCAGCAAAATTAGAAAACATAAAAGTCTGTAAAGGCTACTAAAAGTGGGGAAGTTCATGCAGATGCCATCTACTAAGAAACGTAAGTGGAGGAAAAAGGGATAATGAAAGACAGTGCTAAACTGTCAAAAATATTTCTAAAGTGATGGGCAATACTCTGAGAAGCAAAGCTAAGGCATTCAGGTAATGCCAGAAACTCTGTGTCTTAGTTTCAGAGTGACAAGACTCAGAGACATGTCTCCCCCCCGCCCCCCAAAAAAAAGAAAATAAAGAAGAAATACTATAAAGAAAGAAAACCATCATACACTGATATTTTCAAGAAGCAGTCTGACTTTGGGAAGCTGAGAAGAAAAATTTTAAGTGAAGAAAAAGTTATCTGTACTATTACCCTGACCACACTACACGATAGAAGTATCTTTAAAAATGTGGTCTACAGGGGGCTGATTATGTCATTGGATTCTCACATGGGTGACCATGGTTTGAGTCTCAGACCCAGTGGCTTGAAATTCATTTGAGGCTCATGTGAATGCATACCCAAAATCCTGAGAGGAGAATAGGGGAGAAGGGGTTGCGGCATGGCCAGCACCAAACCCCCACCCAGGGGGGTGATTTCTCATTTTCCCTTTCACTGTCTCTGTCTCTTTCTTTCTCTCTGGTGACCGCATGGACCCTAAAGCAAAAAAAGTCTAAAACCAAAAAAATTTGGTCAATAGATACCAAAACATATCTGAAGGGTAAATTTAAAGAAATTATAACACCTAAAAATACATATATAAAAAAAGAGAAGCTATGAGAAAACTTTATTATCAAGCTAAGAACACTAATAAGAAAAAATATTGGGATTTAAAATGCTGAACACTTGGGACAGCAGATGGCATAATGATTACATTACTGTACTCCCATGTAGTCGACTGAGGTTCGAGTCCCGGACCCAGCAGCTTAAAACTCACGCTGGATGCATACACATGTGTGCCAAAAATTCCAAGAGTAGAATGGAGGAGAAGATATCGTGGTGTGGTCATCCTCCCTGGGGGGTGATTTTTCACTTTCTGTCTCTCTGTCTCTCCGGTGAGCACACATGCCCTATAGCAAAAATCTGTCTAAAAATAAATAAATGAATAAAATGATGAACACTGAAAAAAAAGTATTTGAATAATTAAGTAAAATTCTTCAGGAAAAAACCCTAATATGAAAATATAATAGAGCAAAGAATAGAGAAGGGATGAAGCTTAGTAAAAGCAATTTTTTTAGAATTATTTTATTTAGCTTTATTATTATTATTTTCCAGTTTTATGAGACAGAGAAAGAGAGAGGAGAAATGAGAAATCAAGCTTTTGTTCTCTATTTGTAATCTATATGTGAATAGATTTATGCAAGTTAAGATGTTATCTGTAATTTCCAGGTCAATAAGTAAGAAAATAATTTGAAGGACATGGTAGAGACAAAAATGGATTCAAAATGGTTAATTATCTATTATCTCTGTCTCACAAAATATACCAATAGTGATGAAATAGATGAATAAAAATAACATAAGAAATACAGAAAACATATAGCAGAATTAGTCATAACTCCTAAGTGATCAATACAGTCTATCTTGGATAGAATATTTACTAGCATAGTGGCATAAATCTTCCCAAGTATGTTATTAATTTAATATTATCCAAGTAAAATATTTGCATATTTCCAGAAATAAACAAAACCATTCTAATGTTCATATATACAAAAACTTGCCCAAAAAGAGTAAAAAAGAGACCAATAAAGGGAGACTTGACTTACCTGCTATTAGAACTTACTGAAAATGACTATTAGAATAAATGTAAATTAGGTTATTTAATAGACAGATTGATGGAACACAAGACAAAATTCAGAATGACCTTTATAGAAACAGGAATTTAATAGTCTATGATAAAATGGATGTTCAAAAATAGATGAAAAAATATTATTCATTCAATAAAATTTGTGTTAGGACAATTGGAAAAGGATCTATTAAAAAAAATTAGATCATAGCTCACAAACAAATTCCAGAAGAATTAAAGATCTATATATAAAAAAGTTAAAGAAACCATAGATGTGCCAGAATGAACCAAGGAAAGGGACCAGTAGATGGAGTATTGGTTATGTTGCTGGACTCTCATGTAGTCAACTGCGGTTCAAGTCCTGGACCCAGCAGCTTAATTCTCATGTTGGGTGCATGCCCAAAATCCCCAGAGGAGAATGGAGGAAAAGGGATTGGAGGAAAAGGACCACGCCCTCTGGGCGTTGATCTCTTGTTTTCTGTCTTTCTGACTCTGTTTTTCCAGCAAGCGCACATACCCTATGGCAAAAATCTTTCTAAATAAAAAAGAGGAAAAAATAAAAAGAATGAACTAAGGAGAAGAATACTTCATAAGTATGGAGTAAAGAAGCTATTTCTACCAAAGATCCAGCAATCAGAAAAGACAATTTTGATATTGCTTACATTATTTGATAAATTTTGTATCACAAACAAACAACAGTGAAAAATTAAAAATAAAATACAATCCAGACAAATACTACAGGGATTTTATAGTATTTAAGACTAGAAAATAGTTTAGCAATTCTTCAAATAATTTGCATAGAGCTATCATATTCCCTAGCGACTCCACCCCTAGGTGTATTTCCTAGAGAACTAAAACACATGGTTTTATATGTTTTACAAACTTTATGTGTCATATACAGACTTTATTTAAATATATAAGAACTTAAAAAAAATAAAACAACTACAAAAACAGTTATTCAAAGAATATGAAGACATCAGTGAGGATGATCATTTTAAAACAGAAGTAGGACCTGCTCTGCAGTGCAGTGGTAATCATTGCTCAAGAAAAGCTGGATACCACATGGCATCTATAGCTCGAATCCCTGGCACTGCAAGCCTGAAAAATACCAAGAAGGATGCAAGTATCTAGACCCAACAGGCTGGAAGACTGGGGAAGGCAATTGTAGAGTGACCAGACTGTGTAGGGGGTGTTCATTTCTCTGTCTTTCACTCTCACATATGTCTGCTCATACTCTCTCAAGAATAAATTTTTAAAAAAGTCATATTATACAACCCTTGATCGATCATCCTCAGTAGCCTAAAAACCAAAGGCATTAATATAACTTATCAGGCTTTAAAATGATCAGAGCTGTTTCCTCTGTCCTTTCATCTCATAATAATCTTGTTACATTCATTTTCTCTGCACACATTATTCTTTGCTGCTGCTTTAGCAAGTGTATCCTGTTGGGAGAATTGTATTTGCTGCTATTTCTTCCTTGAACATTCTTTCCTGGTATGCACAAGAGGGGTATCCTCACCTCCTTCTGGTCATTGCTCCTTGATTACATTTTTATAACCTCAAACCACCTTTATCTGTTTCTACCTACCTCTGGTTGATTTTTCTTTATGGCAATAATCCTGGCCCCAAATAACTGTAGTTTATTCATGTTTCTCTTTTTATCCTACATTCAAAAAATATTAGGGTGTTTCTATGCAAAAATATGTCATGACATTCCCGACAACCCAATGGTAAATTTCATTAAGGAAAAGGTTTCATTTACGTTGCTCACCTCCAATTTCTCTAGCCCCTAGAAAAATGGCTGCTGTAAAATAGGTGTTAGGTATTTGTTGATTAGATGAAAGAATGAACAGATAGTTTATATTAAAAGACACAACTGGCTCTGAAATATTGGGAATAATATTTAAATTCACTTATAAAAAGTGAAATGCAAATTAAAACTCCAGTGATTCCATTTTTAAGGTATTCTGATTGGCAAACAACAATAAATCAATAGACAGTGTTGAAATGACCAAGTTTTCGGTAGGAGTGTACATTGGTACTTTCCTTATGAAGGACAATTTGGAAGTATTTATCTATCTGACACACAAAAGACTCATTGCCTGACACACTGAAAGTTATTTCTTATGTATAACATACAATTATCTTGGATGATGACTCAAAGAACTGGGAAGTGCAAACTCTCTTTGTGCTTGGAAAAACAGGACTATTAGTCAATAGCTCTATGATACTGTTGAAATGATAGTACATATTATGATGACTCAAGAGTTGGGAAATACAATCTTACCTTGTGCTTAGAAGAATAGGAATATTGGTCAACAACTCCAATAACTATGATACTAATGAGATTACATGTACATATAACTTTTGCTTCAGCAGCTTTACATTAAATCTATCAGCTATACCAGTAGGTATATAAGAGGATAGGTATATTTATAAGCATTTTTTAAAAATATACCTCAGCAGTGATTTAATGCACATATCCAAAGAGTAGAATGATGTGTAGCCAAAAGAAAAAAAGAAAAAAAATCATAGAAATGTTCTGTCCTTTGATATGGAAATATCTTCAGCATATTTTGTAGAATGAAACAACCAAAATTCAGAAAATGTATAGTGCATGCTACTACTTTTGTAAAAATGAGGGGAAATGGTGTATCTTTCACTTTCATATGTAAATGCAATTCTCTAGAAAATAAACAAGGCACTAGTAATTGTTTTTATCAATTATGGGTAACAGATAAAAAGGTGAATTTTTCATTACATGTCTACTTATATCTTCTATATCTGGGTCATGAGACTATCTGCCAGTAAGTTTTAAACATAAACTCTCAATGCTAAAGTTTATAGTCCCATTTTTCTAATTCTCAAAGGAGTGAAATTATTTGTACAATGTTTTTTCTTTTCATTAGCTCATTAGATGGTTGAAAATAAGATCCTATCTTATCCATCTCAACTTTTATGTAATATAGTGCCTGGCTTATAGTCACTTTTATATTTTAAAAATATTTTTCAATTTTATGTATTAAATTGAACTGGTTTTCTTCAAAAATAGGTTTCCCCTAATGCCCTGTGCCTTCATTTTATTTTATCTCTCTCTCAAAATAAACCAAAATCTTCTCTAAATATGTCATGTTGAAAATATATTCTTTTTAAAATTATTTTAATTCAGTTTATACATTCAATTACTGTACATCAAAACAGCTTGTAGAATGATTTTACCAAACAATGAGTATACTGCATACTAGTTCAGTTGAAGATATCATACATACATCATCAACAAACAATCCTCATGTCTGTGTCCCTTAAATGTCTTGACTCTATTTTTCTCCTTGATTCCTTTCCTCTCCTCTCACTCTCCCCCATCTCCCATCATCTTCTCACACTATCTCCAGTATCTGTAACCATTTTCCATGTTTCTATATCGTCAAATCTTTCAGTTCTCCCATAGAATGTGAATAGTCAATATATATTAAGTGGAGACATACAATGTCTCTTCTTTCATATCCTGGCTTGCTTCGCTCAGCAGTAATTCTTCTTTTAAACTCAAATATCTCATATGAATAGTTGTGTCATTATTTTATAATCTAAACTCAAATATCTCATACCTACTGGTATATTTGTATAATACATTTTTATGTAAAATCATTGACTCGAGGGTGTATGTATATATATAATTTCAATAGTATGTTAGTTATTGAGGATATATATATGGTATTTATTTATCATTATTTTATTTATTTATCATTATTTTAAATTCTCTGAAAATATGACTTATTTTAGACCTACAGTTACATTAGTGCTTTTAGAAAATGATTATACTGGGACCAGCAGTTAGCGTAATGGCTATGTTGCTGGACTCCCATGTAGTAGACCACGGTTTGAGTCCTGGCCCCCGCGGCTTAAAATCACACTGGGCACATGTGTGTGCATGCCTAAGATTCTGAGGGGAGAATGGAGGAGAAGGAATTGCAGTGTGGCCATCCCCTCTGGGAGGTGATTTCTCACTTTCTGTCTCTCTGTCTCCCTCTGTCTTTCTGGTGAGTGCATTCGCTCTATAGCAAAAAACTCTCCAAAAAGAAAAAAAAAATATATATATATATAAAAGAAAATGCTTATACCATTTAAGCCAGCATTTTGTCTGTCTTTTCAGTACTGAAATGCTTAAATGACAGAGAACAAAACATAACGTGATCCTAAAAATTCTAAGGCAATTGTTTCCTACTTACAGAAACTATACTCAATGCCAAGTCACTCTTATGTCAGGACTGCACGTAGAGCCTCTTTCTTTGTTTAGACAGACATACAGTAAATTCTCAGGACATCAGTCAAGACCATATTAAACATAAATATATAAGGAATATCATAAAGCCAATTTTAAATGAGTTTTATTTATATAACTTAAGGGATTTATAGAACCATTCATTTCTTTTAATGAGTTGGAAGAAATAAGATTTCATGATACTCAAGATAGAAATAAGGGCCAAACAATCTGATAAAGACAGAAGTAGAGGTCTTCTTGAGTTTGTCTCCCAAATATATGCCATTTAATTGAAACAGATTTAAGAGTCACTTGAACTCAAGTCAAGATGAAAAGTAGAATTTATCAAGTTCTGGCCTTCTTATTCTAAGTGTGGAGACCTATCAATGTCTGTCTCTTGGCTACCCTCTTTGTAATAAATGTAGGCTTGATGGATAATGAAAACCAGCTGAGTAGTTTAAGGTACAGATGACTTCTTTTCTTCTTATTCCAACTAAGATTGGTCTTACTCTTCATAATCTCTCACAGCTGCCAAAAATCCATTTTATCTTTGCATGAGGTGAAGTTTCCATTAACAACTATTAGGGTAGCAGAGGTCAGATATCCAGTGTCAGATATGCTACTAAAACAAAGTGCTGAGCAAAGAAAGAGGCTACTAAGAGGGGATAAGAATCAGTTCAAAATTCTTGCAACTTATAAAAGTACTTTGCTCTTTCATATTTTCCCTTGCCTTTACTGTTGACAAGATAATTTGAAAAGAAGAGAGGAGAATTTTATGTGAATTCCTCAGTTATGGTGATTGAAGAGACATTAATTAAGTTAGAGCTTTTGCCAGTTGGATTGTTGATCTCTTTAGGTTACAAGCTGTAATGGTGCTATCTCTAGATGTAAACGAGGTTAGTAATTTCAGCACTTTCATGTGAAAGTCATGTTGGAAGAGTCTCCGATTCAACTCACAACACAGATATCAAAGAAGAAAATAGCAACCCTCATTCTTACTTACTAAATAAAAAGCTAAAATATGTGTGGAAAAATAACTTAGTATATATACCTTTTCTTTTTTGAAGCTACTGTCTATATACATAAGTGTACATACGTACGTAGATATTTCATGTTATGCATTCATTTATTTTTTCATTCATTCCAGTATATTCCATTCCATCCATTCACCAATACTTATTCAATGTCTACACTGTATCAGATATATCAAATCAGAATTTTTAGATAAATGTCATGATTAGATTTTAAATTAAATTCCAGTCAATTACGACTCAGAAACAAATTTTCAAAACCATAATATTACAAGCATGACCCAAACTTTAATTAGAGAAGGTACATTTTTATTGTGGGACTGAAGAAAAATAGAACTAGGAACCTGAAGAATTTAGAATTAGGCAGTGAAGCCCAGGAAATGTTCATTATATGGTCTGCCTTGGTGCTTTTCTATAGATATTTTGCAACCATAGCAATCTCAATATATTCATAAATGAAATTTTTATTTTATGGCTTGAACTTACTCCCACTATAGTTAAGTTCATGGTAAAATGGTGAACAATTACTGATATATCACAAATTATCAAGTCACTGGTTTTTTGTCCCCCATGGAAAACAAGAGAGAAGTGCCATAGGAACAGTTTTAATTATCTTAATGTTCTCTCCAAAGTTTAAGAGTCTAAGCTAGGATTTTGCAGGTTTAGTGAAGGCCATTTCCAAACCCACTAGCCTTCTATTTTCTATAAGTTAATCAGAATTTTAGGTAGGTTGAAAGCATTCCTTCTTTACTATGTATGAGTCAAGGTAAAGATAGAGACTTAGTCTGCCATCTTGAAAAAGTAGCCCAGAGAGTCCTGTTCTGTTTTCTAGCCATTCAAGTGCAGCCACAGGTACAAACTAGGTTAATTTATGAATTCTAAGTATACATTTCTCCTTGTTTAATGAAAGATCTAAATTATAGAAAATTTTACAACAAACAATTATGTTTATTGGTGTTCTGGTATAAAGTTTACTATTTCAATATGGGGGATAAATTAAAGAAACTAAAGATGAAATATTTGTTATAGGATAAATACACTGACTACCCTAATTCATGCACACTTGGAATCTTGGTAACTGTTAAAATGCTGCATAGTATTTCACATTATGTTCATATGTCTTAAACTTTTGTTTTGTCTTGTTTTGTTTTGTTTTGCCCGAGGGCATGTGCACTCGCCAGAGACAGACATTCTCCTTTTGGGATTTTGGGTATACACATACATGTGCCCAGTGTGGTTTTCAAGCCACTAGGTCCAGGTCTCAAACTGTGGTCAGCCATGTGGGAGTTCAGTGCCCTAACCACCACGCCATCCATCTTCTTAATTAACATTTGTTCTTTCGTCTTTCTCCAGTCAATCATCATTTCTTCTCAAACCAACTTTTTTCATATATGAGAATGTGACATTACAATAAGTTATGATGATTCACAGTCTTACTAAAATATAAGAAAAGAACTTCGCTACCAAGATGCTATAAAACCAGTTCTTACAAATTTTACTGAAAAAAAAAAAATGAAAAGGTTTTTGCCCTAGAGCATGTGTGATCACCAGAGACAGACAAAAAGAGGGAAAGTGAGAAATCACTCCCCAGGGGTGCTGGTCATGCTGTAATTCCTTCTCCTCCATTCTCCTCTAGGGATTTGGAGCATGCATGCATGCATACATGCTTAGCATGATTTTCAAGCTGTCAAGTCTGGAACACAAACAGCGCAATAGCCAACCACCTTAACCTCCACACTCCCTGTCGGCCCACCATAAAAATTCTCACTAAATAATAGATATCCCCATCTAATACTGTGTGGTGGAGTGTAGAGAGTATTTAGGCTTGGGAAGTAGACGAACCTTCGTTTGAATTATCCTTCAACTATTTGTTGTCTGTGTATTCCCCAATTTTTTGGAATTTTCTTGGTGTGTAAACACATTTTATAATATTTCAAAGTTGGGAATTTTTGTTCCAAAGATTATTGTATTACTTTCCTAACTTCCTATAACATTACATATATCCTACTGACACTGATCTAAATAAATGTACTTGTATTGCATAAAATGCAGTTAATACTTATGCCCAATATTATGTATATTAGTAACTAAGTTATTATGTTATTATGCATAAAATATTGCTTTCTTTTGACCTTATTAATAATCTGGAAATGTGTACATATTTAATTAAATGAAAAGTAACACAATCAGTAATTGCCTAGTCATAGGGTCAGCAGTGGCATAATGGTTATACCGCTGGGACTCTACATGGCTGACCGAGGTCTGAGTCCCAGACCAGGTGGCTTAAAACTCACACTGGGCACATGTGCATGAGTGCCCAAGATCCTTAGAGGAGAATGGAAGAGAGGGGATTGTGGCATGGCCATCCCTCCAGAGGATGATTTATTGCTTTCTTTCTCTCTGTCTCTCTTTGTTTCTCCCTGCACCCATGCAAAAATCTCTCCAAATAATAATAATAATAATATTCTAGTCTTTGGAAAACTATATTTCCTTAGTCATATTACTTTTGATTGCTTTATGATAACTCATTTGTACCTAAATTGATATTTTATTGAGGTGATATCATATAGCACAGTTAAAAGTGAATATCTGAATGGGTCTGAATTAAAATCATGTTCCCCAAATACTTATTTTGAATCATCTATCAAATACTGAAGCATCACACTTTTGCTAGTGAACTACCTATGTTTAGTTCTCCATATGCCACACCCTGGATTTTATGTTTATAATTAACTTTTTTTTTTTTGAGAGGTGTTTTTCGCTATAGGGCACATGTGCTCGCCAGACAGACAGAGAGAGACAGAGAGACAGAAAGCGAAAAATCACCCTCCAGGGGGGGATGGTCACACCGCAATCCCTTCTCCTCCATTCTCCTCTCAGGATCTTGAGCACACAGGCACACGCGCCCGGCGTGAGTTTTAAGCCACTGGGTCCGGGACGCGAACCGCAGTCAACTACGTGGGAGTCCAGCGACATAGCCATTACACTAACTGCTGGTTCCCTATAATTAACTTTTTAAATTGTATCTGTTAAGTAATATGACTGAATTTGAGAAAACTGAAGGATATAAAAGCATCTGAACAGTTCAAATTGCGGTTCCATCTACTAAGAGAAAAAGTAAACCCCCAATAAATGTGATTTTTAATTTAATGACTTTACGTCATTTAATATCATGAGCATATTAAGACAATATGGCTGCAAATAATAAAATTCCATCTTACCTATGGTGAGGGCAAATTACCATCTCACATGACAAGAACCCCCAGCATTGGATGGCCCAGGATGGTGAATTCAGTACCTTAATACAATCATTAAGGATTCGATCTCTTATAACCTCTTTACTCTGCCATTCTGAGTGTGTGGTCTGGTACCTCATCTCAGGGTGACTGCCACCATACAGGAGCAATCTGGGAGAGGTAAAATCCTCAATTTCATGTAAAAAGAAATCTCCTAAAAATTCACCAGGAGCCATTACCTCATATGATCTCTAAGCAGAGCATGACTGGCATAAACTAGTAAGACTTTATGTCTGAATCGCGTAGAAGAGGTTGAGGACCTAACTAGAACTGAGGCAAGTGGATATAGATGACAAGATGAATGACCCTGGGTAGACAACGACCAGTCCCTACTAAAAGCAGCAAGCAATATGTCTCCCGTACTTGCTTTTTTATTGACTCGCATGAGTGCCTTGACCTCTGTCTGCACTACCTGCTGACCCAAGAGGCAGTTTCAGTATCATGAGCAATGAATTAGAACTCAGGAAAGCCAGGCAGTTCCAAGCAATGAGGTTAAAAAGGAAGGGACAAGTTTGAGAAATATTTAAAGGTAGAATGAAAACTTGGGGGGAATAATACAAAATGAGGAATCCAGGAGGCTGTCAACTTTCTGACATCGGAAAATGCCTCGATGGTGCTATTGTTCATGAGATGAGGGCACACGAGAGAAGTTTGGTAAGGAATTGAAGATGACTTGTGCTCTCAGCATGGAAACAAACATATCAGGCAGATTTACTGGCCTAACTGAAAGTTCCCTCTCTCTTTTCCACTATTTGAAATTCAAACCTCTCTTCATATCCCATCTGAAATCATGCCTGAACTCTTCCCACCACATCCTCAGCATGATTCTCTGTCTCAACCACGTGACAAGCATCAGAGCTTATGGCATAAACTTGTCTGGACTAGTAGGCTGCTTGCTTCTTATAGACATAATACTCTCAGATTCATGTTGCAAACTTCTCATTACAATAGCCAAAAATATATAAAGTATATTATATATATTTTATATACATACTATATATATAGTATGTATAATATACTTTATATACATATATAAAGTGTGTGTGTATATATATATATAGATATATATATATATATATACCTTACTATAAGCACTCAATAAATGTTTTCTGAACTGAACCAAGAAATATTCTTTGTTGAAATCCTTTACAATAAAACAATAGGTGCTTTGGGTCCCACTGTTGAGTTGAAGGTAAGGTCATTTCTTGCCAGCAGGCTATGACTGACTTTAATTAAACACTTTATACCTTTCATCTGCTGCTGGGGAACATGTCATTCAAAACACAGGAAATATTAATCTGCAGATGAATAGTATAAACTTTTTTACCATATTTTCCCCCGTTACCAATAGAGTATATACTAATCACACTATGTCAGCTCCATTCTAGAATCATAGAAGAATGCACACTATCGATAGACACCTACAGTGAGAGTAATAATGCACATATGGTGCATTACAACATCCTTATGCTAGTTTCAAAAACTGAGAAAATAAAAAAAATAGAGACTGTTATGACTTAAACAATACAATCATGTGCGTTTAGTCAGGCCTTTAAGTGAAGGGTTTCACATGTGGGAAACATAAGTGAAAGCAGTGTGTGTTTCACTGTGCGAGAACCCTTCTCTTCATTTGGTTGACCTGTATCTTAACACTGTGGGTGTCTAGTGTTGTTCTGCAGGTAGGAACGATGGGAAGAGGAAAAGGTAGGCAATGTGTTAACCAGACAGTAACCTGGATCAGAGCAGGGGAAACGGGTGGTGTGGCTCTCATCCCGACTATAGTATGAGTATGCCTTGCTCAGGTTGTTAGACTGGTTCATATTTACAGCTAGGTCCAAGAAATACCAGAGTGAATTGGTGAGATAGCTGAAGGCAAAGGAGCTAAACAAGAAAATAAGCATAAAATGGTTTAGGGGCAGAGGAATGATTAATTGTCTTCAGTTTATCTCTAATCCATCCTTTAATTTACAGGTGGGAGATGGTGGTGGGAATATCTTGAAGAGTTAAACAGACCATGCAAAATGCATATTGAATACCACTCCACCGCCCTACACTCACCTGCCTGGTATTGCTTGCCAGGAAACAATTTTCCCATTCTTTGTTACAGTGAGAAGTGGTTTGAGGGGTTTGTATTGAATGATCTGGGCTTGATCTAAATTTTTGTGGATACTTTCAGTCCTGGAGTTGAAGAGCTTTCCATATCTATGGTACTGAGAAACACAGTACTCAACATCACTAAGCCCTCATTTTCTTAATTGAAGAGCTTTCCATATTTATGGTACTGAGACACACAGTAGTCAACATCACTAAGCTCTCATTTTCTTAAGTGTCTTCTCTTACCTTGCAAAATTTGTGAAATTTGTCTTCATAACACTCTGGGCCCTCTTCTCATTTGACAATTTTTGGCTAAGGATTCTTACCTATAGTCACCTTATACTCTCCTTTGATATTTAAATTTGTATATAAACTAACAACTTAACCTCTCTATTTGAGAATTGACAGGGAAGAACAGCTGATGGCGTGATGGTTGGGATGCTGGACATGGCCAACCATGATTTGAGTCCTGGACCTGGTGGTTTGCTTTCTCACTTTCTCTCTCTTTCTCTCTGGTGAGCGCATGTGCCCTACAGCAGATTTTTAAACATAATAATAATAAATAAAACTGAATAAATAATTATAAAAATTTTTAAAAGAGAATTAGCAGAGTTATCAAACTTAAATTTTGTATAATGCAGTATTTTATTTCTTCCTTGTACAACCAGATATAACTTAGACTTTTTTATCTCCCTATATAAGCCAGTTTCAAATTTTCAACAGTTAACCTCTGAAACACATCTTGTATTCTTCCACATATTTCCATCTTCATTGACACCATTTCTCATCTGGACTATTAGAAACAACCAACAATTTGTCTTCTAGATCCCTCTTTCTAAGTGGCATTCTTTTTTTTTTTTTTTTTTTTTTTTGGTGGGGGAGAGGTTTTTGCTATAGGGTGAGTGTGCTCACCAGAAAGACAGAGAGAGACAGAGAGACAGAAAGCGAGAAATAGCCCCCTAGGGGGGATGGCCACATCGCAATCCCTTCTCCTCCATTCTCCTCTCAGGATCTTCGGCACACATGCATCAGATGTGTTTAAGCCACCCGGTCCGGGATTTGAACCATGGACGACTAAACGGGAGTCCAACGACACAGCCATTATGCCAACTGCTGATACCTAAGTGGCATTCTTATAGGCAATCTATTATTCTGTCTTTGTAAAAGTCCATTTTGACAGTTTCTAACTCTTAATTGGCATATATAGGCCATTCTCCATGTGAGCATTGATATAAATGGATAACCTTCATTCATATTTGTAACTGTTTCCTATTTCTTGTGTTCTTCATTTATTAATTTTTTTCTTTTAGTTTTTTAGTCTTCTACACTTTTCCTGCTTTCTCTTTTACCTAAGCATCTTTTTTTTCCTTTTTGGTTAGAGACACTTTAGCTGTAGGCTACGTGCACTCATCACAGAGACAGAGACAGAAAGCAAGAAATCAACCCCACAATCCTTTCTCCTCAAATCTTCTTTTGGGATTTTGGGCACACACACGCATGCACCTATTTTGAGTTTTTTTGACCTAACTGGGTCTGGGACTCGAACCACTGTTGACTAAATGACAGTCCATTGACATAACCATTATACCATCTGCTCATCCCTCACTTGACATAACCATTATGCCATCTGCTCATCCCTCATCTATGTATTTTATTATTGTATTTTTTTCTCCAGCGTATCAGTTATTCTTAAATAACTTTAGTGGTTCTCCTAGGATTTTCACTATATACTTACCTTAAGTCCAAGCCAAATTTTGAGTAAAACTATACCATTTCATGTTACTAAAACACTAAATACTAAAATACCATGTATTTTCAATTCCTACATCCCACCTCATATACCTTGCTGTCATTCATGTTACATGGACATAGCTGTATCATCAAATATATTGTTAATATTAAACTAAACAATTATTATATAGGTTAAGTAAAAGAAAAATTAACATTTTTAAATTTATTCTTTCTCTAATATTCTTTCTATGTGTAGATCAGAGTTTCTGATCTGTATAATATTCCTACTGTAAAAGACTTCTTTATATATTTCTTGTAAGGCAGTTCTATTGGTAACAAGTTCACATAGCCTTGTTTGTCTGAGAAAGTTCTTATTTCTCCTCACTTTTAGATGATAATTTGATAGATAGTGAATTCTAAGTTAGTTTGCTTTTTTGTCTCTCTTTTTTTTCTTGTAATAATTTAAGTAACGGGACTAGCAGTGAGCATAATGGCCAGACTCCCATGTAGTCAATCACAGTTTGAGCCCCGAACCTGGTGGCTTAAACTCACGCCTGGCATGTGGATGCCCAAGACCCTGAAAGGAGAAGGGAGGTAAAGTGATTGTGGTGTGGCCATCCTCCCTGGGGGGTGATTTCTTTCTCTCTCTCTCTCTGTCTCTCTTTGTCTGTGCCCTATAGCAAAAACCTCTCAAAAAAAAAAAAAATTAAGTACCTCTCTCCATTCCCTTATTGCCCACATGGTTTCTAAAGAGAAGTCCAATGTAATTCCTGTCCTTGTTTTTCTAAAGGTGAGATTCCTCTACTGAACTTTTTTCTTGTGCTTTGTCTTTGGGATTCCTGAGAGACTCCTAAAATATCATGGAAAGGTTATAGTATTTTACCTGTAATCCCCTGTTATTATGCAGGAACATTATTGTGGTGGTTAAGAGCACTGAAGGGGAAGAACTCAACAGTCTTATGATTATGGCTTGCTTTTTTAAAGGAGTCTGAGTTGAATATTTTTCTTTTCTCATATCAAAGTCTAGAGGAAACCACAGTTATCTCCCTTTCTCAGAAAGGTAGGATTTGGTAAAACTCCAGTTGGTTCAGCTCCATCTAGTAAAATTCATGCCCTTTAGTGAAGGCCTTATTAAGAAGAGACAGTTCGGGGCCAGCAGGTGGCGTAGTGATTAAAGGTGCTAGACTCTCACATGGCCAGCTGTGGTTCCAGTCTCAGACATGGTGGCTTGCTTTCTCACTTTCTCTTTCTGTCCCTCTTGCTCTATCCCTTTCTGGTCAAATTATATAACAATAATAATAATAATAATAATAATATTAAATTAAAAATAAAATTCTCAAAACATTTTTTTAAAAAAAGGAAGAGACAGCTATTAGTTTATTCCAAAATGGCTACCTTTTTGTCTCCTTGCTTGAAACACAAGTAATTTTTCTCAGCTCTTCAATTTTTCTCAGCTCTTTAATTTTCTCAAGTGAGAACCCAGTTGGACTCATAGAGAACTTAGGAAAGCACTGGGTTCCACCAAGATTGGACTGCCTTAAATCTAGTCTACATTAAACCTTCAACAACTTGTCAACTATTGTTTAATGTGATGCTATCCAATACTGGCTTCAAATGTGGGCTTCTGTCTTGGGCTGCTTATCCACATGAGCTGTGATTCTTCTTATCTAATTTTCTGCCTCTATGGTTTTGGTGGCATTAGCTTGCCCTATGAAATCAATTCTGTAATGAACCAAGAAGAGTTGATTTTTAGTTTGTTCAGCATTTTTTATTGTTGTGAATATGGGAGTTTGATGTCTAGGCTCCTTACGTATTGGACCAGAAGCCAGAGCTCTGGGTATTATATAAAAATCACTGCCCACAACAATTATTCACTGCACTCCATTGCTTCACGTCCTTTGGCAAAGTCAAAGTAAGAATCTGGTAAACTGGAAAAAAAGCCAGGTGGGATTAAGAACGAAAAAGCAAAAGATAAATACTTCCTGACTGATTGTGTATTAAACCCTCTGTATATAATAGTAAATTCAGAGGGGTCTTAATTTGCCTACTTTACTCAAACACTGGTCACTTTTTCCTAGTTTTCATTAGCTTCTTCCTGCAATATGAGTTCTTCCGTGGCCTTTATTTATAGGCATGTTACCTGCTGTTCACTTTATGGGCCAATTTACATCTTTTGGGAGTAGACAGGGAGAATTTCAGAGTGATTTAGGAACCAGCTGGATATACTAACTTGCCATGTTTTTTCTCTGCCTATGAAGAGAACATCTGCTAGATATGCTGGGATGGAGTGTGCTTTTGTCTTCACAAGGCCCCAGAAAATCTTGTGTTTTCATTCTGAAGAGAAAATGTTACTATGGTGTGGAAAAAAAGAAAAAGAAAGAAAGAAAAGAAAAACCTTTAAGTAGGAATTTGCTAAGACATCCCAACATGATAATGTTCCATTTTAGAGTATTGAAATGGAATGTAGGGTCACTGCACAGAATGTGGAGAAAACAAAATGAGGGAAGACCATGTTTGCCATGTCTTCCTTAGACTGTTAAATATCCTGCTGAGCAAATGCAAGAAATATCAGTAATCTCACAGGAATGGTCAAGGTTCACATGGAAGTTGTACATGCAAGCAGGGCTAGTGGTACTTGAAAGAAAATAATCCTAAACAAACTGGAGAAAAACCTGACTATACAACTATTACTACTTTAACATCTTCGAACACTGAGAAACATTGTTCTTGCTAGTAGCTAAGATCATAATTTCCCATCTTTTTGGTATAACATTTTACCGATAACTGACTGGCTCCATCACTAGCTTACAATCCTCCCAGGTACGTAAGGGATGCATTACACCTAAATATGATATACACAGGGTCCGTATTCTACAAATATAAGAACGCATCTTGATTGGGACTAGCTACATAACATCACTTTCACAGAATCCTTTATCCCTCCATGAAGTATCAGTACCACCACTAGCCAAATAGGCTCCCTGACCATAGAGATGTTCTGTTGATGACAATAATTATTATCATTTATCATTTAATTTTCTAATTATTTCCTTGTGGTTTTATAAGACAGAAATTGCTTCATGTATACATTCAAGTACTCATTCAAAATTATTTTCTTCTCTGAAAAGATTCTTCCATTTTATTCAAATATAAGAAATTTATACAAATCAGTTATATGTAATTTCATCTCCATTTGTCTCACCCTGTCCTTAGTCAAAGCAACTACCATCCCTTCTTCGATCTATAGAAATAACTTTCTAATTAATCTCACCAAATCCATTCGTGCCCCTCTGTGATTACTTATCCACCTAGCATACTGGTGGGACTTTTCACAAAATCCATAATGACCTTCCCACTCCTTCTTAGAACATACGCTATCTTTCCATTGATTCTTTTGCAAAGAATCTACTTAGGACCTTCTGCATAGCCTGGCCCCTAATCATCTCTCTGCTCTCTGTGTTCAGTACCTTCAACTCTTTATTCTCTCTCTTTTCCTGTACATTTGGTTCATGCCACCTGAAGGTCTTTTCATATGTTGATTCCATTATGTGCATTCCTTTTTGCTCCTCAACTTTGTTCTTAGTTAACTGCTATTCCTCTTCCAAGGGAGTGTTTGTTTGTTTGCTTATTTATGGCAAGATTTTTGCTACAGGGTGTGTGCACTTGCCAGAAAAACAGAAAGAGACAGCAAGATAGAAAGCGAGAAATCCCCCCCCAGGAGGGATGGCCATGCCGCAATCCCTTCTCCTCCATTCTCCTCTTGGGATCTTGAGCACGCATGCACATGTGCCCGGCGTGAGTTTAAGCCACCAGGTCTGGGACTTGAACCGCGGTTGACTACATGGGAGTCCAGAGATGTGGCCATTATGCCATTTGCTGGTTCCCCCAAGGGAGCATTTCTTGTTCTACTGCTTCCTCCTCAGCACCAGAACAAATCTCCTGAGAGACACTGTTCATTCTACATATCCTCCCCTCATAGAATTCACTACTATCAACCAATGCCATACCAAGAACATGCTCCAAACACATGCATTTCAGTCTTTTCCTGACATTTAATTCAGAATGGCAGGCATGTGCTGAGACATACATTCCTGATACATTCCTATGTGATTCACATGCACCAGTACACATTAACAGAGAAAGGGAAAGAAGTGTGAGACAAAGAGTAACAGAGTTGACACCTTTCTAGCCAATGACTTTCTCAAAAAGTTAAGATACATGCCAGTGGGACCAGCAGGTGGCATGGTGATTAAAGGTGCTGGACTGCCACATGGCTGACCACAGTTCAAGTCCTGGACCTGTGGCTTGCTTTCTCACTTTCTCTCTTTGTCTGAACAAATTGGAAAATAATAATAATATTAATAATAAATAAAGTTAATTATTTTTAAAAAAGAATATATGCTAGTGTTAGTACTCAACTGCAAATGGTGTCTTTCATTGTGTTGACATGTGATTTAATATTGTGATTATGCATCTTACTCCATATTTATTTTAAAAACCAATGCAGTTGATCTCATAGATTCTATTATTACAAATGAGCTAAAATTTACTTATACCCTGAGAATCAATACTTGCCACACTTTCATGTCTTTCCAGACATGTACAGAACTACAAAAAATTGAGGGTGCCCAACATCCACCTTCTTAGCTGAGATGGGACAAGAAGACTCTCTTCCCTCTTGTTTCAGCTCTCATGAGAAATGACCAGCAAACAGAAATGGCAGGAGGTGCTACAGTACAATGCAAGAAGCTCTTACTCTGGGGTCAGTTGGAGGGGGTTTGAAATCCAACTCTGGCACCTATTAGTAGGGTGGCCTCAGGCAAGTCATGTAATGCTCTGAACTTGCTTTCCTCTTTTGTAAAATAAAGAAAATAGAGTCTACTGGTATGCATTGCAGTAATTTAATATTATAATCTTTCTGAGGTATGCCTAGATCTATACATCTATATCTACCTCTGGCTATTCCATGCAGGAGCAATGGTTAGGTATTTGCTAATTCAGAGTTCCTAGCAACTTTCTAGTTCATAACTAAGGTGAATAGTGAAACTTGACTTTATATTAGAAATGAAATGTAAATTAAAATTCATGGATTCTAAAACACAGACTCCATAGATCACAGTTTTAGAAAAGGCCTTAACATTTAAATGAGAAAATGTATACCCACCCACAGTGATTAAAATAATTTTCTAAAGCCACACCAACCAGCATCTAGAACTCAGAGATGCTGGTTCTTACAGGACCCCAAACTTACTATGTTTTCTGTCTCCATCTCTCTCTCTCTCTCTCTCATTAGAAAAATAACATCCAGAATAAAAGCTAACTAAAGACATTAGGGACCAATAAATATTTGAGGAAAGTTGTCCACCAAAGTTGTGATCTTTGGTTGCTTACTCTATTAAGGCCAGTTTGCTCCCATACAAGACTGAGGAAATAGCATCTACCCTGAAATGTTATTTTTGCAAACACCACATGCACGATGATTTTAGGATTTATTCAAATTTTTAATTGATGGTACAGAAAGTCTTAGATAAATTAATCTCCTGTATACAACTCTGATTTTTAAAGAAGCAGAACTAGTTTTGACTTAAACAGAATTTAAAGTCACACAATGAATTTTTCAAGGTTCTCCTGATGAGATTTTCTCAGAAATAAATGGGTATGATAAGCAAGAATACTAAAATTAATGTCTGATTATTTTGTTTTATTTTTAACATACTGTCTTTAGTTAGAAAATACTTATTTTTTATTTTTTAATAGTAAAATTAAAGAAATATATATTTATTATTGCTATTATTATTATTTTCCATTTGCATAGAGAGAGAGAGAAAAAGTGAGAAAGCCAAGCCATCAGGTCTGAGACTCAAACCGTGGTCAGCCAGGTGCGAGTCCAACACTTTAACCACCACGTCACCTGCTGGCCCATTATTTACTTTTTTCTTTTTGTTAGGAGCTATTAGAAAATAACCCTCTGGTAAGAAGATAAAATTTACTTTAGACTAATTTCTTTCTCTCTTTTTTCTTTTTTAGAGATTTTTGCCATGGGGTGTGCATGTGCTCACCAGAGAGACAGAAACAGACAGACAGAAAGTGATAAATCACCCCCCAGTGGGACGGCCACGCCACAGTCCCTTCTCCTCCATTGTCCTCTTGGGATGTTGGGCATACACACACATGTGCCCAGCGTGAGTTTCAAGCCTCCAGGTCTGGGACTTGAACTGCAGTCATGCAGAAGTCCAGCAACATAACCATTCTGCCATCTGCTGGTCCTCCACTTCCTCTCTGTTATGGTGGTGGAAATAAGAAATCTTAAGGCAGAGACTGTTATCCACCTTTACACCTGTAATACTCAGTCGAACTTAGGGCTGCCTGCAAGTGAAGACTACGCTTCCCACCCTTCCTTGGAGTAGCGAACTATCAACATTTGACCACAGAGATTGAAGTAAAACATGGCATGACTGATTCTCGGAACTCCCCTAGAGCTGACAAAGAACATGCCCCTTCTCTCCTCCGTGTTGCTGAAGTACAGAACAGGAAAGCTCTGCCAGCCTCAGGCCATTCCGTGTAATCACATAGAACCCCATCCTCACAAGGGCTTCACACTGAATTTATTACTCTGTTGTATCCTTTTGGAAACTTAATAATTTCATCTTTGGACTTGTGTTTTGCAAGTGAAGTCCTGAGGGATAAAGGAGCATGCGTTTAAGCAGAGAAGAGACATACGGTATGTGTTTCAGATGTTCTTTGCTTCCTCCTATATAGCATTCTGTGTACCCCCTGAGGTCAGAATTCCAGTGGACAGTGTGTGAGGATTTAGCAAGATACCAAGTGAATACAAGATAAACATGTTATGTGTTTGACTGAATAAGCAGGGAATGCTGTCAGTTCCAAGAGTCTACACTATTTGAAGAACTCTGTTCAAATTCAGGGGGAAGGCAATGGCTTTCTAAAAACAGAAAGTACCAAGAAAACCAATCGTATCCTTTCATTCTTGTGTTACCTCCCTGTGTGGTTAAGCAACCACTTAGCTGAAAATGGCGGCCTGCAAGAAAAGAGAAAAATAATGGGCAGCCAATTGCTCTTTCTCCTCTCAGCATGTCTTTACTCCTCAGTCAGGAGAAGGTAGGGAGTGCTGGTAGATGGCGTACATGTAAAAAGTGAAATAGAAACCCGAGTTCATTCTGTGCAGTGTTTCCACTGTTCTGGATGTATGAGCTTTGAAATATGAATTATATAATTTTGGTGAGTTAAATGTATTTATACTTGCACTTAAAATAGCATCAGACACCATAAAAGGTGAATGGTAAAACTCATGCTGATATTAAAAATTTTAATTTTTCTTTACTTAGAAAATGAATAGCAAGAGTTTTAAATGCTCTAACAAGTTGAGAAAGAAACTGCCAAAGGGGGGGAAAAGTAGCTTTATATTTTAGCTCCATTAATTGCACTTTTTTTTTTAATTTTTGAAACAGGAATGTAGGATTTTCATTTTGCACTATGCTCTGGAAATTACGTAGCTAGCCCAGCACGAAGGTGATGGCTAAAAATCATTCTCAGCTCATGAGACTGAGGGCCAAACCCTGAGAATGGCAGAAAGGAAAGCTGGAAGCAGGCTGGGCTCCGTATGACTGCCAAGACCTATAAACTGGCCATGGGCTGTTCACATCCAGATTTCTCAGAATGAGGAATAAACTTCCATCATGTTTAACCAACCATTTAGGGGAAGCTCTGTTATTGGCAACCCCACCTATTCCTAACTCATATAAGCATTGCAATGAAGAAAAGGGGTTTTAGAAAGAGGTTACAGTGTCATACATTTTTCATTAAAAGCACTATCTTAAAGACATAAAAAGATATTGTTCAGAAGAAAAATGACCACAAAGTGAGTGACCACATTCACAATGAGTCTTAAGGGACTAACTGATGAACTAGCCTAAAACTGTGCATATTCTGTTCTCCAGGCACTCCTCACTTAACGATGGATCCAGTTCTATTCCTCTAATTAAGTTACAGTGAGGTCCTTAACGGAATGGGTCAGTAAATGAGGAGCTCAAAGGCAGGTAGGCTGTGGAGTATCATGGCACCATAGGGTATGCATTTTTCAACAGATGTCACAGGACACTACACTAGGAAAATGTAATTCTATCCATACAAAAAAAAAAAAAAAAACCACATTAGTTAACTATTTGAAAGCAACAAGACAATAATGTAAATCTACCATAAAAATTTTTATTTATTCTAAATACTATTATGGGTGCACAATCAAGTACAAATTTATGAACAAAATATGGAGTCTTACATGATTGTGACTTTATATTGTGAATAATAACCACTGCACGAATGAGACAAAGAAGGAGAAGGGGATCCCCCATGCTGGAGAGCTGGTCATAAGTCTGAATGGTCATTAAACAGATGGGTCATTAAATGAGGAGTGGCTGTTCATTGATTGACAAGATTGAAATGACCCTAGAGAAACTGACTTACTTAGAGGCAGAACCTTCAATCTTAATAACTCAGCATTTGCTCTTTTCATAAGCTGTATATTTTTCTATCTTTTTATACATATTTAAAACACAGGAAAAATCATTATAGAAATAGAGTGATACCACAGGTATTGCTTTGGTGCTAAAAAGAAAATTAGCTAGTGCAGAGACAGACAGGGGAACACCTAGTGACATAGGCAGAGCAAAATGATGGGTGGTTTGTGATACAAGAATACACAATGGGAATAACTGCTTATGAAAAGGGATCTAAGAAAGTAAATGAGTCAAAGAGATAGTACAGGAAAAGAAAAAAATAAACAGAATTTCCAGATGAAGTAAAATGAACTGTATAATGTATGCATGCCATATTCAGCACCCAGAATATGCAAGTGTACCTATTCTAATTATTTAGAATAAACACACTATGGGTATATGCATGCATGCACAGAATCCCAAGAGGAAAATGCAAGAGAAGGTATTGCAAATACACCTGGGGAGTGATTTCTCACTTTCCCTCTCTGTCCCTTTTTGTCTCGGTGTCTCTCTGGCCAGTGCACACACACTAGAGCAAAAATCTCTCTGAACTATTATTCACAATTGACTAATATAGGAAGTAGGGGAGTTTAGGAACTGGAATCATTCAGAAAGGTAAAATATCTGCCTAAGAATGGAAATTAAAATAATTCATTAAATAGTTTGGATATTATTTTTGTTCACAGAAAATGTTCTTTCATTAAAGTAAAGCAAACACAACACTGAATGAGTTGGTGAAGTGCTGCAGGAGTGTACTTGCCCCGACCCATTAAAGAAAGAAAGTTCACAATCCAATACAACATTATGGAAGACAGCACTCAACTATTAATGAAATCAAGGGAGAACTGGGGATATGTGAGACCAGGTAGACATGAACATTCAATAATCCAGATAAGAGATGATAGTAGATCAGCTCTTAACAGTATAATGATAACAAAAATCATGAAAATTTAATGTAACATAACTGACTTTAAAAGGAGTTTAAATTAAGGAAAATGAATATATTTATGCATTAAATACTATATCCTCTCCCCTGAAAATACATTACAAATACCACCTCATACACAGTGATCAAAATTGTTCACTAAGGAAAAAAAGAAAAAACCAATCAAGCGATAATGTTTAGTTGTCTCTGCAATATAAATTTCTTTTTCCTTAGGATAATTCTTCATAGATTATATTTATGTTCTCAACTGAAAGTGGATTGCCCAGGATTAAATCAGGTCTAAGTCTATGTTTGTAAATCAGGACTCTGTTTTGCCAGTGATACTACTATTTGTGCTCCCTGTATCAGCCCACTTCTAATAAAATTAATATGTAGACTCAGGGCTAGCAGGTTACATAGTGGTTAAGGCCCTGGACTCCTACATGGCTGGTTGTGGTTCAAGTCCCAGAACCTGAGACAGGGCATGTGTACATGTGTGCCCAAAATCCTGAGAGGGAAAGGGAAGAGAAGGGATTGTGGTGTGGCCATCTTCCATGGGTGGGTGATTTCTTGCTTCCTGTCTTTCTCACTCTCTTGGGCAAGAACATGTGCCCTATAGCAAAAATGTTTACTTTTGCAATAACAATGCGAATGGGGAGGTAAGCCACAGACATCTGTAGAATTCCTACTGTGTGTCTTAGGGTTGCTCTCCATAAGTATATCTCTTTTATCCTCTCAAAAACATTGCTAAGTTAAACGATACCATCATTTTGCAGGCTGGAAAGCAGTAATTCAGTAAAGGGAGGTGAGTCACTCAAAGCTCTCATAGCTAGAAAACAGATTTAAATCTAAGCCTGTTAGAGTAGAAAGACAAGCTGGAAGCAAAGAGCCATCCAGGCACAGTGAGCAGCTTTAACAGTCTGTAGAAGAGTTTGTGATGTCTTATCTGGATCAAGTTTGTGAAGATTAAAAAGGTCTTGCTATTTCATCTACAATTTTAATCAAGTTTCAATATGCACTACTGACCCCAGCCACCAGTAAGTTCCACATGAAGTCTATGGAAAAAGAGATCATAAAGACAGATGGAGCCGTTGGATCCGTGCACAATTATTGCCTTATGTTCTTTATATGATCCCTGTAAAAATAGGTCAGCTTAGCTGTCTTACTCCGATGAAAATGTAATAAATGTTTACACAATTCATCACTTAAAGAATCTAAATTTAATTTCCTACTTGGACTTCTGTCTGTAATAAAAATATGGAAGAAACAGCATGCTCTATTTACCTCTTGAGAATGACGAGTTAGAAAGGACGATCTTAGAGAGGCGGACTAGATGTTCCCTGTGTGGTTCCAATCACTGCAGCTGTCACAGTCACCCATGTAGATTGATTTGACCATACAGTCGATCTTTCCAATTGATCAATCAGCTTAATTTGATGAGGTCATCAAAAACACTCATTTCATCATTATGTGGCTAGAAATAGAAACATTCTTACTCTCACATCTCATTAAAATGCCATTTAATTGACCTTTAAAGAGAGCAAGTTTTGAAAATTAGTGACAGTAATTTCATTGTGTTTTTGAAGTGGAGCGAATAAAGGGCTTCACTTGGAAGTCTTAAGCTATTTAAAGCATCACTCATTAACATGTTCCAATGAATTTGGAGGGCTTCCTGCCTTTCAGAGTCTCTTCTGTATCTTTTGCTTACTGAAATGTCAGTCTTCAGGACTTACTTTTCTCCTCTTCTCTAATTTTGCTTCTGCTCTATAAAAATAATACTTGAGGGCCAGCAGATTAAGTGGATTAAGGAGTTCAGTACCGCATGGCCAACTTCATGATTCCAGTCCAGTGGCTTGAAAATTACACCAGGCGTGTGTGTGTGTGCATGCCCAAAATCCTAAGAAGAGAATGGAGAAACGATTGTGGCATGGCCATCCCCCTGGGGGGAGCGTGTGATTTCTCACATTCTCTCTAACTCTCTCTCTGGTGAGCAAACACACTCTGTAACAAAACTCTGATAATAATACTCAAGTGTTGAGATATTTATATACAAATGCAAGGTGCTGTGCTAAAAGTCTTTTAGAAGAGCTGAGGACAGGTGTTGTAGTCATGAGTAGTTTAATAGGCAACCAGCACATTCTGAATTTAAATAGAATAAAAGAGAAGTAATAAATAGAAGATTTTGGAAATAATATTTATGATGAAATTTTTCCATCCCACATTTTTTACCCAGTCTCTGCATTTTTAATTAAAAGAATATAAATCACTACAGGCATTTATACTTTAACAAAGTAAAGTCCCAAAAGTATAGAAGAACTGACCAATGTGTATATACAAATGTAATTGGAAGTGTATTCCTGAAGAAAATATGTTTTCCTTATGCTTAGGCAACATTTTTTTTTGGTAAATACAGATATTAGCAGTTAAATTTATGTGTATGTTATAAACATTAGCAAAAATTCACTTGAAAAGGAAAAAAAAAAGTAAAGTTTGGTCTATAATGGATATGAAAGAGAAAATAAGAGCCATTCTTGAAATTGGCAAATCACTGCAGCGAAGATTGAAGTCAGGATTACTGTGTCGTGTTACGAGAAAAGCAAAACACAAAACAATATAAAGTTAAAGAGAGAATATGCTTCTTTTCCTGTTGCTTATTGAAACTTCAGCAACATTCAGATGTAACTTCATCTTAGATTTTTACTTCCTAGGTTATTTACTGAAGCTGCCATATTAATACATCTTGTTAGAAGTATAGGATACACCAACTACATAAAGTAGGTTTGTTCTGTATTTTTCAAAACACAAAGAATCTTCTCTGGAATTTCTTCCTTTTTTAATAATTACTTTATTTTATTTTATTTATCCATTCATTTATTTTGACTAGACAGAGACATAAAGAGGGGGCTGGGGGAAGTGAGAAAGCAAGTCACCAGGTTCGGGACTCAAACCATGATCAGCCATGTGGGAGTGTCCAGCGCTTTAACCACCATGCCACCTGCTGGTCCCTGACTTTCTTCTTGCCTTGAGAAGATGAAACGAGTATGCAAAAGTGAAGCTATATTATAGGGTATTAACCATAGCATAGTATTCTCTAATATTAGACAAAAAGAAAGACGAAAACTTCAAATTGCCATTTATTTTAATTTGGAAAAGTTAATCTAAGTAGTTGTAAAGACACTATATCTTTTAAAAACAGAATTATTAATTTATCATTATTATTATCATTATTTTAAAAAATAATTTCACTTTATTTGTTTATATATTTATTTCAATTTGACCAGAAAGTGACAGAGTGAGGTAGAGAGGAACAGTGTGAAAGCAAGCCTCAAGGTCTAGAACTTGAACTGTAGTCGGCCATAGGCAAGTTTATTTATTATACAAATTTAGATATGGATATGGACCTGCGTATAGATATGAATGTAGACATTGATGAAAATGCTTAGAATTATGCCTGGCCCATAGAAAGGCAGCAATACATTTTGGTGATTTTCTCTCTCTCTTTTACTTTTGAACTAAGGGATAACCCCTGGACTAAATTTCTCATTTCATTAATTTTAATTATATTCACTTTATTATTCATGTCACCATTGTTTTCTTATATTGTTGAAAGTTAAAATTTTATTTTAAATTATCTTCCTAGTTTCATTATTGCTGCATTGTCCTCTTGCATCATGTAAACAGAAGTACACCTATTCCAAACTTTGTTCTGTAACTTTTGTGTGTGTGTGTGTGTGTCACTGGCTCTATTTTAGGATTTTCTGCCTCTCTAAAGGGAATGGTTTCTTCAGGTTTTTTTTTTTTTTTTTTTTTTTCAGTCTACGAATCTGTTTATTTCTCTGTCATACTTACTATTGACCCTTTTGATAATCATTCAGGAAGGAGGAGGTGGAAGGCCACAGTGGTCCCCATAAATCTCACTGTACCCAAATTAGAGTACCCAGTACGATATTGCCTCTGTAGCTCCCACACTATAATTCAAATGTGTGTTCTCAACCTTATCCTACAGTCAGTCCTGTTGAGCTAGTCTTCCACAGGCTGGGGCAAGGGAAGACAGAAGCCTAAGCCGGCCCCAGATCACTCTCAAACCATCGTAAGAGTGCCTAGACTCGTCTTCTAGCATCAAGTCATGATGGAATGAAACCTTCCAAGAATCGCTCTTACCTGTGCTGCAGTTTTCACCATTCTTCGTGACTGGTTGTGGTTTTACCTTGTTTTATTGACCTACAGATATAATATTTTCTCTTTCTTGTACTCTGCTTCTCTTTCTCTCAGGAATTCTTCTTGCTATCTTGCAGTTATTCTTTCTAAAATAGTCTTTTGTATCATTTACTACGCTTTTAAGTAGAAAGGAGAATTGATGTTAATGCACTTTCCTCCGTTCATTCTCCCTAGCGTAATTCTAAAACAAAAAGTGAAGGTCATAAACACTATACACGTTTCTTTATAGTATTAGAATCTCGCAGTTTCATTCTCAAATCACCTTCAATTTTACTTAGTCTAAATCCTCATTTCTAACTCGTTCAAAGTACATGCTAAAGCCAGCAAACAGTTAAGGAGAAATTAGCAAGATTTAAGCAGCTGGGTCAGCAAACAGTTAAGGAGAAATTAGCAAGATTTAAGCAGATATGACTGTACTTTCTCGTATCTTCATATAACAACCTAATACCTACTAAAGGAAAACACTATTTTGAACATAGCTACTTCTAATAAACCTTAAATATAGATTGTTAATTCTCTTTACCAATTTGTTAGATTACCTTCTTAAGTTTATTTCTTTCTTTGAGAGAGAGAGAATGAGAGACCCCTCTTCAGGTCCCCATCCCCAGCCTGAACTGGTCTGGATCACAGACACGCATGTGTGCTCGGCCACCTCAGTGAGGGTGCAGGATGTGAGCCAATACCATTCTCACGTGGCTCCAGGTTTGTCACCACTAAGCCACCTCCTGGACACCCCCCCCTTTTTTTTTAAGTTTGCTTATTTCTTCAGAGAAGAAGAGAGAGATTAGATTATTTTTTTCTTTTTTTAAAGAAATTTTTGCTATAGGGCACATGAGCTTACTGGAAGGGCAGAGAGAGACAGAGAGACAGAGAGCAAGAAATCACCCCTCAGGGTGATGGCAATGTCGCAGTCCCTTCTCCTCTATTCTCCTCTTGGGATCTTGGGCACACATACATATGGGCCCCCCATGATGTTCAAGCCACTGGGACAGGACTTGAACTGTGGTTGATCACATAGGAGTCCAGTGCCTTAGTCACTACACTACCTGCCAGCCCTTACATTAGTTTTTAACAGATTAAAATTAGGAAATTATCGGGGCCAGTAGGTGACATGATTAAGACGCTAGACTCCCATGTGGTCAACCACAGCTCAAATCCCAGACCGGGCAGCTTGCTTTCTCACTTTCCCTTTCTCTCTTGTTCTGTATCTATCCCCTCTCTGGTCAAATTAAAATAATAAGAAGAAATAAAATAAATCATTTTTTAAAATTAGAAAATTATTATGTAGGCCCTTACTCTTCATCTGAAAAAAGTGATTTTGTTGGTTCAGTGAAGGATCCTGCATATTACTTCAGTCCTAGAGCTCCTGCCAGTCCTGACACCCTCTCATATCCAGCGTTGCCCACAGCCTTCTGGGCCGGTCACTACTGCATTCCCAGGGTTTGCTGATACCAGTCTCTCTACAGATGTCTGAGATAAAATGAATGGTGTACTAACCAAAGAACAGAAAAAGACAAGAAAATCTAAAATTTTAAGGAAAACCTCTCAAAGACTAACCAGTGTAAGGGCCCTTGTTTCTAAATGTCTCATTAACTAAGAAAACCTGTAATTTCCACAGGAATGAGTTTGTGCTATGGCAACAAATCATCCAATTACCTTATTGAGTTGCATGATTTCAGATTACGAAAGCTTATTTCAGGTTGTATTAAAGAAGAAAAGAAGAGATATTGACCAATGCTGTCAATCATGTCATTTGTTTTCAAGAGCATCCTTTATTGAGTATTTATCTCTCAAGTCCTGAAATCAGTTGCTACAATTCTTGTGTTCCAAAAAACCCCCCCAATAATCTAGTGAACTCAGATCTGAGTAAGTAAAAAATGGTGTTTTATTATCAGTCTTTTAAATCTGTATAAGAACTACCTTTGATAAAGAAGCTTAATAGTGAGGCCCGGCAGGTGACGTGCGGTTAAAGGCACTGGAGTCCCACATTGCTGACTGCTGTTTGAGTCCTGGACCTGGTGGCTTGCTTTCTCTCTCTCTCTTTCTTTCTTCCCCTCTCCCTCTGGTCAAATTAAAATTAAAAAAAAGTACAATAAAATTTTTTTAAAGTGTTAAAAAAAAGTCTATTCTAAAAAAATATATAGAAGCTTAGTAATGGGACCAGCAGATAGTGTAATGGTCACATCACTGGACTCCCACATAGTTGACCACAGTTCGAGTCCCAGACCACTGGTTTAAAACTGACGCCTAGCATGTACATGTGCATGCCCAAGATCCTGAGAGGAGAATGGAGGAGAAGGGATTGTGGCATGGCCATCCTCCCAGAGGGTGATTTCTTGCTTTCTAACTCTCTGCCTCTCTCTGTCTCTCTGATGAGTGCATGCACCCTATAGAAAAAATCTCCCTCTTAAAAAAAAAAAAAAAGCAGTTTAATAATATGTTTAATATGTTTCTCTATTCAGGAACGCTAACATTTATTTTAAAACAATAATCGTATCTTTATCCAGACAATGATAATTAGTCATGATGGTGACCTTGGGTATGCAGCCAGCTAGAGACATTCTGGCACAAGTAACTAAATGAATTAAAGGAAGGACAAACAAGGTCAAATCAGATGTTATTTTTGGTCACTCTTTCTAACCTAGACTGTGGTATATGTGGAAGCTTTCTGTGGTCCCCAATAAAGTATTTCTGGTTCAAAGTGTGAACTTTCCACATGTGTAAAGTTTTCAATTAAACCTGCATTTCTTACCAGTGGCCTTTATGTGTCTCTAGTCTTAGCCAGAATCCAGTGTAAATGAAAGATTATTTATAAACTCCTTTGTCTGGTTTTGGTACTTCCATATAATCTCGCTTTGAAATTTGAAGTTACATTTTATGAACTGATAACATTTACTGTCAGTAAAACTGGTTGTCAGGTTGTAAGAGTGGTAGAAAAAAATTGCTGATAAGTTATACAATTTTAAGGAAAATGTCATAAAGATACAGTTTGGCTTGGCTTCTAGACCTACATATATCATATTTTCCCCCTAAAATTAGAGAGAAGGAAAAAAGCTCTTCTATTCACAAAGTTTAGCCAGGCTGGGTAGAACGAATCGAAGTCATAAGGTTTCATCTATCGTTTTGAATTTTGTTTCCTTCCAACATTAACTATATAAGTGCTGAATTTAATTTCAAACAGAGAAGTCAGAGTTTCTTAATAGAAAACAGGAGTGAACAAATGAGGAAAAATGGTGAAAAAGGAAATTTTTCCTCCTTTCCATATCCTTCTTTGTTCAGCATACTTTTTCTCACTTTCTAGGCATTTATTATACAGTTATTTTATGCTCTTTCATTGTTCTTGATTATTCTCCCTGTTTGCAGACTACTGCATCTTTAACTGTCAAACAGCAAAATTCTAACACTAAAAAAAATATATATATATATGCATATACACATATACATATGTATATGTATTGGTAATTCACAAATCAGAGCAACTTCCATTCTACAAAACAGAATGAGAAAACCCACTGGGCAGTGGCAGAAAAATGGGGTTTTTGAGGTGAAAAAAAATAGAATAGAAAAACTGATTGATAATATCAGGTTATATCACATGACCTTTTTTGTAAGGGTTAAAGAAGAGGGAGCTTCCTTTTTTACATCAACTCAGGTAAAAGAGACCCTCCTGTTTTTAGGAAAAGCTGGTCTGTGTGGGGAACTCTCTGCCTCCCTAAAGCCTGTTTCTTTATGTGACTTTTAGCATGTATGACTCCACTCATGTTCAAACTGATCTCCTGGAGCCTAGTGCAAAAGCTTAGTCCAAAACAATGGCCTCCTATAATTTCTGTTTAACATCAAAATAAAAGCAAAGCAGAATAAAACTCAAACCATCTATAGCCATGGTTTGTTAGCAGCTGTATTAAATAATTTAACAGAATATTGTAAGCATTTGAGTAAAATAATCTTAGCTAATTCTAACACAGAGATTAGGGTTAAGGTATGATCAAATGGGGGCCGGCAGGTGGCATGGTGATTAAGTGTGCTAGACTCCCACATGGCTGATTGCAGTTCGAGTCCCAGACCAGGCTGATTGCTTTCTCATAAGGCCCACCCCCTACTCTGTCCCTCTCTGGTCAAATTATAAATAAATAAATAAATAAAGTTAAATAAAATAATTCATTTTTTAAAAAAGGATATGCTCAAAGGACTCTGGAATCCCTCAGACTTGTATTTGAATTCTGCGTTTACAACTTCCTGAGTTATGTGAACTTGTACAAACTGCTGACATTCTACAAACCTGTTTCCTATGGACAGTGACAGCAGCGTTTCCTACCTATGTTAGCACTGTCCCTCTCTGGTAAGCACATGAAACCAGTTGCAAAAATCTTTAAAAACAAAAGAAAGAAAATATTGAATAATTTATCTTTCAGTGTAACACTTTTTATTCACTCCGTGGTCACTGGTTATACATAACAAGATCTCTCTACTCTGGCAAGTACAGCAAACCTGCCAAAACAAAGAGGTCCTGGAGGATCCCTAAGAAGGGTACTACCTCCCTCTTTCTGATGGTTATTATTCTTTATTTCTTTGGATCCTGTTTCCTACCTGAGAATTCCAAATTTAAGATTCCAATTTGATTTTGAGTGAAAAACATCATGTCTCTATAGTTTTTCCTCTCTTGTCTGATTTGATCTGAAACTTCAGACCCTGGTTTAGGTTTCTCCTTGAACAAGACTGAAGTCCTTTGGTCTACACGAAATGCTAATTGGGATTTGTGGTCATACTATTAGCTCCATCTGTTCCACCCTTCCCGGTAAATGTGGTTTCCAGATTCAGGCCCTGCGAGGCTATTCTGCTGCAGCCCATGACTTGACATGAGTTTACATCAGGGCACACACATGTTCCATATGTATATGGGTGTGGAAGTCAGACTCCAATGGAACTTTGTCACACAGTGCAATATAATCATTTATTCCACTATGCCTTTTAAATGTAAGGATGTCTATCTGCATCATAATAATGAATAGAAAAAATTTCAAAGTTGAAGGACTATACAATAATTAGTCTAGCATATCATCACACTTGTACTATTAAGGAAATGGTATAATATGTTATTTACTTATTCTCTCCACCACTGAAACAAACTATTGTTCAGACTAGAAATGTAATATATTCACTGTCATATTTACTCACAATTCAGTTGGAACCAAACACCCTAAAATAGATCAAATATATTATTTATTTTGATCTGACCAAATGGGGACACAGAGAGAGAGAAAGAGTAACAGAGAGAGAGAGAAAGAGAGAGAATGTGAGAAAGCAAGCTGCCAGGTCTGGGGCTTGAGCTGGGGTCAGCTAGGTGTGAGTCCAGGACCCTTAACCACCACGCCACCTGCTGGTCTTGAGATCAATATTTTATGATAAAATTGGAGGTAGGAAGAATGGACGAGGTAATAAAGTTAAAAATTGGAATCTATGGATGATAAGCTAATTTTGTTAGGATTGATCACATAATAAATATTATTGTCTCAAGCTAGCACTATGGTCTGATGGTTAAGGAAGCTGGGTCTCACATGACCAACCCTGCCTTTCAAATCCTGGCCCCAGCAGCATGAAAAACACACCAGGTGCATACACCTGTGTATGCCTCAAATCCTGACAGGATGGGAAAGTGAAGGAACTGCAGCATGACCACACCATATTGGGGGTGCTTTCTCCCTCCCCCTCTGTCTCATATGAACACATGCACCCTCTGACAAATCCGCCAATCCATGATTGCCTCAAACTCAGACCTTTTGAATCCTACTCTGGAAATCTCTTTCATTCCTATCCTCATTTGGGTGGTATTGATCAACAATGCATCTATGATTTTGAAGATGGAAGATAGGGAGATTTTTATAGAGAACACAAAACCTACATTTAAGAGCTTTTTAAAATTAGCTTGCTGGAGTTAGTCTGTGGGAAGCTTGGTCCCATTTTAAAAATTTAAAATTCCAATTTGATTTTGAATTAAAAACATCATGTCTATATAGTTAAATTTTATAAGTGTTCAGTGTTTTGATACTGAAAATTGTGTATAAATAAATGCTTACAAAATAAGCTGAGTGTTAATTTACTTTATATATAGATTTATTTATCCATTTCATGAGTATGAGAGAGATAGTGAGATAGTATCCCCACAGAATCCCAACAGCAGGCTCCATATCCCCCTTCAGCAGCCCTGGATCACGGACCTGAATCTGCTTGCATACTCAGAGAGGCCTTGAGACACGAACCTGGAGTCTTCCCACGTGGGACAGCTTCACAGAGTGCTGCATTGTGTGGTGGTACCACCATCTGCCTCCTTAAGGTTTAATTGTAAAGAAACTCAAATTTGGGTTGGCATGTGGGGTGGTGGTTAAGGACACTGGACTCCCACATGGCTGGCCCTGGTTTGAGTACTGGACCTGGTGGCTTGCTTTCTCGCTTTCTCTCTCTCTCTCTCTCTCTCTCTCTCTTTCTCTCTCTCTCTCTCCCTTCCTCCCTCCCTCCCTCTCTAGTCGAAAGAAAGAAAGAAAGAAAGAAAGAAAGAAAGAAAGAAAGAAAGAAAGAAAGACAGACAGACAGAAAGAAAGAAAGAAAAGAGCTAAATAAAATAATTTAAAAAAAAAAAGAAAATGCAATTTAACATGTCCAAGTCTGTTGAGGCTGCTATATCAAAATACCTCAGACAGGACAGCATAAAAGCAACAGAAATTTATGTCTCACATTTCTGGAGGGTAGAAAATCCAAGATCAAAGCCCCTGCAGATTCAGTGTCTGGTATGGGATCATTTCTTGGTTTGGGGCCTTTTAACAGTGTCCTCACGTGTTATAAAGGCGGGTCAGCTCTTTGCAGTCTCTGGTATAAGGGCACTCATCCCTCATGACTGAATTACCTCTCAAAGGCACCACCTCCTGATACTATCCCCTTGTGGGTTATGATTTCAGCATGGAAATTTTAGGAGGACATATACATTTAGACCATAGTGTAACTCAGTGATCTAATTAAGTTATTTGGGCTTTTTGGAAGATAGCCTCATCAAATAGATACAATATAAAGCAGTAGTTTAGTAATTTTTATAATAAAATCTTAAACTTAAGTAATTTGAAAGTATTTGAGGAGACCATTCTTGGAGTTGAATGGATAACCTAGGCTTGTGTGAGTCCTTCATTGAGCCTCCAATAGTCTGCCTGAATGGCTTCCCCCAGGTGCCCAGCTGCCTAGGGATGACTACAGAAGTAAACCAGCTATGGCACAAACCTCACATCTTTCACTTTGCAAGATCCCAGCTGGGATTCATTTCTGGCAGGTTCCTCCTAATGCTGTCCCTTACTTCCTGCTGGAAGCTTACCCCATTTGTTGGCATTCACTCTGGGGCTGCAATTTCTCTCCAAACAAAACTCACTTCCTTCACTTCGGCTTTTGTTTAGGTCTGATTCACTAGTCTGTACACAATGACAACCTTCCTCTCTTCGTGTAGTCAAGGAACCAGATGGAATCCATTTTCCAGACATTCTCATTGACCTGGAATTCAAAGAACAGACACCCTTCCTCTACCAACAACAACATAGAAACTTGCCCCTGAGCCCTCACCACCTTCCCTGTGTTCTCATAGTTGGCCGCTTTGACTGATATCTCTGGGATCAGCCTCAATAAACGGAACCTATTCAGGGACTCAGAATCTGGCCAACAGATGGGGGCCTGCTTCTGTCTCAGACGCCAGCTATGCAGGGCATTTTCTCTCTTCTGTCCTTCCAAGGGCTTTCTCTCTCCGTTTTCAGATCAACGGTACCTTCATCTCATCGCAGCTTTGTTAGAGTATTACCTGTAATACTCACAGACACAGAGGGAAGCCCGTAACATTAGTTTAAGTAGAGGGTACTACTCTGCCAAAAACCCCACTGAGTATTCTAAGGAAAAAACAACACACCCAAGAAAATACAGATGTAAGACTCGAAATGTGCAGAGTACTATGCCTGTAGCCTCATGTACATTTTTTGTTAATATAATTTTCATAATGACCAAGTGTAATGAACATCTTATTCACTTTCTTATTACATAAAGTTAACTGAGTCTGTGACAATTTGCATCTGTCAAATATCACTCATACACAAATATGATTACTGAGTGAAGTTTTGACATCCGTTGCTTTATCATGTATATGTGTCACATTGCTATTATAGAAAAACTTACCATATAGTACATTATTTATTTATTTTAGATTTTTTTGCCATAGGGCATGTGTACCACTAGAGACAGACAGAGAGACAGAGAAAAAGGAAAAGTGAGAAATCACCCTCTAGGGAATGACCATGCCACAATCCTTCCTCCATTGTCCTCTCGGAATTTTGGGTAAACACACACACACCTCGGCATGTTTTTCAGGCCACCAGGTCCAGGACTCAAACCATAGAGTCAGCCATGAGGATCCAGTGTCTTAACCACCATACCACCTACTACCCCACCCCGTAGTCTTAAAAAATAAAAATCATAATGAATTTTGTCTAAGTAAACATTTAAATAAAAGATTTTACTCATCTCTTGCACACTTCATGTTATACCTAAATATCCTTTTTTGATAAAGTACTTGCTTCTCTCAATTTACTCTGAGCTAAAATTTTGTGAATAGTTGAAGTATTTATCTATTTTCAACCAGGTTTTTATTATGTAATGAATCTGAAAAATTTGAAAGTCCTTTATTTTTTACATATAAAAGAATTATGTGTATGATTGCACAGAATTTTAAACATCTGAAACTTTTCCAAATCAGGTAGACTTCAACTTTTTCTCCATAATCTAAAACAGATGATTACATTACGGCATATGAAAAATGATGTGTAGTTTAGTGCCAAAGAGAAAAAAAGGCTAAACAAACCATTATGATCAAATAGCTGAAAGTGTAACAATATTTTAATGTATCATTTACTACTTAAATATAAAACATTATATGATACGTTATAAAAATAAGTGAAGATCTCTAGAATAAGATTATGTAATAAATAATAAATAAATAAATAATCCATCCATCTTGAATCTATTAATCTGGCAGTCAATGAACTATTGACCAATAAATTCTTTAAGAAGGAATCAGGGTGTTTTGTTTATTTTATTTAAGGTCTTCCCTCCCATAAGATATATTTACACTCACACACACACACATACACACACACACACACAGAGCACGAGAGAGAGAAAAATAAGCCCTATGCAGGATCTTACACTGTGTCCCGCCACTCAGCCTCCCAGTCAGTTAGAATCATGACCACATACATCCAGTATGGACAGGTGGACCTGGGAACTGAACCAATAATATTACATATGGATATATCATTGCTTGAATAGGGCATTACAGCTGCACCATTAAGCCAGCCCATCAAGAGATATTAAGTGCTAGAAATAGGAAAGCAATTTTATGGTAGCTAACCTAATTCAGTTTTAAAAAGTAACTTTATGGGTAATAGGAAATGTGCCTATTAGTATATGGTTGGTTAGAAGACCTATTGGTGATCCATTAGGAAAGTGTCATCAGTTAGATCTAGTAAGAGTCCAGCTAACTGGACACTCAAAGTTCATGGTCATTGATTAGCTTCTGATGATTAACCAGCTATGGTGAGACAGTGTATTTAGGTTTAAATCTTTGATGAGAATATTAGGATGCTCAAAATATAATAGTAAAGCAGGGAACCAGCAGTTAGCGTAATGGCTGTGCTGCTGGACTCCCACGTAGAAGACCGCGGTTCACGTCCTGGACCTGGTGGCTTAAAACTCATGCTGGGCGCGTGTGCATGTGTGCCCAAGATCCCGAGAGGAGAATGGAGGAGAAGGGATTGCGGCGTGACCATCCCCCCTGGGG
>NW_006159859.1:7505493-7514959 GCF_000334495.1 Tupaia belangeri chinensis
AGGGTACTTGATTAGCTTCTGATGATTAACCAGCTGTCGTGAGACAGTGTATTTAGGTTTAAATCTTTGATGAGAACATTGGGATGCTCAAAATATAATAGTAAAGCATAAATATTAAAAAATAAAGTAGTAAATTTTTAAAGCAATGTATTATCATTGGAAAAATGGTATCAGAGGTAAGCTTTTTTTCTATTACAATTATTGATACATTACTGTTACTGTACTCATATCCTGAAAACATAAAAATCCAACCTCATTCTATAATGTAGGAGTCTTAATTCTCTTTCAAGAGTTACAAATATTAAATGTATCAGAGAAGAAATTATGCAATCTCTTGGCATAATTCCTGGAATGGGATAACAGTTAACAAATTAAACCTGCATAAAAATCAATGCTTTATAGGAGATAAAGATAGGGTTATCATGTTAAAATTACACTCTCAATGTGCTAAGTGAAAATGAACAGTTCAGATAAGTATGTATAGTTTTCACCTATTATTTCTTATGATGTTCTCCTTCATAAATATGTACTATGCACTCTCTATATATTTGTGGAGTGTTTAATATTTTTAAAACACAATTTCTTTATCTGTAATTTTCTCCTTAACCATTAAGACCCAGGTTCCTTTAACTGTCAACAGAGGCAGGGAATGCCACTTAGTACATAACATCCTGAAAGTTTACTTGGCTAAATTAGAGGTTTTCACCTCACAAAGGCATTCACATTATTTTTTGTCCACAAGTAAAACTCATATGAAATACACTGGTAATATTGACTGATAATCTGTCATTTATAATTAATATTTAATCAAGATATAATTATATTAAAATGAGGCAAAGATTCCATTTCTTCAAGTTTTCAAGCTATTCTTTCATTCAGATTCTACCACCAGAGCTTTTTGTAACTGTTCCGTCTGTGCATAAGTACACATAAAACAAAACATGTAATTTTAGAAGCTATTTAGTATCCTTAACTTTGTTAAATAAAATAGTGTGGAAAATTCCCAATTTTGAACCATAGAAATATTTTCCTCCTGGACAGACGAATCATGAATCATGCTAAAACATCAGTACCATTTTCTTTCTAACTTCCACCTTAAAAAAAAAAAAAAAGTCAAAAACTTATAATTGGACCAGCAGATGATGTGGTGGTTAACGTACTGGATCCAACATGGTCAACTCTGCAGTTTCAAGTCCCAAACCCAGTGGCCTGAAAAACACACTGGACATATGTGCAAGTATGCCTAAAATCCTGAGAGGAGAACTGTGGAGAAGGGATTGTGGTGTGGTCATTCCCCCTCTCACTCTACCTCTCTCTGTCTCTTTCCAGTGAGTATAGTGTTCTATGGCAAAAAAAAAAAAAAAACTAAAAACAAATGATAATAGCATTAAGAATTTGCAGAATTTGTAAGAAAATAAATGGGTCAAAAGTTGCTGGTAGAGATGGAATTTTCCAAATATTTTGTAGCATAATAAGACTACTTCTATTTGTATTATTAAAGTAGCTTTTCTTCTAATATTAAGTCTAATTTCTTATTTCACTGTATTGTAGGTATTTACTCATGATAACAAAGAAGTGTTAAAAATAGGCTTACTTTTAGTACAAGCAGATGGCATAATGGTTACGTCACTGGATTCCCACATAGTCGACCATGGTTTGAGTCCTCGACCCAGTGACTTAAAACTCACACGCTGGGTGCACGTGCATGAGTACCCAAGATTCCAGGAGAAGAATGGAAGATTGCAGCATGGCCATCCTACCTCGGGGGTGATTTCTCACTTTCTATCTCTGTCTCTCTCGCAAGTGCATGTGCCCTATAGCAAAAATCTCTTTAAAAAAAAAAAAAAAGGTTTACTTTAGCTTTATCTGTAAACCCAGAAAAAGGAAAGTAAGCTAAAAGTAATCAGAAGAAATAGCTGAATAAATCTTGGTACATGCATACTGCAGAATAATTTTAAAACATGACATGAACATGAGAGAGGTCACAATGTACGAATTTAGATTTTTTTTTTTTTTTTTTTTTGACACTGGGTACATATCAGAAAGAAAGGGGAGAAGTAACAAAGGACCCTTCTGTGGGGTATGCTTATGTCACAATCCCCTCTCCAATTGTCATTCTTTTCAGGATTTTGGTTATGCACGTACTCATGCATGCCTAGAGTACATTCAAACCACCAGGTTCAGAACTCAGATCATGCAGTGGGCCATGTGGGATCCAGTCACCTTAGCTACCATGCCACTGGTTGGCCTGAAAAAATTGTCAGTGCACACATATTATAATCAAAAAGGGAGCTGTGAAGTCTTACAGGCCAAATTTTTGCCAAATATGTATAAAGCCTATGTATATTTGAATATTTGTGTTTGTAAATACATAAAGACACATTTGGAATTATGTACTTCAACTTGGTTTTTGTGGCTGCTTGAAATATTTTGTTGGTGTACTTTTGAATTTATGCTATTTACTGATTTTATTAATATATTATTTTTTATAATAGTATATTGGTGCATTTCATAAGTTACAAATAAAATAAAATTTCAGTAGAAATTGTTGATTATATTGTGTATGTAATATATACTATATAATGCATATTTTTATTTTTACATAATTTATTTTCACATACATTTTACATAAATTGTTTTACATAATTTTAATATATTGAGAAATTTAATTTTTATAAATTATCTATTTTTAAATAAATAGATATCTTCCAAAAGTTTGTGAAAATGCATATTAAGAATAAATTATGCTTGGATTTGGAAAAAGAATTTACCACAAGATAAACTCATATTTTAATTTCATTTTTCTATGAGATTTTGAGATCTCCTTGTGTTATTTTAGCTACATCTTTAACAATACCAAAAATTGAAAATATTAATTGTGTATCAGAAAAGCAATGAATACAAATTGAGTTTCTCAGTACAATGGAGAATTACATACTCCTTTTAAATGACAGTTAATCAACCTACTAACAAATATTGGTTCAAATAGAATATGAAACTGAGGGCACTGAAGAATATTCCTCCTAAAAATAAAATACATTCTTAAATAAATAAATAAATAAAATACATTCTAGTCAGTAGCAATTACGATCAGAAACATAAAAATTATACTTATTCAGTAAAAAAGACATAGATCTGTTATGTCAGCAACAAAAATCTATATAAGAAATTCATAATTAAAAACAATAAATTTTGTGTAACTTAGTATTATCGCTTTAGTAATTGAATAAGTTTAAGTAAGAAGATCAATTTCTCCTTAACCCTTAGATAATTATTTGAGTAAAAGAATATGTCCTTTTCTATGACTTTTTCTAGTACTACTTGCTTCCACAAAGCTTGAGTTGGACAACAGAACTGAGGCAGAATTAATAATTAGCTATATTTTAATTTATTTACTAATTTTTTTGAGAGGTTTACCTCAGGTCACATGCACTTGCTGGAGAGAGAGAGACAAACACAGTGACAGGAAAAGTGAGAAATCACCCCCTAGGGGGATGGTCCTGCTACAATTCCTTCTCTATTCTCCTTCCAGAATCTTGGGCATGCATGCACATGGACCTAGTATGATTTTTAAGTCACCAGGTCCTAGACTGGAACCACAACTATGTGGGAATCCAGCGACATAACTGCTACGCCATCTGCTGGTCCCATAATTAGCAATTTAAATAAGTTCATTCCTCTCCTGTTATTCATAGATCAGAAATATTCATAGATAATACTTACAGTTGCTGTTCTAAGAAATTATTGAAAATTAAGTGTGTAAAAGATGTTTTTTTAATTTAAAAATTTTAATTTTTATAACAAAATTTTAAAAGGAAAAAGATTGGAGATTGGAAGGTATGAAGCAGGAATTGTATAATATTTTTCATGCTGAATTGTTTACTTTTAATACACATTCATTTCATTAAAAATACATAAAAGAAAAATATGCTATCACTGTGATTAGACTTTTACATCAGAAGAAAAGTTCATTTCAATTAGTCTTAGCACTATAGCAATGTGTCTCCTAGTGAACAATTTGAACCTTCCCTTCTGAATCAGTATAACAGAATCATTTGATTATTAAAGAACCATCAGATTTATGGCATGCAGTCTAATTATAAAATGAAGTTGAATATTTAGAAAAAATTAACAAAAGTGAATTGCTATAAACAATTCAATATCATGCCAAGGATTGTCAAAACATGCTAGTAATTTTATTAATAAATCACAAAAATTTAGAAGGATATACTGTTCAGTTGCTTCACCACATGTTAAGTAATTATTCCACTTAAAGTCAACTGAATCTCTTAAAGATAATGTGTAACTACTGTGATTTATAAACTAGGACAAGATTATGATTCGAGTCATTTCAAACAAATATACGTACACATACAGAAACACACATACACCCACACATATATACATTTGTCTATATTTCCTAAATAACTCAATTCCTTCTTTATAAGATTCTGCTCTTTGAAAGTCTTTTTTACACATAGCCAAAATCTATCTATCCTAGTAGCATCTAACTAAAACTTCCTGTGTTACAATTTGTGTCTAAATTGCTCTCTTCACCATCTGGATCCTCACTATTGAATATTCTTATGTGTTTCTTCTTTTTTAAACCATGGTGCTGAGAACAGAACATAATATTGAATGTATTCTGATAAGGAGTAGGGAAAACTCATCTTTCTTACTCATTAAATGACAACCTGACCACTATATCATGCAGCTTATTCATATTAAATGTGCTGTAAACTAAAATCACTATGTTTTTATTAAATCAACATCTGCCAATGTATTTATCATTTCCTTCTTAAGGAGATTTTGATGTTTTAAAACCTGAATTCAGTTTTATCTTGTAACTTTTATTTTATAACTCTAGGCTATGGAACATTCGAACATTTGGAGACGCATACTCTCTTCAATCAACCCATTTACAATGTTATTATTAAATACCTTGACAAGTGCCTAAAGAAGTCCAGCTGTATTGCAAGCTCTGCCTTTGATACACCGTAACTATACATGAACCCCAGAGTGAGGACTGGTTCCTACTACTTGCATACTTCTTCAGAGTTAACAAAATGACTGCTTAAGAGATGATTGTTAATAAGAAAAACATCAAGATTCCTGTTACATGGAACTTCCTTTTTCCTTTTAATTAGGGTTTTTGCCATTGCGTGTGTGTGTAGCCAGAGAGAGAGACAGGGAGATACGGAGAGAGGGAAAAGTAAGAAATCACAGCTCCCCTACCCCAGGGGAGATCGCCACGCCACAATCCCTGCTCCTCCATTCTCCTCCTAGGATTTTGGGCACATGCACATGTACCTGGAGTGAGTCCCCCCAATTCGGGACTCAAACCTCAGTCAGCCACGTGGAAGTGCCTTAACCACCACATCTGCTGGTCCCCGAAATGTACTTCCTTAGTAATTTTGGCGCTCTACTTAGTTTTTCCTTTCCTTTTACTTTGAAGTCTTTTTAACATTTTCAAAAAATCCTAGTAATACAAAAATCACTTTAGAAAAACCATTATGTCTCAACTCCTTTATGTAAAACGCATTCTGAATGGCAAGCATCATAATACACAATACCCATGACTTTATAAGTACAGTAAATTTTCAAAAAATACACTCACATGTAATTTTGTTCTTATATTTTGTATTATTGTATAAATACTTGCCTTCATTTCCCATTTAACTTTGAATAAAAGCCTCCATTTCTTACTTAACTTTAAATTAAAAGATATTCCTCTCTTGTTAGTAGAAAAATTACATATCTACAATATATTTTACATGGAGCTATAAATCTGCTATTGGATATAAAACTATTCATTGTTTCCCAACGTAGAATTGTCTTTATTCTTTTTCCTTCTCTTAGGCTTGTAGATAAGAACATTATCAGGGAAAACAAATTATAGTGAGAAGAAAAGTGAGAAATCATTCTCCAAGGGGATAACCACACAGAGATCTCTTCTTCCCCATTATTATCCTCCTTGGATTCTTGGTGCCACACACACACACACACGCTCACCACACCTAGCATGAGTTTCAAGCCACCTTGTCCAGGACTCAGACCTCCCTTGGTCATGTGGGAGTTCAGCAGCATAACCACTGCGCCACCTGCTGGCCCCATCTTTCCTTGTTTTTAAACTATTTTTCTCACATATCTTTTCACATAAGGGCAGCAGCAGCCTGTCAGTTTCTGTGATTATGTTTTCAACAGCAGTAAATTATTTTCTGTTTTTTTTAATTTAAAGATAATAAACTGTTCTCATCTTTGCAGTTTTCTTCTAGCTATATTTTAGTCATTAAAATGAAACAATGCTTTTTACATATTTGTTTATAAACCTCTAATGTGTGTGTCTGATACAACTACCTTCAAAGGAACTTGATTTTTGCTATGGAAACTAGTATTGGTCATTTGAAAAAAAGAAATCTTTCAACAGAGAACACATGCAAATCTGGCCCAATTCTCCTCTCTTCTAGGCCATGTTTAAAGTTTGTGGAAATATTGGGACCAGCAGTTAGCGTAACAGCTATGTTGCTGGACTCCCATGTAGTGAACCATGATTCAAGTCCCAGACCCGGTGGCTTAAAAACTCATGGCAGGTGCATGTGCATGTGTTCCCAGGATCCGGAGAGGAGAAAGGAGGAGAAGGGATTGCAGTGTGGCCATGCCCCCTGGGGAGTGATTTCTCACTTTCTGTCTCTCTGTCTCTCTTTGTCTTTCTGGTGAGTGCACGCGCCCTGTAACAAAAACCTCCTCCCCCCCCCAAAAAAAAGTTTGTGGCAATATTGAGGAATTCACTTAATTTGGATGGCAAATATTCATTTACTTGTGGCAAATACAATACTGGTGACAGCACGGTACTCCTCTAGGCAATTACAGCATGCCAGCCAAGACAGACCTGTGTTCTTCAGTGTCTCAGGGTCTCTCCCAACATAGGCTTATACATTGTATTTTCCCTAAGTGTATCTGTGTACACTAAACTTAACACAATACTGCAGACTCGTTCACTTTCCAAACCTGGACCTCATCCTCGCAACTTCATACCAAATTAGATTGTAGAACTGTATTTATGTTGCTAACCTTCCTTTTTCTTTTTTTGAGGTTTTGCTATAGGGCACATGAGCTCACCAGAGAGACAGAGAAACAGAAAGCAAGAAATCACCCCCTCAGGGGAGGTGGCTATGCCACAATCTCTTCCCCTCCATTCCCCTTTCAGGATTTTGGTCATGCGTGCACAAATGCCAGGCATGTGCTTCAAACCTCCAGGTCCGGGACTTGAGCAAGGATCAACCATGTGGGAGTCCAGTACCTTAACCACTACACCACTAGTAGGCCCATTGTTAACTTTTTGTTTTTGTATCAATTTCTAGGCACCTTTGCAGTAAAATCACACTTGTTCTGTTACCCACTTTACTCATCCTAAGTACAAGATATTAAAGTATGTTTCCTTATATTATTGCTAACTATGGATTCTCCCAAAAACAAAAACTATTGTTAAGGGAAAACTCAGAGTCTCTGAAATAAGGGAGAATACCACCTTCACAGAACCTTCATGATGTCTCAAAAAGAGAAATTAGGGCAGAGTATTTCATAAGAATTGGGATTTTTGCTTTTATTTAAAAATCTTAAGATAGGTCTTGTGTCTCAAAAAGAGAAATTAGGGCAGAGTATTTAAGGAGAATTGGGATTTTTACTTTTATTTAAAAAAATTAAGATGGGTCTTTCTTGGCAGTAAATCAGTTAAGATTGAGAGGAATTTACAAAACAATAGTCTCAATTTGAGGAGGCAAGGATCTTGAAGTGAGTCTTGATAAGCAGGCTGGTCATTTTTAAAATGAGCTCTTTAATTGATTCATCATCTCACCTTCCAGAAAAAGTTTACTTTTTAACGCAAGCAATTAAATTTTTCATTCAAGGCAAGCATTGTTTAACCTCAGGACAGAAAAGTACGTCCAGTCCCAGTTTTCCATTATGCTTAAGATAGCAGGTGGGCTTCTGTTCTCGCAATGCATACTCCCAAAACCACTTTGATATCTTCAATTTTCTTAGTGTTTTTTTCCTTCTCATATACTCAGTAATTCTGATTCTTATATATAGACTCTAGGCATGCCTTTGAACTACTCACAGCTTAATATCCAGAACCCAGAGTTTTATCTGGAATATGGTATGTTCAATTCAGTATTCACTTTAATAAATCAATCAACTGTGAATACCTGACAGTTATGGAAGACATTCTCACTAGTTGTCGACAATGGCATAAGTATCACATTTTTTAACAATGTGCTAGAAATAGCTTAAATCTGTATGATTATCTGTTCTCCTTACGTTTCCGGTCAACACGTAAAGTTTCTTTTCTAAGCCAGCCAGCTGAGAAAGGGACCCAGTTCAGAGTTTGACTATAACAAAAAACCACCTAGAACACATTTGATTGGGAATGGAGAATATTCAAAAATGACTTCCCTGAGGAATTGAAATGTGTGAGCTGAGATGTGAAATATGAGTGGCAATTACTTAGCCAACGACGGCTTGCAATGTAGGTGAAAGAATGGATACATAGAGTCCGTGTGGTAGGCCAGACCATGGCTTAGGTAACAAATCGAAGAAACCCATTCTTGTCAGACATACAAAGGAAAAGTGGTATAAGATGATGCTAAAGAGGTGGGTAGCCAGGCCATCTAAGGTCTTGCAGGCCACGTTAAGGTAAGTTTGGTCTAGGGACTAACAAGTGGCATGGAGATTAAGACACTGAATTTTATTTGGCTGGCTGTGCAGTTCAAGTCCCTAGCCTGGTGGCTTGAAAATCACACTGGGCATGTTTGCGTGGATGCCCCAAATCCAGAGAGAAAACTGGAGGAGAAGAGATCGTGCATGGTCATCTCCTCTGGAGGGAGACTTCTCACTTTCCCTCTCTCTTTAGCACATGCAGATAACCTATAACAAAGACAGACAGACAGACAGACAGACAGACAGACAGACAGACAGACAGACAGACAGACAGAAAGAAAGAAAGAAAGAAAGAAAGAAAGAAAGAAAGAAAGAAAGAAAGAAAGAAAGAAAGAAAGAAAGAAAGAAGTTGGCCTTTATCCTAAAAATAACAGAAACCACTGATATGTTCTGGGCAGAGCAGGGGGGTGATCAGATTTAAGATTGGAGAAACTTCCTCTGTGGAAACTGAGTTTGGCAGGTGTAACCATCAATATAGGGAGACCACTTAGAAGCTATTGCAGTAATCAAGATGATGGCAATGGATGTGCAAGACGCAACAGAAATTGAGAGAAATACAAAAATCCAAGAATATTTAAGAGGAAAGGAGATTGTGCATAAGTACAGGATATGAAGGGAAGAAGAAATGAAGAAATTATGGAATTGCATGAAGGGCAATGTCATTTCCCAAGAATAAAGACAGAGGCTGGGACCAGCAGATGGCACAATGGCTACTACTCCCATATAGTCAGCCCTGCTTTGGGTTCCAGCA
>NW_006159859.1:7515238-7531583 GCF_000334495.1 Tupaia belangeri chinensis
AAAACCACCTAGAACACATTTGATTGGGAATGGAGAATATTCAAAAATGACTTCCCTGAGGAATTGAAATGTGTGAGCTGAGATGTGAAATATGAGTGGCAATTACTTAGCCAACGACGGCTTGCAATGTAGGTGAAAGAATGGATACATAGAGTCCGTGTGGTAGGCCAGACCATGGCTTAGGTAACAAATCGAAGAAACCCATTCTTGTCAGACATACAAAGGAAAAGTGGTATAAGATGATGCTAAAGAGGTGGGTAGCCAGGCCATCTAAGGTCTTGCAGGCCACGTTAAGGTAAGTTTGGTCTAGGGACTAACAAGTGGCATGGAGATTAAGACACTGAATTTTATTTGGCTGGCTGTGCAGTTCAAGTCCCTAGCCTGGTGGCTTGAAAATCACACTGGGCATGTTTGCGTGGATGCCCCAAATCCAGAGAGAAAACTGGAGGAGAAGAGATCGTGCATGGTCATCTCCTCTGGAGGGAGACTTCTCACTTTCCCTCTCTCTTTAGCACATGCAGATAACCTATAACAAAGACAGACAGACAGACAGACAGACAGACAGACAGAAAGAAAGAAAGAAAGAAAGAAATTGGCCTTTATCCTAAAAATAACAGAAACCACTGATATGTTCTGGGCAGAGCAGGGGGGTGATCAGATTTAAGATTGGAGAAACTTCCTCTGTGGAAACTGAGTTTGGCAGGTGTAACCATCAATATAGGGAGACCACTTAGAAGCTATTGCAGTAATCAAGATGATGGCAATGGATGTGCAAGACGCAACAGAAATTGAGAGAAATACAAAAATCCAAGAATATTTAAGAGGAAAGGAGATTGTGCATAAGTACAGGATATGAAGGGAAGAAGAAATGAAGAAATTATGGAATTGCATGAAGGGCAATGTCATTTCCCAAGAATAAAGACAGAGGCTGGGACCAGCAGATGGCACAATGGCTACTGCTCCCATATAGTCAGCCATGATTTGAGTCCCAGACCCAGTGGCTTAAACTCATGCCAGGCGTGTGTGTGTGTGTGCGTGCATGCCCAAGATCCTGAAAGGAGAAGGGATTGTGGCGTAACCATCCCCCCTGGGGGGTGATTTCTTGCTTTCTTTCTCTCTCTCTCTCTCTCTCGCTCTCTCTCTCTCTCTCTTTCTGGAGAGTGCACGTACCCTATAGCAAAAACCTCTCCCCCAAAAAATAAATTCATTAATTAATTAAAAAAAATAAAGAAAGAGGATGAATATTGGATTTGGAGTGGTATTCCCAAATTAGACTTGCACATTTTGTATCTAGAGATATTTTGTTAAATATAAAAGTTAAAATGACTCAGAAGGATGTTAATAGTTTATATATAATTGGAGTTTCCACTAATGTCTGCTCAGGGGATATATATTTTGTCAGTAATGACTTTGTTTAAAAAACTATGAATGTACGTAAAATCACCTTACTAAAAATAAACAGCCTTATTGAACGTTCAACATTAATGGTCAGAGAAGTTTAGCCAACAAAAGAGGCAAAGAAGGGGCATTAGGGGGCGTAGTGGCTATGATGCTGGACTCCCACATGGCTAACTGTGGTTCAAGTCCTGGACCTGGCAGCTTGACTATCATGTTGAGCACAGACATATGCACACCCAAAATCCCAAGAGGAGAAGGGATTGCGGCATGGTCATCCCCTAGGAGGCAATTTTTCACTTTCCCTCTTGTTCTCTCTTGCCGGTGAGCTCACCTGCCCTGTGGTAAAAACACTGGGAGAAAAAAAAAAAGATACAGAAATGGAGGAGGCCCATATGTGTGGAAGTAAAACCAGGATAATATTATGTCCTTAAAGCCAGTGAGGGGAAAAAAAATCAAAGACAAAGGAGTCCATATCGGGAAAGGTTGCTGAAAATGAAGTGTGAGAATTGAAACTGTTATTATACTTACAAATATAGAAGTTGCTGGTGACCTTAGTTCTCTTTTAATAAACAAACCTTAAATTTGATTATCATTGGAAAAGAAAAATGAACGGTAGAGTTTGAAGAAAAGTCATCTCTAATTTACAAAAATACCATAATCTATTAAGTGAAATGAAAGATAATGATATAAACTACAATACTATTATTAGATATGGTGGCAAAATTTATATACAGTTTCAGACTTTGATTATTAAATGTGATCCTCAAATAAATCCTTTCAGTACATCGTTAATATGCTATTAATATGTGTTCTATCTCTGTGAATAAACAGCTCAAAATAACAAATAGGGTAGATTTTCTTATTTGGATGCTTTAAATGCAGAATAATTGGGATCTTTATGGCAGGACAGGCCATAGAACGCGGTGGGTTAGATTGAGGCAGGTCTTCTTAGGGAAAGGAGACTCTTCCAATGTAAAGTAAGAGATTTAAGGGAGAGGACACAAGATCTGGCTATCAGTTCTGCCTTCTATAAAATTTCTCTCTAAAGAAAAACATCTGTTGTAATCACCAGAACTCTAGGTAAACCAAAGGCAGAATAAAATTCTATGTCCTGACTCAGGGTGTTGAGTCAATCTCATGGCCAAAGGAAGCAGGTATCGTTATCCCATGGAATGAGTGCTTGTATTTTTCCTCTTATCTATTTCCTAGAAACACACACACCACAGTTACCCCACTGTATATGAAGAGCAGAGCCATTGATCTCTGACTTGGCTCATTGCCACAATGCCACTGTGCTCTCTGGGGACCTACCTGATTTTTATATAAACCTGCTTCCTCCCTCTCCCTGGGCTGACACATGATTACTTCCTCTGTCTTGACCTTCTGCCACTCACCTTCAACTTGGTTTGGGTCCCTGGCACTTAAATTGCTCTTTCTCGCTCTGTTTGGAAATGTTGCTGATGACCTCAGGCTGTGCACTTAGATTTTACACCCTGTTTCCTCCTTCCTGTTGCCACGGAATCTATAGACCGGGAGCATGTTATCCTTCTCTGGACTTTCTGTATCTGTGCTTTCAAACCTCCTGGGCTTGGGTCTCTTGCCTGCCAGATATTCACTGTCTTCAAAGTCCTTCCAGAGGGACTCTTGATCTTGGCTGCCACTGGTCTGCCCCAGCTGGCTCTGTGACAGTTTGCAAACTTACCAGACAAGAGTGAAGATTTCCATTTCCTGTCCCAGTATTTGGTAAGTCTGATATAACACTCTCTCCAAACTTGCAAGGCCACTGGAATATTAGTTTTGAAAGGCACCTTGTAGATGACTTCTTCCTCAATATCTATGTAAAATATAAACTTTTCCTCCTCATCATACCCCACCCCCTTTGTTTGCAGTATTTATTTTTTCTCCAGAGCACGTGTAACCTTTGTAAATTTCTATCATACCATACTATAGATAGATAGATAGATAGATAGATAGATAGATAGATAGATAGATAGATAGATAGATCTGTGTCCCTATAATCTCAGTGAGAGTTTTCCAGTAGGAAAATCAAAGTTTTCAACATATTGGCACAATCTTACAAACAAAGCTAGTACTTGTTGTTTATTTTAATGTGCAGATAGATCTCAATGAAATTATTGAAAATTCAAGGCAGTATGACTTTCTCTCATTTAAATTCACATTACTCTGTGATTCCAAACACTAAGCATCTTGAAAAGGGCAAGTAGTTTTTCATCTTCCCTTTATTCTTCTTCCTTTTGTAACTAAAATAATTTTCTTCAGTGAAATTTATAAGTATGGAAACTCACAGTTGAGTGAGGTGGTCATTCCACTTTCAATTTCATTCCCTTTTACTAAAGTTAAGTATACTTATTTAGGAGAACACTGACTCACACACTACAGTTACAATCCCATGGAGGCCCTAATTCTTCCAAACCACTGTGCAAGAACTACAGTGTGTTTTGCTCAAGTCAATGTCTAAATGCCAAAAAGCTTATCTTTTTTTCTTTAAAAAAATGCCTTTTGGTATATAATAAGGTAAAAATAATAGAAAATATTAAGTCCACTATGTTGCCTTAACATTTAAGTTATTTAATGGTATTTCTAAGTTACAAACAGCTTCACAGTTTTGTATGTACATACTATATATATATATATATATATATATAAACTATGTATAAGCTTTTTAAAACTTTGTGAAACTCTATTTTAACACCATGCTTGAGGTAGAATCAAGTTCCTTGCCACCTTCATAATGAGCTACTTATGACCATTCATGTCTAGATTTTTGTGTGAACATAAGTTTTCAATTTTTTAGGAAATTCAAAGAGTAAAATTTCTGGGCTATATTTTTAATTTTATAAGAAAATGTTTTCTGAACTAGCTGAACCATTTTATGTTCCATCTGCAATGTATGAGTGATCCAGTTACTCTGCAATGTCAGTGTCATTTGGTGTTGTCATTACTTTTTATTTTCATCTTCATGATAAACATGGAGTGATATCTCATTGTGGTTTTAATTTGCATTTGCCAAATGACTTTCCCAGATGTGGAAACAGAGGGGCCAACAGATAGTGTCAGGTTTAAAAGTTGTCAGCAGTTGTCTGAGTCTATTTTGCTGTTAATAACAATAATCCCTGAGTCTGGACAATATATGAGAATAGAGCTTTACATAGCTCACAATTTCGGACGCTCAGAAGGCTGAGAGCAGGGTGCTGGCATCTGGTTTCAGTATGAGGAAGGACAGCAGTATGCATAACGTAGACTACACATAAAAGTAGCCAACAGGTTTTTGCCAGAGGAACAAAAGTAATAGTATGGAGAAAGGAAAGTATTTTCAACACATGGTATTGGAGTAAATGGACTTCTGCATGCATAGATAAATCTATACAAAAACCTCACCTGTTTCATAAACATGAACTTAAAATAGATGAAAAGACCTAAGTATAAAGATATACATTCCTAGGTAATGGCAGAAAAAAATAAGCCTAGTTGATCTTGAATATGGCAATAAATTTTTAGAGTCAACATGAAAGGCATAATCTATTAAATAAATAATTAATTTAATCCATTAATGTTAAAATATTAATTCATTAAAATTTAAAACTCAGGCCTACAAAAGGAATAAAATGTCAAGTCACAGATTGGGAGAAAATATTTTCAAAAGCTAGAGCTGATAAAGAACTGTTATACAAAATATACAATGAACTCTTTTTAAAAAATTTTAAAAAGAATTATTGTATTTAATTTTATCATCATCATTATTATTATTTTAATTTGACTAGAGAGAGAGAGGGAAAGTAAGAATGCAAACTGCCAAGTCCAGGACTCCAACCACAAATGGCCATGTGGTAACCCAGTGCCTTACCCACCCACATCACCTGCTGGGCTCTATAATGAACTCTGAAAACTCAACAATAAGAAACAATGTGACTTCAAAAATGGGTCAAAGATCCTTAACAGATACCCCATCAAAGAATATTCACAGAGGGCAAATACATATGCATATGAAAAAATGCTCTATATTGCATGACAGCAGGAAAACACAAATAAAAAATAAAATACTATGCATATCTATTAGAGTGGCCAATATTTAAGGTGTTCACAACATTAAATGCCGCCTAGGATGCAGAACAATGGGAACTCTCATGTACAGATGGTGAGAATGTAAGCATGGTATAGCCACTTTGGAGGACAGTTTGGTACTTCCTTCACAAAACTAAATCTATTTTTGTAATATAACCCAGCAATCTTGGTTTTTATCCAAAGGTGTTGAAAACTTCTGTCCACACAAAAAGCTATGGTTAGATAGCTAAAGCAATTTTATTTATAATTTCTTAAACTTGAAGTCTACCAAGATATCCTTCAGTATATGAATAAATTAAACTGGTCTTTATCCAGACAACAGAATACTACTTAGTACTAAAAAGAAATGAGATACGAAGCCAGGAAAAAAGATGGAGGAACTTAAACGCATATTGCTCATTGAAAGCAGCCAATCTGAAAAAGTGATAGGCTGTATGATTCCAATCACAGGAGATTCTGGAAAAGGCAAAACTAAGCAGACGGTCAAAAGATCAGCAGTTGCCAGGGGTAGTGCTGGGAGACAGATGAACAAATACACAGAACACAGTGGATTTTCAGAGCAATGAGTACTGTGTATGATATAATAAAGAATAGATCAGTACAATTTGGCCAAAGCCATGGAATATCCAACCCCAAGAGAAAATCTTCAGGTAATCTTTAGACTTTGGATGATCATGATTTGTCAATGGAAGTTTATTCTAACAAACTTACCACTTCATTGGGGTATTTCAATAATGTGGTAGGCTATGATGGGCATATGGTAGGGTTGGGGGAGTATGTGGAAAATCTCTGTACCTTATTCCCAATTTTGCTGTGAATGTAAAACCACTCCAAAAAAACTAAGTCTTATAAAATAAAAGAGTAGGTCTGCAAGTGACACATTTCTTAATTTTCCCTGAGCTGAGAACATCTTTATTTTCCCTTCATTCCTAAAGGATATTTTAAATAGATACAGAATTTATAGTTGACAATTATTTTCTTTCAGGAATTAGCAAATGTTACATTTCCCACTGGTCTCCAAGTTTTTAAGTAAGAAATTAATTTCCATTCACTCTGATGGTCTTCTATTAGCAATGCACATTTTTTTCCCTAGCCTGCTGTCAAGATTTTATCTTTGTCATTAATATTCAAAAGTTCAATTATGATTTGATTTGGTGTGATTTTTTTTTAAATTTTGGATTTTCTCTTCTTGGGTTTTACTTATCTGCTAGAATATATAATTTCTGTCTTTTACCAAATGTGTTGAATTTTCACTTACAATTTCTTTGAATATCTTTCAGCCTATATTCTTTTCCTTCATTTTATTGAACTCCAAAGATAAAGATGTTAGGTTTTTTGTTATTTTCCTCTCAGTCCTTAAGAGCCTGCTTATTCTTTTTTCCAGTCTGTTTTCTTTTATTTTTTCACTCTTTCTTTTTTTTCTTTTCTTTTCTTTTCTTTTCTTTTTTTTCTTTTCTTTTCTCTTCTTTTTTCCTCTCCTCTCCTCTCCTCTCCTTTCCTCCTTCCTCTCCTCTTCTCTCCCCTTCTTTCCTTCGTATGCACTTGTCAGAGAGAGACATAGGGAAGAAAACTGAGAAAGCACCTTCCCACATACACATGGGAAAATAGCACACTACAATTCCTTCTCTATTTTCCTCCTGGGACATGTGCCCAGTGTGTTTTCAAGCCTACAGGTCTAGGACATTTGGGATCTAGCCTCCTTAAACACCACACCACCAGCTGGCCCTTGGTCCTTCTTGATTTTTTCCAGACAATAAATTCTATTGAGCTGTTCTCAACTTCACTGATTCTACTACTATTGACCTCTTCCATTAAACTTTTAATAATTTAGTCGCTATAGTTTGCAGATCTTTGTTTCATTTTGCTTTTGTATATTATTATTATTATCATCATCATCATTATTTTGGTCATAGGGTGCATGACTTGCCAGAGAGACAGACACAGTGAGAGGGAAAGTGAGAAATCACCTCTGGGGGGGATGGCCATGCCACAATCCCTTCTTCTTCATTCTGCTCCTGGGATTTTAGACATGCACACACACATGCAAGCACAGCGTGAGTTTCAAGTGGCCAGGTAGGTCCAGGATTTGAACTACAGTTGGCCGTGTAGGAGTTCAACACCTTAACCACCATGCCAAATGTTGGCCTCACATTTTATTTATTTTTATGAATTTATATCTCTTTACTTATATCTTCTATTTTTTCACTTGTCCTCATTACATCACTTGGGGGATCAGTACTAAGAATGCTACTTCAAAGTCTTTGTCAGACAATTCCAATATCTGCTTCATTTAGGTACATTTACATTTGTCATATAAGTTGTAATTTTTTGGGGAAGGGGGATGCTAGTATCACAACTGATTTTCTATTGTATTCTTCATCATTTACATTTGTCATATAAGTTGTAATTTTTGGGGGGAGGGGGATGCTAGTATCACAACTGATTTTCAATCGTATTCTTCACAATTTAAATATTACTAGGAGTCTTTTGATAGTATTTACGTTTTTTATTTCAACAGGCAGTCACTCTGTTTAGGTTTATCACATAGGTCTGGCATTTTCTCTGGCTCTGTGGATGTAACTGCTGAGGACAGATTGGGTCCAATACCACCAGCTGGTGTGAGGTGGGGGATGGTAGCCATTTCGGTTTTGTGTTGCCGCTGCTGTAGGTAGATCAGGCCACCACTGTTGGTTAGCATGTGGTGAGGGATAGATTTTCCTAACTAGGGTCTGTTGGTGGCACTGCCTCAGTCTGGTTGGCTTGCTGTAACCAGCAGATGTGAGGAAAGGGATCCAGCCTTTGAAAGCCAAGATTTTATCCTTCAGAATCACTTCCTCTGGAAAAGCTGCAATCATCTGGGAAAATTAAATACTATCACTTCAATGATTTTGTACCTTTTTTGTTCAAACCTTTGATAAGACATTTCATGTGAGATAGCTATGTGTAAGTTGCCCTGAAAAGATGTAATAGATAAGTGATACATCCTCTTGGAATGGATAACTTTAGATTGTTACACTGATTGTGGAACTATATTGGCCATGTCTTTTTCTCGTGCTGTTTCTTCTAACCCTGCTATTGGTATTCTGTGGTCATTGAAATAGCTTTCTGACCACTTGAAAAGTGCTGTAAAAATACAGAACTATTTAAAGCCAGGATGTCTGTTTTAAAGCCTTATATTAAACTGTCTACAGTCTAATTTCTTAATTTGTGAAAAAATGTGGTAATAATAGCAGCCTTTTTAAAGAGCCAGATTAATATGCTAGAAACCTTAAGGTCTTAACATAAAAGCTTCTACATAGACACTAAATACATAGTTTTGCTTCCCTTTCTATTATTTTCTGCAATGAGATTTTTGAGTAGAATAAATCATTATTGTTAAGATATATAAATGTATGTATCATATTTTTCTGGCATGAATATGATAATTTGAAAACTTTAGATTTTTATAAAAATAATTCATAAATCTCTGCTGTATTCATACAACTAAAGAAAGGTGAGCAAAGACTTCTTGTTTTGGAGATTGATAATGTATTCCCACTTAAAACTGTAGTAAAAATTAAATTCTAACATAGTTTATACTATCTGTACTTTTAATATCTGTTATTAACTAGAGAGCAAAGGAGATGCCTATTAGAAGTTCCCTTTTTGAACTTACATTTGTTTAAATCTTTCTTTTGTCACTTCTAATATTCCCCTATACATAATAAAGAATCCATATTATCATTTACTATCTCCTTCAGAACTCTTCAAGCAAAACTGTATGCAGAGTGGATCTCGACCTCATTTTGCTACATATTTCTCTTCCTGTTTACTGCATCAATCATTGGTGTTCTCTTTTCATTGAAATAAATTTGGGAAAATGTAGAATAATGAGATGGAATGTATCTAAAAGTGCACTTTTCATAAGGTTAAATGCTGGTGATGTCTTCCTAAATTTCCCTCTGGTGTATAGGCGTGATTCTCTTTATCAGCTCTGTGCCCTAATGGTTAAGGTTGCTAGATCCCACATGGCCAAGTGTAGTCTGAATCTTGGTCCACTGGGCTGAAAAACACACTAAGTGGTGTGGGTGTGCCCAAATTCCTAACGGGATGGAGAATGGAGAAGGGACTGCAGCACTGACTGCACCTCATGGGCGTGGGGGTGCTTTGTACCTCTCCCTCCTTCTCTCTACCTCCAGCTTTCTGGCTGGGCGTGGGGGTGCTTTGTACCTCTCCCTCCTCTCTAACTCCAGCTTTCTGGCCAGCAAAGATGCCCTCTGGTAATTAACCAAAAATAGAATGATTTTCTGAAACCCATTCTAGGACTCACTCTGGATCACCTAGATACTGTTAAACAAGGACAGAATCTCCTATCTTATCCTAATGCAAGAGGTTGCATTTGAAACCATCTCAGAAGACTGGCATTCTTTTCCCAGGGTGTTTTCAACGGAACCTACTTCCCCACCTGAAACCCGTGGAACTGAGTTTTCATACTACGCTTGGCAAACTCCAGAATCTACACATAGGCTGCCTGGCATCACACTATTCCCCCAATAGCAAAATTATTTTAAGCTTCACCACATAAGAAGGAAGGAATGGGGCCAGCAGGTGGTGTGGTGGTTAAGGTATTCTATTCAAACATGGCCTTCTGTAGTTTGAGTAACCCATCAACTTAAAAATCACGCCAGGCACATGTGTATGTGTACTCAAAATCCAGAGAAGAGAATGGAGGTGAAGGAATTGTGGCAGGAACAGCCCCCTGGGGGGTGATTTCTCATTTTCCTCTTTCTCTCCAGCAAGCACATGTTCCCTAGGGAAAAAGCACATACACACAAAATAAATCAATAAGAAAAAAGAAAGATCAGTGAGGGTTGCCTTTAGTAGTGAAGTCTCTCCCCTTGAACTTAAATCCTCTTATTATCAATGGACTCACTTGTGTCTTTTGTGCCATGATATGAATTTGAGGTATTCGTAATTGCCATTGGTAATTCTTGCTTACTGTGTTTCCTCAACAAATACTCTTTCATTACCCAGACTATGTACCATTAGGTATGTTGCCCCTCTAGCTCCTATATCTAACAGACGGTGGTTAGAGTACCTCTACAGCTAGTTTTCTTATATCCCTAAGCCTTTTTTTGACAAAATTATATAAACCAAAATTCTTTATGTCCCCTACCAACCTATAAAAAAGTACTGTTTTTCATTCTAGAATAACAAACACCTAGGCTGAATAAATAAATGAAGAAATAGCTGCATTCTCATTTAGTTTGAAGTTCTACCATTATTCATTGACTTTTCTTCAATGTATCATTGCTGAACAAATTGTAACATATTTAACACTTTGAATGAGCACACAGTAGGAACATTAATGTCTCTAAGAAAGCTTATTCGTTGTATATATCTTTTATTGTATTTATATAACCATAATAATGCCAATTTCATATAGATAAAATTTTATGAATATATGTATAGGATATGTTAGTATGTATGTTATAGGTGTACATGTGTGTATGTGTATATATATTACATACACATATATTTGTTTAAATTTCTTTTTTCACTTATTTGTACTGATCTGATGGTTGCATACTCTATTTCTATTCTTTTTTTTTTTTTTTGAGAGATTTTCTCTATAGGGCGCGTGCACTCACCAGACAGACAGAGAGAGTCATAAAGACAGAAAGCGAGAAATCACCCCCCAGAGGGGATGGCCATGCTACAATCCCTTCTCCTCCATTCTCCTCTTGGGATCTTGGGCACGCACACACACACGCCCGGCCTGAGATTTAAGCCACCAGGTCCGGGACGCGAACCACAGTCTACTACATGGGAGTCCAGCGACATAACCATTACGCTAACTGCTGGTTCCCTCTATTTCTATTCTTTGAGTAATCACTTTTGAAGCTATTTTACCAGAAACATTTAAATTGTAAAAAGAAAACAAAAGGACTACCAGATGGTGTAACGATTACATAGCAGAACTCCCACGAAGTTGATAGCGGTTTGAGTCCTGGACCTGGCAACTTAAAAGTCACACCAAGCACATGTGCAGGCATTCCCAAGATCCTGAGAGGAGAATGGAGGAAAAGGGATTACGGTGTGGCCATCCCCTCTTGGGGGGTGATTTCTTGCTTTCTGACTCTCTGTCTTTCTCCTTCTCTCTGGTGAGTGCATGCACCCTATAGCAAAAATATCTCGCTCTAAAAAGAAAAGAAAAGAAAAAATAATTTCTTTTGGGTAACATAGTACCTCCTACTGGACTCTACTAAAACCACATGTCATCGGGACCAGCAGTTAGCGTAATGGCTATGTCGCTGGACTCCCATGTAGTCGACCACAGTTCGAGTCCTGGACCCGGTGGTTTAAACTCACGCTGGGCATGTGTGTGTGCGTGCCCAAGATCCCATCCCGAGAGGAGAGTGGAGAAGAAGGGATTACGGCGTGGCCATCCTCCCTGGGGGGTGATTTCTTGCTTTCTGTATCTCTGTCTCTGTCTGTCTGGCGAGTGCAACGCACCCTGTAGCAACAAAACCTCCCCCCCAAAAAAAACCCCCAGAAAACAAACAAAAAATTCACATGTCATCACCACCATCATGATCACTATCATCATTATGATTGCTATTTAATACAGGAAATTTACAAAATATTTTTATGGTTTTATTTGCTCAGTACTCCATGTGCATTTCAGGTAACCCAGAAGATACTTCTCCTTTGTCCTAAAGTACATCCTCCGTAAGTTTCTTTAGGTTTATTTCTATGTGCTAAACCTTCATAGCTTATGCTTATTTTTTTTTAATTTCACCTCTTCCTTTCTGTTCTTAAAATATATTTCTGTTTGAATTTCTACATTTAAAGTTATTGTTCACTAATCATTTGAAAATTTTATTTTACATTATTCTGAATATAGTATTTGCATTTGAGACATTAACTATTTTTTCTTCTTCCATTATCTCTTGTTTTCTGGGGGCATAAGGGACAGGTGGGCAAGGGCTAGGTGACTTGTCAGATTTTTTCTCTGGCTTCTTTCAGGATCCCCTTTCATGTTCCGTGTCCCGCTGTTGCCCACTAGTATGCCTAGTGTGTTAATCACCTTGTTTGGGCTCTTTTCTATTTGTTTGTAAGGTTTTCCCATCATAAGCTCTCCAAACATTGTCCATTAAAATAATAAATTTAAAGCAAATAAGACCTTAGTATCCAAATATGCTTTTTTGGATGATGTAGCATAGCTGTTATGAGAAACTATGTAAAATACATGGCTGACTCTTAAAATGGCACCAAAAAATGAAGAGTTATGATCCTTTTCATGCCAGTATTTTTCCAATGTAATTCTGAATATTTATATAATTTATCATCATCTGCTCCTAATTATATCTATCTACCTTGATATGTTTCTGATCAAATTCATTAAGGTAAAACAAAATGGAGTAAAAAAGGAAAGAACACTTTTTCTTTTTTTTTTTTTTGTTTTGGCTCCATCAGTTTTATGACTTTTATTACTTGCATGTTTCTGTATAATTGGGCTACTGGATTTTTTTTTTCTTTTGTAAAACAAACAAAATAAATGTTGCTTGTTACAATTTATCAGTTAGTCCAAATCCCAATGTTTATATGGTATATTATATGGAAAATGGAACGACTAATTAGTGTAGTCTCATACTAGGTGTGCACTGTTAATGAGAGTATGGGTTTTATTGTCTAGGGACCTTTTTGACACCGAATGCAGAGAAAAAAATACTCATGAAAGTGTGAAAACAAATATACTCTAAAATTATAAAAAAAAATCTTAGTATTAATTACATAAAAGAATTAAATCTCAATTTCACCTTTGAAGATTAAAGATGTATTTAAGTCTTTTCCTTTTTTAGAAGAAAATTATGTCTTCAATAATGACATGCTTACTGACAGCAGCAAAAAAAAAACACCTTTAGAATAAAATATCTAATTAAATACATTTCCTAAGGATTAAAAACAAAATTAAATTAAATATGAAAGTAGAAGAAACTGAAGTTAATCTTATCTGTCTTGCTAAGAAAAGTATTTGGAAGATAGGATAGGTATCTAGCTTTAAATTAATAATACAAAAGAAAAAAAACTCCGTTGAATTCAGACAAGTTCTGTGTTTATTATATTCTAAACTAAGTTTTCTTGATTGCTTTTTAAGTTACATATTTTGAGGCTATTCAAAAGCAAATAAGGGGAACCAGCAGTTAGCATAATGGATATGTCGCTGGACTCACACGTAGTCGACTGCGGTTCGCGACCGGGACCGGTGGCTTAAAACTCACGCCCGCCCGGTGTGTGTGCGCGTGCGTGCCCAAGATCCCGAGAGGAGAATGGAAGAGAAGGGATTGCAGCGTGACCATCCCCTCTGGGGAGTGATTTTTCGCTTTCTGTCTCTATGTCTCTCTGTCTGGTAAGCACACGCGCCCTATAGCGAAAAACCTCTCCAAAAAAAAAAAAAGCAAATAAGTAAATACACCTTTCATATTATTACAAACTAAGGGAACTGGGAAAAAGTTATTCTGAGTTATTAATATTCTTGTTGTGTGGGAATGAGAATGAAAAATGCAAATATCTACTGCACTTATCCGAGCAAGACAGAAGCCAGGTCCAAAGAAAGCGGTAACTACATAGACTCTCCTAATCTAAAAAGGTAGGCAGTCTTTATCATTTTTCTCCAAGATGGATATTCACTTAGGATCTAATTTATTAAACAGAAATAAGAGAGAGGGGTCTTCAAAAGTTCATAGGGTATTTGTATTATGAGAAAACTATGCATGGATTTCATTTTTTAAATTTTGCCCCAAAATGAACTTGTGTCTTAATTCCATTTTCGACAAACATTTTGAAGTCCCCTATGTTCTACAGTTTTTTAATTGCCAGCACATACAACACTGTAATTTCTTTTGAAAGTTGGTTTAGAATATATATATTGTATATATGTATATAAACAAATAAGCAAATAATTGAATTAGAATCAATTTAGTTTGAAACATTCATTCAGACAGTTATGTGGTGTCGAGTTTAAGGTTAGTAGACCAAAAAAAGGGAAGCAAAAAGTGAAGAATATTTATAATTTTGCAGGTTAAATATACATTTTAGCTTTTCTTATTTTCTCTTTTGTAAAAAAAAAAAAATGAGTTTTTCATGAAGGTTGTTGTGTTGAATGCATAGCTTATTTAAATATCACTCCTTCAAGTTCATTTTAAATTGTTTATTTGCTTTAAGTTTGGGGAGAAAATAACCATTTAAACCACCATATGCTAAAGAAGGAAAACTCTTAGAGCATAAAATGGCTGTTTGTTTTTCTCACTCTCCTTCCAACTTTATAGTACAACTTTAATTTCCCCCTGAAACCAGGAACACATACTGTTCCATGGAACTATAAGGTTTGAATCACAGTTTCTTCCCCTTCTCATATTATGTTTTGAGGTTGGGATCCATCATAAATATTAGTATTATCATCTGGATCTGATTAAATGTAATGGATATGCAGTTTTGGAAAACAACCTACTTTTTGCCTATTAGTAAATAATATTGATTCTTCTTTATACAAATCACTAAAATTCTCTAACACCCAGTAAAACAATGGTCTTTAAAAGCTTGCCCAGACCTGTGTATAAAGTTTTACTTTCATAGTTTAATTCAGTCTGATTATTTTCATTGTTTTATGCCATAATAGCTAGGAGATTACCTACTGACATGAAATATTTTAAACATCCATAATTAAAACCTAGAGGGAAGAAAGACAATAAAACTTCAAAACTAGTTTAAAGCTTTGCAGTAATATTTTACTGCCAAAGAAAGCAGATAAGACTTTCACACTGTGCTGAGAACTGCAGGTAATTAATTCCCAAGGCAGAGAAGGGAAGGAAAAGCACATTCCACATTCTCAGGGCAAAGTTTAAAAGGGTTTTGCTGCAGATTCTGTTAGGTTTTAGCCTTAACCTGGAAGGGACACACAGAATAGATTGGGGGAGAGGGTGTGAAAGTATAAATTATTTCATAGAAATGTTTTTGGCAGCAAATCATCCACAAGAAGAGGAAAAGCTCTAAGTAATTCAACAAAAGGAATTGGTAAAGAGAGTTCCTTGCTAATTTCACTTTTAGCAGAACACTGGCTCTATGCCCCTGCCTGCTTTTTTAAATCACCCACATATAGCTTTAGGGTTAAGAGTGCCCCTGGCTTTGTCGCACCCCATCTTTTGCTGTGGGAAGACTAGAGCTTTCTTCCTTTTCATATACATTGATTTCAATCACTGATTTCAAGAGGTAATCTGTAGTTCATCATTATAATTCAGGAAAAAAAAAGTGTGATCTCATGAATCCGGGAAACTGTAAAGTGAAGTTGGGGGTGGAGCCAGCAGGAGAAGACAGAGGTCTGTGCACTATTAATGAGGAAAACTTGTAATTTTCCTGGGTTTTGCCAAGACTTGACTGTTTCAAGCCCTCTGCAAGTGTTTGATATATCAAAAGGGAATACAGTAAACAATACCCCAGGGGAGCTAGAGCAGATTCTAGCATCACAAAGGAGGCATTTATGTAATATGGTCTTTCTTTAGTTCTTCCCAAGGAGCACTCAGGTGGGCAGTGTTTGACTACCCTGATTATGACCACATGCAGAACACTGGAGACATAGTTTTATCAGTGAATATCTGCAAATTTCAAACGTAATGGCCCCCAAACACATCTTGACCAAGACGTTGTCTCACATATTTAAAGAGTTAAAGAAGGCAAAAGTTGGATGAAAAATAGGCCATATCTGATCTTTCCTGAAGGCAAAATTCGCAGAACGGTTTAAAGACATCTGTGCAGAAAATTTTGAGAATGATAACCCCCAAAAAAGACGTAGACGCTATCACATAGTTATTCCTATTTCTTTCCC
>NW_006159859.1:7531614-7535056 GCF_000334495.1 Tupaia belangeri chinensis
CTACACTTCATAAAATTTCAAGTATTCCAGAATTTTGGAGCCTGTGCCAAATAACCAAAGTCCTGCAGCTGCAGGTGCTTTGTATACATATCAGATGCATCTGAAATTACTGAGAGGTTTTTGTTCATGTATGCCAATAGATTCCTCTGCCATGCCAAATCAAAGGGCTGGGTGAAAGGGAAAGGAGTATATATTGTTGGTTGTTTTTTAGGTAACATTTTTGAAATAATGTTCAACAAGCCATTAGAAGTCTAGAGATAACAAATCCAGTCATTGTGATAAGATGATGATTTTGGAGGGTGAAGCGAACATCTTGAGTCCCCCAGTCAGTATCTCCATGTGCTTCTATCAGAACATATTTGCTTTTATCTCATAGACATTCTGGAAAATTCATCTAGCTCAAAAATCCACTTCACTCCAAAGGCCATTCTAATATAAGTTAAATGATCTGGATCTCAGATGTACAAAGGTTAAAAGGATAATCAATTTTATGCACCTCATTGTTTTTACCACTAAACTGCTAGAGGTCTTCTTACAATTCATTTTCTGTTGTGGTGTTCATGTATATGCTTAACACAAACCACCAGGTAAAAATGAAAAAAATATAATTATACTTAATAAAGTATTTTTCACTCCCTTGTGTTGACTTAAATTTGGTCTCACCATTCAATATAATAACTATAAGAACATTACAATGATTTCTTAATGAAAAGACATTCATTATTTCTTAGAGTTGGGGATTTTGATTTTCAGCTTAATCTGTACTGATAGCTACAGCACGCACCACATATATAATCATGACAATAAAATATAAGTGACATTTACAAAATTGAAATGGTCTGAAGTCTAGGTGCATATTTTCCCCTCAAAAGCAGTTATAGTAAACCAATGACCTCTTAAAGATCTGTTTCAAAATCAGACAGTTGATTATCATTTTTGTTAGGTATATAGCCAAGTGCATTCCCTCTGACCTTAAAAAAAAATTAGGAACCAGTCAGGTGGTGTGGTGGTCCGGGCTGCTGGATCCCACAGGGTGAACTGAGCAGTTTGACCTGGCAGACCTTGCAGTCTGAAAAACCCATCAAGCATATGTTCCTGTGTGCCTAGACTCCCAAGGGAATGGAGAAGGGACTGTGGTGTGACCATCCCCCTGGAGGGGTGATTTCTCACTTTCCCTCTCTCTTTCATTGTCTCCGTCTCACCAACAAGCACACAAACCCTGTAACAAACTAGGCTAAACTAAGTTTCGTCACATAAGCATCGATTCTATGTTATATATATGAGTGTTTTATCCCAATTTTCATGAGAGAGAGAGAATGATGGAGAGGAGTATGAGAGATTAAGCTTGATCATGGAATTCCAATAATAAAATCCCTTAATGTTCTCAACTCCCGTTTCTTCTCCAATAAACTAAAGTTACTTGTGCAGTCAGATTTTGGTTGTATTATATAAAATGGCACGAGGACCATTGGGTGCTTACCTAATTCCCTTTATCCTACATTTACAGAAAGAATAATGTGGACATCTGTATCCGCTGTGTTCTCTGTGTCCTCTCCTTCCACGGGTTTTGAAGTGCTACTTGGTGCTGATTCTCCTACCAGTCTAAACTATCAACAAGGACCTTTCCTCTGTCTGGCTTATGTGATGGCTCACTACACAATATCATGCTACCATTCTAGAGCATATGACACATACAACATTGTTCTTGATCTTTAAAAGCTATACAAAGCTTAACACAATTTCCAGAACACCAGAAGCCATATTTATATCTATCACAGATATATACATACACACACACACACACACATAAAATATCTCACTATTAGAAGAAGAAGCCTGGCAGTGATTTTAGTTGAGCTTAGAAAAAGAGGTATTGAAGTTTTTCACCCTCGCTTGACTTAATCCCTGATGAATGTATAATAAAAAGATGACCTCAGTCTTCTTGAAAAAACACTATTTCTAACATAATTCCTCTTTCTAGAGAATAAAATCATACCAACGTTGGTAATTATTATCACAATATCAAATTATTATCAATGATAAAATACTGAAAGGAAAGAAAGGCCACTAATTGGACTCCTATAAAGCTGTTTGCCAATCTAGAATAAAGTAATGTCTATTTAAATTTGTGGTAGCGGTTTTAGCTACAAAAACTGACTTGCTTTCTCTTTGTTATCCTTCTCCATTTTCCTTACCTAATTCAGATTCCTTTACTTTATTGTCATGGTCATTAAACCATAGCCAAAAAATAAAAAAATAAAAACAGTTTCTTGCTTTCCAAAAGTATTTAAGGGTGTTGAGTTCAATTTTGGTTTCAGATTAATTTGGGATAATTACATAAGTTGTTGACAAATAAATATTCAAGAAATTTTTATGAAGGATAATCTTGGCAAACCACAATAGCCTTTAAACTTTGCTTTAAATTAAAATTCTAGCAGTTTATTATGTTATTTTGTGCCAGGATAAGGCAATAAACTGCTCTCATATTCAAAAGAATTTTTCCATTTAAAATTTACATTTACAAGTCTAATAAGGAGTTGGAGCTCATTCTATTCCAGAAAATCTAGAGCTGCAAAACTTAACTTTATTAGAAAACCAACTTGCATTGTTTCTTGAATCGATTTTGTTAGTTCAGGATTTTTATTATGACATTTTGGAGGTAAAATTAGCGATAATGATGGAATCCTAAAGTTACTAAACAGTTTAATATAGATAGGAAAGTTATCATAAAGATAGTACATTCAATGATTCATGTATTAAATCAATTTTAAATTTTATATCAATTTATGATTAGTTTAATTGGATTATTTGGAGTATTCTATTATAAACAGTTTAATTTTAGAATATAATTTATAGAAAGTGTTTAAAAACTATATTAAGTACATTAAAATCATATGGCATGTGGTTTCATCCACAAGGGAAGTCTCGTTAAGTATAAGAAATACCATGGTTAATAAGAGTATTACTTATTCCTCCTAGAGGATACAATATTATAGGCTAGTTCACTGAGAATATGAATTGCAATCATCTTCTTGTAGAGTTTCAACATTCTAAATTATGGGTCATAATTAGTAGTTCTTAAAAATGTAAATCCTTAGAAATCATTCTGGCAACTAAGCCTCTTCATGAATAGTATCTACTTTGAAAATGCATACCCTGCATCTCTGTGCTTAAATGATTTAAATTCTGAGCATTATGAATAATCTATAATTCACTCAAAAGACACATTCAATACTACACATAAGGGTATGTCATAAACAAAAAGAGAAAAAAAGAAAATAGGTAAATTGGCTACGGTGGACAATTTCAAATCAAAATCTGGGATAAGTAAAAAGACATGTACTTTATTCATGATGGGTCATGTAAGGGGTTCCAAAAAGAATAGTCCAAACTTCCCCCGGGACCCGCGCCAAGCGAGGCGGCGGCAGGTGGAGGGGCCCTG
>NW_006159859.1:7536265-7577101 GCF_000334495.1 Tupaia belangeri chinensis
GAAAAAAAAAACAAAAAACAAAAAAAAAAACCCACCACAGATGGTTTCCTACAGTGAAAAGAGTGGAAATGATAGGGCTAGGGGAGAGGAATGAGAAGGTCCATTCGTTTAGAGTTTAGCAAGATTCCGATATACAGCATCCGACCCTATTAAATCAGCCCCTCTTGAGTCTGACTCAAGCTTGTAAGAAGGGAACATTTCAGCAGCACAGAATAAAATATAGCCTTAAAAAAACTTCTGTCTTCCAGTCCTGTGCAGGAAAATGCACCATGCAAGGTGGGGACTTGCTGAAGGGACTCTCAGCACTGGTGCCCCAGGGCTCCCCTTCCCTGACCCTGACCCTGAGCGCCACTTTCAGAGCCAGTGACTTGCTTCCAGGGTGCACTGTGGTCACAGTGGTGGGCCTGAGTCGCTACTCAGCTCTGACTCCTGAGACCTCTTCCCCTGACAAAGAAGCAATGAAACTACAGAGCGTGGAACATGGCAGGCATTTGAACTGTCCAGGCACTGCTGAGATGTAGGTTTCTCGTATGTCTCATGATGGCCATGGCATTAAACGCTTGTCTCCATTTGCTATTTGTGAATGCCTGAGTTGTTTCTTTCATTGCTGTTTTTATTTTATTTTATTTTATTTTATTATTTTATTTTAGGATATTGAACATGTGCATGCACATGGGAATAAGGTGGGGGCGAGGGGAGAGAGAGAGAGAAACATGAGTACCTCCAGGGTCTGGCCATACAATCACCCTCTTTCTTTAGTTCTCCAGCCTGTCAGATCAAGGACACACACACGTGCCTAGCATGTTGCAGGCTGACTGGGCCAGGGATCCTAACAGTGCTCGCCATGCGGAATCCAGCTTCTCTTGAGCAACGTGTTACCACTGCACGATGGAACTGATCAACTATTAAGCTCTTTATAGAAGTCATTATTTACTGGATAACCTCGTGAGGGGCAAGTGTTTAGACTATAATTTTTTCTTGTATCTTTACTTGAAACACCACAGGAATTACTTCCAACTGTGTACAAGTGTTTTCACAAATGTAAATAATGCACACAGACACCCATGAGCATATACAGGCAAACCCAATGGGGAAAGTTTTCCAAGTCTGGGAAGTAGAAGAGACAGGATACTGAAAGTGAAATGAAACAGAGAATGCCTGATCTACTTTGTGATGAATAAGCACTGTGGACGACATGAAATGAATCAGAAGAGATCAAAGATGCTTAATCCTTGCACATAGACAAGCTCTGGAGACCAAAAATCTCTGCTGCTTACTAGCTATATATGTATTTGCAAATATAATAAAAATTATCACTAATACTAGAGATGATTCACCAAGACAAGGAAATAATGTTTGCTCTATTTTAACAAATGAGAAAACTGATGCTTAGGGTGTCTAACTGGTTCACGATCACACAAACAGGTGTAAGAAGTAAACTCGTGATTTGAACCCAAATAGAATATCATAGCAATATCTGCACTACTGCTTAGTGTGCATGTGTATTATACATAGTGTTTGTGTATTATAGGACTTTTGTAAAATCCTGGGCTTGCAGGTGGCGTGTGGTTAAAGGCGTTGGATTCCCAGATGGCCGACCGCGATTTGAGTCCCAGACCTGGAGACTTGCTTCCTCACTTTCCCTTTCTCTCTCTGTCTCTGTCTGGTCAAGTTAAAAAAAAAAAAGAAGAAGAAGAAGAACAAATGGAATTAAATGAATAATTTTTTTCTTTCCTTTTTTTTTTCCTTTTTGGAGAGGTTTTTGCTAAAGGGTACATGTGCTTGCCCGAAAGACAAGAAAGAGACAGAGAGACAGAAAGTGAGAAATCACCCCCCAGGGAGGATGACCATGCCATAATCCCTTCTCCTCCATTCTCTTCTCAGGATCTTGGGCACGCACACACACACGCCCAGTGTGAGTTTAAGCTGCCTGGTCCAGGACTCGAACCACGGTTGACTATATGGGAGTCCAGTGACATAGCCGTTATGATAACTGCTGTTCCCAATAAATGAATCTTTTAAAAATTAGATTTTTTGTAAAATCCCAAATACATTGCCCAGTAGACAGTAGATATTGAATAATAGCTATAATTATTAGGCTTTATGAACAATGAGTGCTTACTCTTTAGAAATTTCAGGGCACTATAAAATAAAAATATTTTGCTGATCTCCTAAAGTCCACTTCAACAAAGCATTCCTACTTATGATCCTAGAGAAGACACTTATGACTATGCTGTAAGAAGAGAAGGGGAAGAGTAGTGGCCTACATCTCTGTGGTGTGCATCCGGACACCTGCTTCTGAGAGTGACAGTAACCAGTAGTCTGGTACTCGATTTCCTATTGCCGACTTCAACAAACAGGAATTTCCTTTTTTCATTATTGATTAGTTATATTTCTAGGATCTTTTAACGCTTTAAATTCTTCCAGAGTTTTTGTCAAATCCTACAGAACTTTATTTTTTTGAAGATGGCATGTGGTTGAAAGGAGAATAAACCCTAGCAGATCGAATACTTCCTAGCTATATATAGCTGGGAAGCTAGGTACTTTATATATGTATAAAATGTATAGCTATATATGTATATATTATGTATATAGTATACTACATTAATGCTCTTTATTTTGGGACCAGCAGATGGCATAGTAGTTATACCACTGTAGTCCCATCTGGCCAACTGTGGTTTGAGTCCCAGATCCGATGGCTTGAAACTCATGCCAGGCACGAGGGTGTGCTTGCCCAAAACCCCAAGAGGAGAATGGAGGAGAAAGGATTGTGATGTGGCCATCCCACTTCAGCATGATTTCTCTCTTTCTATATCTCCAGCAAGCTCACATGCCCAATATAAAAAAAATCTCTTAACAAAATCTATTTCTTTTATTCAATATTTTCTCAAGAAATTTATATTCAAGTATTAAGCTGTCCTGACTGCTGTGTAGGACACCCAAGACACAGTAGTTTGCAAACAATCCACTGTGCCTTGCTGACATGTTCTTTGGTCGTTGGGAAAGTTGTGGTGCATTTCTGTATAGGAAAACATAGAAAAGCACATCATGACTTTTCTCACGGCCTCTCCCAGAAAGTCAGAGAAACTTCTAGAGAGAAGGGGGTTCAAACCAAGAACTGATACAAATGATCAGTGATCATCTCTCACTTCCATTATTTTCAATATTAATGACAAGCTTCTCTGTTCAAGTCATACTTGATATAAATATCAGAGACACTGATTTTATCCTTACATTTTGACTTTAGAGCCAAAACCAACTATAAAAAATATTAGCAAGTAATTAAGTAAGTTATGAAAAAAATAAAAGTGCATCTCCCTAGAAAATGCCTTTTAAATGGGTATTCATCCAATTATGCTAATGGTTAGAGGAGAAGGGCTATGCTACACAATGTGACTTGCCTGCCTTTTGTGTGTCTCTACATGTGTTGTGTGTGTACATGTCTGTGCATGGTTTTTTGATCACCCACAGGTGGTATTAAACCTCATGACATAATGTATGGCTCCTGCCTATTTCATGAAAATGACACTGCACTTCAAAGAATGCACTTAGTCATTTTTTCTTTTAGATTTTTTATAGAATTATGTTATTTAGCTTTATTTATTTATTAATTTTAATTTGACCAGAGAGGGACAGAGCAAGAAACAGAGAGAGGGAAAGTAAGAAAGGAAGCCACCACCAGGTACAGGACTCGAACCACCGTTGGGCATGTGGGAGTCCAGGGCCCTTAAGCACCACGCTACCTGCTGGTCCCCTGTATTTAGTCACATTCTAAGGAGATGTGGCAACATTACAGAAAACAAAAAAAAAAGTAATTAAAATAATTCTAAAACAAAGATTTGGTTTAGCAGATGTGACGTAAGAGGTAGGGTGACACTGTGCATGGCTGGGCCACATGGGAGGCTCAGGTGTGTTTCCTGGACAAACCTAAACAGGCTAGGTGTTATATACATTCATAATCCTAACTACTTGGGAAGCCAGGGGCAAGAGGATCAGGACATGGAGAGGTCATGTCAAAAATATCTCTCTTTTAGGACAAGCAGGTGGTGTAGTGGTTATGTTGCTGGACTCCCAGACAGTCAACTGTGGTCCAGGTCCTGGATCCAGTGGCTTAAAACTCACACTGGGCATGTTTGTGTGCATGCCCAAAATCTTGAGAGGAGAATAGAGGAGGAGGGATTGAGGTGTAGCCATCCACCCAAGGGGATGATTTCTCACTTTCTGTCTCTCTGTCCCTCCCAATCTCTCCAGTGAGTGCACGAGCCCTATAGCAAAAAAAAAATATCTCTCTCAAAAAAAAAAGAAAAAGAAAAAAGAAATTTCTCATTTAAAAAATGCAGATAAATTTGAATGATATAAAATCAAAGATAGGTTGGTAGTCTATACTCCCATCTAAGTGTTTCTGTTCATCTTGGCTATAAATACAGAAAGGTGAATAGGATTACTCTTGATAAGGGTAACCATGGCAACCCAGGAACCCTATCTAATTACTGACAGAGCACAGCAGTTAACGGCATTAAGGTAAATGCAAAAGTATAATATTTCTTCCATAACAAAAACAAAAGCAAAAGAGCTTTTTCTTCGTAATACAAAGAATGGAACCTCAAAGAAAATTTGCTACCAAAAAAAAAAGAAGATGTAGATGTCAGATAACTGGTGTGATGAAATTATCATAAAATAAAAAAGATGGGTTTCAGTGATCTTCATCATTCTATAAAGAATAAAAGAATGAAGAGTACATTCATATATAAACTCAAATTTTAGTAATTATGCATTGCTTACTATGTTTAGGCTCTCTACTAAGGGATTGCAATATTTTCCTTCTTAAGATAATAATCTCTATTCTGTTACCATGTATCTATATTTTACAGATGAGGAAATGGAGGTGGGTTTAATATATATCCATGTGCCATGGTGCCTTCTGTATGTACTATGAATAGAATACAACCCACGTGCGGTAAGCAATGTGGACGGTGCTGCCCCTTCTCAGTTTTTCTGCCAGGTCTCTTGCTCTGAGGCGTGAGATTTAAGCCACCGGGTCCGAGACGCGAACCGCGGTCGACTACGTGGGAGTCCAGTGACATAGCCATTACGCTAACTGCTGGTTCCCCTGTTACCATGTATCTTTATTTTACAGATGAAGAAATGGAGGTGGGTTTAATATATATCCATGTGCCATGGTGCCTTCTGTATGTACTATGAATAGAATACAACCCACGTGCGGTAAGCAATGTGGACGGTGCTGCCCCTTCTCAGTTTTTCTGCCAGGTCTCTTGCTCTGAGGGAAACAGCTGCCACTGTGTTAGGACTCTAAGCAGCCCTGTGAAATACGAAGTGGGCTCACTGAGGTCAAGGCACACCTAAAGCAGTACCAGTCAGCAGGTAAATTCTCACATTTTACTCAAGCTCAGCTGGGTTATGGTTCCTGTTCAAAATCATCAAAACTACCATGTTAGCCAGGTACTGAACATGGGGCATGTGAAAGATTAAGATATGCAACTTAACTAAATTAAGAAAATAATATAAAGATTTCATGTTGAAGTTTTAGTATAATTTTATATTGATCCTACTTACCTGCAGAAAAACTGAACATCGGATAAAATAATATTCAAATTTACTTTTGTGGTAGAATTTTTACTGTAATATCATAGGACTGATAAGGACATGATTATGATGAATAATAATAGTAGTACCTCAATAAATAGATTCCAACAAGAAATCAGTCAGTAGATATGTACTAAACAAGAGATGGGAGGTGGAATATTATCTTATTTCATGCAGTTTTATAGGTGATCACTCAGCTTTTTATTTGCCTTTTTTTTTTTTTTTAAGAGAGATTTTTGCTCTATGGCACATGCACTCACCAGAGAGACAGAAAGCGAGAAATCACTCACCAGGGGGAACAGCCATCTCTTCTCCATTCTTCTCTCAGGATTTTGGGTATGCATGCACCTGTGCCTGACATGAGTTTTAACTCGCCAGGTTCAGGACTTGACCTGCCGTCAACTCCGTGGGAGTCCAGTGATGTAACCATTTAGCCATCTGCTGGCCCTAATCACTTTACATTGTTTGGCAAAAATGCCAAATAGGAAATATTCTGGGTCTTGTGTACTACGGGCCTGTTTTACTACGGAATGCACCCACTGGTACAAAAGCAGCCGTAAATGATAAATAAATGGCCATGGGTTTGTTCTAATAGCTCTTCATTTATAAAGATGGGTGGTGGGCTATATTCCATTTGTGAGCTGTAGTTTACTGTCTTGTCAAATAGAAAGAAGTAACAGACATCTTCATAGTGTGTTCTAGTTTACAGATTACCTTAACATATAACACAACTGTTTTCAACCATACCCAGTGCTGTTCAGAAAAGAAAATGGGGGCATGTACATAGCACAGTAAAAATTAACAAATGGAATTCAGTTATACTCCCTGATCACAAGTAATAAGAGACAAAATAAAAAACTGAGATTTCCTAGGAGGAAAAACAATGAGAACAGAAGAGAGGTTGAAAGAGATCCCCAAAACTATCAGGAAACAGAATGTGTGGAAAAATACAGAAAATACCCTATAATCCAAAAATCATATCCGCTGTTTATGCTGCATCCAAAAAGTGGATTATTACATGGCCATGAGAAATAGGACAATTGCTTCTTCTTCACAGCAGTTATTTGCTGTAAACTCAACTGGTAAATACAAAACCATTGCCTCTAGGGGAATTCCAGAATTAGGTTCCTTCTGGTCTTATTTTTGTCAGTCAATCAGTACCTAACCTGGTGTTATGTGTGTTTCTGTTTAAAATACTTTGTTTTGTGCGTATTTCTTGCACATAATAACTTGCATGGTTTTGGAATGATTCAAACCTGGGGCTTTTGAGGCCATTTGTGTTATGTAAATTCGCCAATGTTCTTATAAAACAAGCAAATCTTATTAGTATTGAAAACTTGCTCTAGGGACAACCAGATGGTGTAATGGTTATGTCTCTGGTCTCCCATGTAGTTGACCTTGGTTGGAGTCTCAGATTCAGAAGCTTAAAAGTTATGCTGGGCACATATGTGTGCATGCCCAAAATTCCAAGAAGAGAATGAGATGAATGGATTGTGGCATGGTCATCCCCCTGTAGATGATCTCTTGCTTTCTGTTTCTCTGTCTTTTTCTGTTTCTCTGTCTTTTTCTGAACACATACACCCTATAGCAAAAATCTCTCTCTAAAAATAAAAAAGAAAAAGAAAACCTACACCTACACATAACCATTTCCTGCTAAAAAAAATTATTATTTTTGGAATTCTTCTGCAGCCTCATGATCTTCACATCTGGCCTCACCTGCGAGTTTAACATTTTTCCAAGCCATATTGCCTTTTGAAAAGTGTGAGCCAACCAGCAGCACTAGCCAAAATGACCCCGGGTAATGTGACAGTCAATTTCTTCGGCTTTTAGCCCTACACCATTGCTGTCTATTCTGGTTTTATCATCAGTAGTCATCTGGTGAATCCACGACCTTAGCTACTTTTTCCTCTTTCCATAGTCTCTTCCTTCATTCTAGATTATGGTAGTACTTCCGGAGCAGCCTTACATCGAGGCACATTCTCTCTTCCTTTCCCAAGACGAACTCTACTATTAATTCATTAATATTGAACTTACAGCCAATAGCACTAGAACATGTGCCTGAGTGAAGCTTATCTAGTTTGAGTCTTCTCTGTAAGGTAACTCACTGAGGTTTTGTGGTTGTTGTTGTTGTTGTTTTCGTAAGTTAAAGACAGAGAGCTAGACAAGCATTTCAACAGGATCTCAGGCCTTGATTCTCCCATTATTTTCTCAGCCATAGGAGCCCATGGGCTTGCATGCACACATGGCATGTATAAGCACCCAGACCCCAGCCTCAATCTTCTATATGACCTCCTCCACCATTGCAGAGCAACCAGCCACTGTTGTGCCACTGTGGTCTGTGTTTCTTCTTTTTTTCCTTCTTCTTCTTCTTTCTTTGTTATGAGAGAAAAATAGGAGTCTTTGATAGGTTCTTTTTTCTTTTTTTAGAGTCCCCCCTCATGGGGCGCCTGCACTTGCCAGAGAGACAGAAAGAGAGAAATCATCCCTCAGGGGGATGGCAATGCATAATCCCTTTTTCTCCATTCTCCTCTTGAGATTCTGTGCATATATTAGCCATGAGGGCATGCCCCGAATGAGTTTTAAGCCACTGAGTCTGGAACTCAAACTTTGGTCAAATACATGGGAGTACAGTGACATAACCATTATGCCATCTGCTGGTCCCCTTGATAGGATCTTACCACACAAGGCCTTTCTCACAGCTTTCTAGCCAGCCAGGATCACAGGAACAGTCATGAGCATACCTGGTGTGTTTAGGTCAACCAGATGCAAACTCCACATCTTTTACTATAACCAGTATGTCTCGGCGGTGCCCTACCAACTGCACTCCTGCAGCTGGGCCAGTTCTGACTTCTCAAACTTAGGAACACTGGGCAGTTTTTAAATGGCTGAGAGACCACTTTAAACAGAAAAATTACCAACAAAATATGCAAATACTAAGAGACAAATTTATGCAAATTGTAAGAGAAAAGTGACACAGACTGCAAGAAGGATATGCATTGCAGTACAGGGGCATCACCTTATTTGACCTCAGCTGGAAACCTGTGTATCAAAGGACTCAAAATTTTCACAGCTTGGCGCATGTTCTCCCGTAAGTGCAAGAACCCTGTGAATATTGACTTTGGAGTTATAAATAAATTTTAGTTAGTAGGTAAATTTATAAATATAAAATCCATAAATTATGAGAGACAACTATATATGCAAAGAATGGAGAAAAAATACTTTGTTTGCTATAGGGCACGTGCACTCACTAGAAAGACAGAGAGAGACAGAGAGAGATAGAAAGCAAAAAATCAACCCCCAGGGGGGATGGCCATGCCACAATCCTTCCTCCTCCATGCTCCTCTAGGGATCTTGGGCACGCACGCACACGCACCCGGCATGAGTTCTAAGCCACCGGGTCCAGTACTCGAATCGAGGTAGACTACAGGGGAGTCCAGCAACATAGCCATTACGCTAACTGCTGGTCCCTTAATTTCCTTTGTTTGAGAGAGAGTTATTTTTGCTATTGGATGCAAGCACTTGCCAGAGAGACAGAGAGAGACTGAGAGACAGAAAGTGAGAAATCACCCCCCCAGGGGGATGATCACGCCACAATCCCCTCTCTTCCATTCTCCTCTCAGTGTTTTGGGCATGCAAACACATGCACCTGGCATCAGTTTCAAGCAGCCAGGTCCAGGACTTAAACCACAGTCAGCCGTGTGGGAGTCCAGAAGGGAAAAGAGCTGCAGCAGGGCCAGCTACAAAATACAGACATTTAGCACTGTGCAAGGAAGCCAGATCCCACATGGCCAACCGAAGTTCAAAGCATGACCATGGTAGTTTGAAAAATACGCCAGTGCATGTACATGCCTACCTACCTTCTGACAGGACAGAGAAATTAAGGAAAATGATTGTGGTATGACCATGCCCCATTGGGTGATGCTTTCTCTCTCTCATTCTCTTTTTCTTTTTCTGACAAGTACACACATTTTCTGGCCATTAAAAAAAAACATGATAATTTAAAAGAGGGGGAAGAGGTCACAGTAGAGAGACTAGTAATTGTACACACAGGATCAATGTTAATATTGACTTAGTGTCCTTGTGAGTTTTAATGCACAGCCTATATTTTGCATACGGGCAGATGTGTACACAAAAGGGAAATTAAAAGATTTATGTATTTAATAATAGGGAGTTTATTGTCTCTTTTTTTCCATCCTTACTTTGAATTTCTATTCTGGCTAACCCTCTCCTAACTTCTTTCTTTCCTTTTTTTAAAGGTTTTTGCTATAGGGCATATTCACTCACTTGAGAGCCCACCTGAGAAACTGTGAGGAAGGAGGTGAGAAATCACCCCCTGGGGGATGGCCATGATGCAATCTCTTCTCCATTCTTCTCTTTGGATTTTAGGCATGCAAGCAAGCATAGGTGCCCAGAATGATTTTTCAATCTGCTAGGTCTGGGTTTCAAACCACTCTCAGCTATGTGGAAGTTCAGCACCTTAAACACCACTTTCCAGCCCACCACCCTCCTTACTTCTACATTTGACTGGTCCTCACCTAAAATTTGTATCTGCAACTCTGTCAACAATAGTCTGTATGCTAAAGTCATACCAAGGTACAAAGCTAATATGTGTTCCTTGAAGATAAAGATTACAATTACGGCATCACCAAATTCTTGCACACTGGGCCTTCAGTAAATAATGACACTATTAAATAATATTAGTTACTAAATTTCTTTATATAAAAGTAAATTCCCAATGTATTTTAACATGTCCATTGGGTCTGTGGTAGATTACTGAAATGAAACCTGAGTCACAGGAAGTAAATGGAAATGAGGAAAGTAATGTATTCACAACGAATTCTACTGAACACCATGGTGAACGAGGATTCTGTCTTCTGTCCACAAACTTTTGACTTCCTGTTCAATCGTAATTACTAAGGAAACAAAGTGAGTTCAGGGGTTTTGTTGATAAAACTTAATGATATAGTCAAGTTTTTGTATGTAAGACAGTGGTGCGTACAGTTTCTTTTTACATCATTGACTACCTTGCTACTTTAATTTCCTGTGAAAAATTTGGCATGAAATAATTAGAATAACACAAGAAAAATGCTGTGTTAGTGAAGGGTGAGTACAGACATTCTGTAAGGTTTAGGTTAAGAGTTGTAGCAAGAATTTCAACCACGGGTAGAGCAGAGCCAGTGTGGATGATTAAATCCAAGTATAATATAATACTTTACATAGGTTTAATACCTGCCAATTATCCAGTATATTAAATGACTGATTACATTTTAATTAGGTTTTTATTTCCTAGGTCAACTACTCACACACACTATGTGGCTACACTTCATATACATGGGACATAGCAATTTTTTTCTCATCACTAGGCCATATAGAACAGAATAACTTCTCAGGTGTAAAGGTTTAAAACATATGTAAACTTTTACTCAGCAAAGTAAAGAATGAAGGTAGCTATAGTAAATTCTTATTTGCATTACATTTTAAATAGTAAACCATATTTAATCTTAGTGTATTTGAAAGAATATATTGCTTTTACTGATGCTTATACTTTCCCTAACTGTTCTAATTTCACACTCACTTATTAGATGATGGTATTCACATAATGAAATACTATGCAGCAATTACAAAGATTATGTAATAAATGACAGGATTGAGCTCATATCAATTATGTTTTATGTAAAACTCAGGAAAAAAACTCGTATTAACTCCATACACCTAATTCTGCTTTTTAGAAACAGAAGAAATAAGTAGATGGTGAGAAAGTCAGAATAATTACATATGCTAAGAAGTTCGAGGGAATCAGGTTTGGGGTAAAAATTAACTGGAATGGGACATGAGAGATACTCTTCAGTGCTAGCAGTGTTTTGTGTTTTGATCATGCTGTATTCCTAAGATTAAGACACTTTTTTTTTTTTGAGAGGTTTTTGTTATAAGGTGCGTGCGCTCGCCAGACAGACAGAGACAGAGAGACAGAAAGAGAGAAATCATCCCCCAGGGGGGATGGCCATGCCGCAATCCCTTCTCCTCCATTCTCCTCTCAGGATCTCGGGCACGCACGCACACGCGCCCGGCGTGAGTTTTAAGCCACCAGGCCCGGGACGCGAACCACGGTCGACTATGTGGGAGTCCAACGACATAGCCATTACGCTAACTGCTGGACCCAGATTAAGACACTTTAATGTATCCTCAACAGAAAAAAATCTTTAAAAAGTACTTAACTGGGGCCAGCAGGTGGTGTGGTGGTTAAGGGTACTGGACTACCACATGACCTACTGCAGTTTGAGTCCCAGACTTGGTTGCTTGCTTTGTCACTTTCTCTCTCTCTCTGTGTCCCTCTCTGGCCAAATTTAAACAAACAAACAAACAAACAAACAAAATAAAGTTCAATAAAATAATTTTTAAAAAAAGTACTTATCACATATGGGACCAGCAGTTAGCGTAATGGCTATGTTGCTGGACTCCCACGTAGTTAACCGCGGTTCGAGTCCTGGACCCGGCGGCTTAAACTCACACTGGGCATGTGTGCATGCGTGTCCAAGATCCCGAGAGGAGAATGGAGGAGAATGGATTGCGGCATGGCCATCCCCTCTGGGGGGTGATTTCTCGCTTTCTATCTCTCTGTCTCTGTCTGTCTGTCTGTCAAGCACACGCACCCTATAGCAAAAACCTCTCCAAAAAAAAAAAAGAAAAAAAAAAGAGTACTTACCACATAGTAAGTGCTTAATAGTAACCACATTAGAAGAATTCACTTTTTCTTTATTTATTCCATGAGAGAGACAAAAGTCACCCCCAAAAGAACACTCATACTAAAATCTACCCCCAGCCTCAGTCACCCTGGATCCCAAAAACCACATGCAGGAGTGCTAGTATGTACGGTTGGCCCTGGGACATGAACCCAGGACCTCTCTATGTGAGACAAGTTGTATTATCACTGCTCCATTGTCTGGTCCTCAAAATTCATTTTGTATTAAATAAATATATAATTGAGAGGAACATAGTTCAAGATTTTTCTAATAACATTTGTTTTAGATTTTTTTTTTCCAAATGATGTGTGCGCTCACCAAAGAGAGACAGGGAAAGGGAAAGTGAGCAATGGTCCAATTGTCCACCAAGGAAGTGGTCATGCCATAATCCCTTCTTCACTCTTACCTTGGAATTTTGGGCATACATGCACACACACCCAGTTTTCTAGCCACCAAGTCTGGGCTTGAACCTTAGAATGGCCATATGAGATATCCAGCACCTTAACCACCATGCCACCTACTGACCCTCTAAAAGCAATGCTTTAAAAAATGGCTTCTACCAATTCAAAAATATACAAAAAGAATGTTTTAATATTTAACTTATTACTTCCATGAACATTTGTATATAACAATTTAGAGATAAATAACAATTTGCTTCCAATAACAATTTATAGATAAATAACAATTTGCTTCCAAATGTTTCATGCTATTTAAATTGATATGAGCAAGCTGTTCATATTAGTAGAAGAAAACACTTGATGTTGTATCAGATTTTGGTACATTCATTAGGCAAATTTGCATTAACTTGTAAAAAAGTAAATTGTTGATATATTCTGTAACAAGGTGTGATGTACACAGGAACAGTGCCCAAACTGTGCAGGCTATGCCTTGTTCAGACATTAAGCATGGGCCATGCACATCATAGTTTATGTACAGGGCACCTGCTAGAGTCAATCATTGTAACACCGCGAATACACACACAGTTTCCCATCAGAGTCTACGAAATTTCCCAAATTACCCAAGCATGTTTTTAATATTAAGCACTAATGTTTTCTTCCCATTTTTAGTCACTTCATATTTAAAAATTGTTTTATCTTTCAAAAATGACAAATTGGTAAGCATTTTATGGGATTGGTTCTTACAAAGAGTCTCCAGGTTATTAAAATCAAAACATAAATCTTCATATTCTTCCCTCCACATACTGCAATAAAACCAATGGATCCAGTATAAATATGAACCCAATTCTATTAAGCTTTGTGTTTCCTTAACAGAATGCAAAGCTCATCCCAGTGTTCAACGCTCGCTCATCTAGGACTAGATAACACTGAGAACCGGTACTGTACGCTGCTACATACGCTCAGTTTTTTAGGTAAAAGTAGCAGATTCATGGCAGATCTCATTCAACAAGGATTATGACAAAGTTCAGCAATAAGGAAATGTTTAGGAACACTTAGGTGCACACAATGCGACAAACTGTTCTTTGTTATGATGGAACATCAGAAATGCCAATTATGAGTACATTAGTGAGTAAAAGCAATCACAGTTCAAAGGAGAATGATAAATGCAACACGATGCAGATAAGCTTTATTGTGGAAATATTAAGGGCTGAAGTCTGAATAAAGGAGATTATGAGAACTGACAGATGGAAGTAAGTATGAAAGAAGAAAGTCTTTCATTCTCGGATGAACTCAGACTATCCTGTAGGTAATACAGAGAGATAGATTTGAAAGAAAAGAAAAATACAATCAAATCAAAAATCCAGAAAATATTAGGTCATCAGGAAAGTCACGATGTATTTCTCTGTGTTTCTATGCAAAAATGCCACATGACTTTCCTGACAAACCATTGCTTGTTGCAGTATCTAAAAATACGTTGACTTGTGTGTGAGGTTCAAGTGGGTCACTAATGACTGAATTCTTATTTTGCATATCCTTTTTTTTTTTTAAGTTACACTTTAAATATCACTCCAGTAGCCTATGCATTAAAAAAAAAAAAAAAAAACTCTGTGGAAAATAGGAAAAGATAATTTCCCTAGAATGTCTTCCACTCTAGATATGATCTTCTCTGTTTTTTGGAAACTGTAGATTACTAGGCAAACACCAAATTGCTTTTTAACCAACAATAAAAATCTAATTTTTTTTTCCTATTGGGAAATTTATTTATCATTCATTATCAAGAAGATAAAGTTCTCAGAAAAACAACATCAAGATAAAGTGTTTCAAACCTTGTGCAAAATTATACACCGTTTCATATAGTCTCTCACATTTCTGTGAGCTCTGCATAAGGTATGTTGTTTTGTTCTGTTCTCGAGGTTCTCATTAATAATGAGACTAGTTAGTGTGTAGAATTTCATCAGAGTCCTGTATTGGCTTGACATCTTAAAAGGAAGTGAAAGCGGTGATCAGGAAGAAAGGGTAGGAGTGTACAGGGCACAGAAGAGAAAGAAGGAAAGAAATAACAGTAACACAGATAAGTGGAATGGGAGTTTCTAGAAATGGAGGAAATCATATTCAGCAATAAACTCAGAAGCAGGAGCCAAAGGGGAGAAAGAGAGAATATTAAAAGTAAACATTCATAAAGTAGAATTAAAAACTCAAAATGACATGGGAAAAGTCAGCATTTTCTAAATTACTTAAACCATGTACATGTGCAAAGTATATATTTTTGGAATAACATAAAATAGACTTTAAATTTATGGAACTCAAAATTTGACACTATTTTAGAGTGCAATGACTCATATTAAAGTAGTTCAAAAGAACTTGGTAAGTAGTAAGGGGGAATGAAGATATTGTCAGTGTTAGAAATGTAACATCAAGATTTCCCAGCCAATATTTTAAGTGCTGCCTTTCCTCTGAAACCTGTTCTGTTTCCAGTGTCCAATTCACCACCACCAGTATCAAGTTTATCCTGTGCAATCCAATGTGGAATTGATTAAGAAGCGAAAAAATCAATCATTCTTAGTTGCCGCTCAACACTTTACTGTGATATTTTCTGACACGTGGTATCCCCAGATATTATAAAAGAAGGACACTACACAGAGAATCAGCATGAACTGGGACTTCCTCGAGCAGAGGAGGATTTGTGTTCACCATCTTGGTTGGGAGCAGATGCTGAAGATTACACAGAAGCCGCAAAATCCAATGACAGCCTTTCTATCTTTTCCATATAAACATGAAAGTCTTGGCTAGTCCACAACTGTCATCGTAGATTCACTGACACTGTAGACACAGACTTTCTGTACTTCTACTCAAATATCCTAAGGCCCGATGCCGTTCTCAAGATCAACTCCTGGTCAAAGACTGATAAAGGCTGGAGCACCAACTGTCACATCTGCATTGTAAGCTGAACAAGAGACAGATGTACGGAAGAGACAGAATCTCTATTTCATTTCAAGGATTCATTCCTCGTTCTCTCCACACACACAATCACATATCTACACATAAATGATGTATATGTGTAGGTACGTGTTTGTAGTGTTTACATTCACATAAAGAATTTCCCTGGATGGGTTTCTTCATTTTATAGTTGTTTATATTTTTTTCTAATCGTTTTAAAGAAAATTTTGTCAGAGAGGCATGTGATAGTTGGAGAGAGACAGAAAAAGAGAGAGAAACAGGGAAAGTAGGAAAGAACCTCTCAGGACCAGCAGATGGCGTAATGGTCATGTTGCTGAACTCCCACATAGTTGACTGTGGTTTAAGTCCTGAACCAGGCAGCTTAAAACTCACGCCAGGCATGTGTGTGCATGCCCAAAATCCTTAGAGGAGACTGGAGGAGAAGGGATTACAGCATGGCCATCCCACTTAGAGGGTGATTTCTTGCTTTCTGTCTCTTTTTGTCTCTCTGGTGAGCATACATGCATTATAGCAAAAATGGTCATGCTTCAGTCTTCCTCCTTCATGTCCTCCATTTCTCCCTCCTTTCAGGATTTTAGGTATGCACACACATGCACCTGAAGTAATTTTAAGCCAACGGGTCAGGACTTAAACTGTGAGATTGATTTTGTGGGATCCAGTCACCTAACACTGTACCACTTGCTGGCCCCGAGCATTCTTTATTGAACACACACACACACACACACACACACACACACACGCACACTGAGCCACGTGCATGTGAGCAAGATATTTTGTAACATATGTCTGAGAAATATTACTGTTGCAATTCGATACACGTTACTGTCCCCAAATTGTGCCAATTGATTTTTTTTTGACAAAAATATCTGACTATAGTAAAATACTTTAATGTTTACCAATATGATGAGTACAAAATAATATGAGGTATCATTTTGGGTTATATTTGACTTTTGATAATCATTATGAAGCTGAGTTTATTTTCATGTTTTAATTGTTCATTTGCATTCATTTTCCTGGCTATTTTCATTTTTTGCCCACTGTTCCATTAAGCTGGTGGTCTCTTTTTCTCCATGGACTCTATGAGCTTAGTATGTTATATGAGTAACTAACACTTTGGAGTGTACGTTTCCATTGTGAGCTAGTTTGAACTGTTAGAAATGACTCTAACAGTTTGCTACACTGATTTCCTAAAACTAGAAGAAGACTGCAACTTATGTTAAATAAAATTGAGATGCCAAAGATTTCTTGGTATAATGTAGAGAAAAGAATTCAAAGATTTAGTAAGACTGGAATGTTGGAGTGCTTATATCTACTCAAAGACTCTATGTGAAATGCATTTTAAGTTTGATATCAGATATACAGTATTTCACTTTTGGTATGCAAGAACAAAGACAATGAGTTCTTTTCTAACCGTAGATCTCAGTACTTATCACCATCAAAATATGCATCTACTAATGTGATTAAAGAGAATCTATAATAAATCTACCTAAAAACAGATTAAATACTGAAACAATTCCCAAATAAGCAACCTAACAATAGTAAACTATGGGCAGTGTTTAGAAATATTCAAAACACTAACCTATTCATGACACTTTCCCATTAAGACAGCTCTGGATCATCTCATTTTCCTTGGGCTGTACGTGAACCCCAGGGCATGTGCAGACTGCTCTCTGCCTACCCTGCTGCACCACCTTGCTACATTTCTATCCTTGTTGTCTGTTCTTCATTCAAGGCCACCCTCTTTCACATCATAAGGCATTTGCACATGTTATTTTCTGTTGGAAATCCTCTTTTAATCCCCTTTTTACCCAGTTCCACCATAATTTATCCACAAATCTCAAGTATGTATGTTCAATGTAGTTTTTCTTACTACAAATCCAGGTAGATATTCTTTAATGTCCATCATGATAAAACCTTCCATTATAGCATTCAGGCATTTTTCTGTTAAATAATTATGATGATAATTACATAGAAAATTTTAGAGTTAGTAAGTTCGTCTCTGTCTCTCAAAAAAAGTAAACTATAAAAGAAATGGTTCACAGTGTATGGGAGGATGTGAAAATACTGCACCATTTTATGTATGAGACTTCAACATGTGGGAATGTTGTTATTCACATCGTGGTCCTGGAACCATTTTCCATGGATACCAGAAGATACCATATGCACATATTTGCTATAAATTCATGATATCTCCACTGTAAAACAGTCAGCAAGAAGGATATGCCTTCATATCAGAGGTGTTAAAGAAAAGGAAATAAATGGGGAAATGAGAGAGAGCATCTTCTGTGTTTCTTTAAATATATATTTCTAGGGACCAGCAGTTAGCATAATGGCTATGTCACTGGACTCCCATGTAGTTGACCGCGGTTTGCATCCCGGACCTGGTGGCTTAAAACTCACGCTGGGCACGTGTGCGTGCATGCCCAAGATCCCGAGAGGAGAATGGAGGAGAAGGGATTGCGGCGTGACCATCTCCCCTGGGGGGTGATTTCTCACTTTCTGTCTCTCTGTTTCTCTCTGTCTGTCTGGCGAGTGCACGCGCCCTATAGCAAAAAACCTCTCCAAAAAAAGAAAAAAACAAAAACAAAATACATATTTCTAGACAATAAAAAAAAGAAATTTTTCAATAAAAAAGCTAGTTGAGGTATTAACGGTCCGCCTAAGCCATACCACAGGATGGTGATTCTAAGTTCAGTATTATTCACCCAGATGGACCTTAGCTCTGGTTCTACAGATTCAGGTGTGAGGTTTTAGGAGAGTGGAGAGCAGAATTAAACTATTTCATTAAGATATCAATATGCATGAAGAGCACAAGGCATAAATGCTAAAGAGGCTGATGGGAATATGTTAAGGGATTTTTGAAAGACAGAATTACACAACAGAAGCTACATCAATTTAGAATGGATTATCCACTATGAATGCCCTGAGTGGGGAATATCATTGATACCATTGCAGGGTCAATAGCTACAGTTACCTTGCAATGTATACACATCACCCTTACCATTTGTTCTTTGACAAAACAGACATGAGGGAGTCTGAAAGGATAGGAGGATGGCAAGTACCACACGCAGCCATGTGTGAAACAATGTCAGGGAATTCTGATACGTGTGGAATATTAGAGTGCTGGGAGGTCTCTCAGTATTACATGGAGTTAAAGCCAAAGAAATAGTCCAGCTCTGTGATTTCAAATTCCACTAAAACTCTGCTGTTCTATGGATTATAAAAGGTCATTGCAAACAGCTGCTATTAATTTACTATATTTAGTAGAATATAAATCGAAGCATAGTTATTTTGTCACAGAGAAATATAAGACAAATGTGTTTTTCTTTCCCATTGAATTCCTTCAGACTAAGAGTATACCTACATAAATACTCTGTGTATCATAGATCTTAATCTGGCCAAACACTATTTAATACATATCACAGGTGACAATTGTTTACAATGCAAAGTACTGCAAGTTCTAGCCCATTAAAAAAATCAGAAGTATATAGTCTCATAGTATTCCTTTTATGTATTTAAGGCTGTCCAAAAGTTCCATGTGAAAGAATGAAACTCTGAAAACCATCTTCATTCATCTTGACATGATTCCCTTGTTCACTATCACAGATAGGCTCCATGGTATAACATAATTCTGAAAACTTTCCCCAAACTTTTGGCTTAGAAAAGTTGCCAGAAATGTATTGATCCCCAAGGATAGGGATCGACAATGAGAACTCTTCACCATGTTAGAAAGCATACAATAGTGCCCCTCAAAAAATATGCACACACATACGTGCCTGTGCACACCAGCCATAGGGAGCAATGTCTACTGTGGGCATCTGCTCAATGATCTTTTTTTAACATGGCATATGCCATGGAGATTCTAAACTCAGAATAATCAGAGACATCCTGCTAGTGTCTATGCTTTCTGATCCTTTGGAAACTCCATCTTCCTGTGGTAGTAAACAAATGTATGAAGTTCAATAGACTACAATAATACATTGTATTTTTTAATAAATCCGGTACAGTTTAATAGATTTAATGTATGCTTCTATGACTACAGTATCTAAGAGTGAGTTTTGTAGTAAAACTTCGGTTTAAATTCTGAATATGAATTTTCCAGCTGTAAGACTATGAACTTCAAACCTGGAAATCTTTTAAGCTTTAGTGCCTGTGTCTGAAAAGTCCCAAGTTAGTTATACCAGCTTCATAAAACCCTTTGGAGGATTTAATGAAGTAATGTCTCGAAAGAGATTAACACAAAGTTTGGCTCATAGTAAATGCTCAGTAAGTTATTAATGGTATCATCAATATAAATAACTACAAATATAAATATTAATTTCAAAATAGATTTACTCTAAGACATAAAGAAAATAACATTTTGGGGGAGAGACTGTATTTCCTTAATGATGCATCAGTAAAAATATACTTTCAAGTGACTCATTCTTTATTGCCTCTTCTCTTTTCCTTTCCATTCTCAGTTCATGGTTCTTTAGACTGAGATTTGTCTTTAGTTTTATCATAATTCGTTTCATTTTTCCAAGAATTTAATTTTGTCAGTATATAACCCTACTAGCCCCTCTTAGAATTTACCCACTTTTTTTCCACATAAAATATATTTTTTCAACTATGATTTGCTTGCTTTGGCTGGTCTAATTCAGTGAGTATTTTATAATGTTTACATCTCCATGAATTTTTACCTTCTTAAATGTCACATGGTGATTACATGCATAGTTAGGATTTACAATATAGGAATTTAAATTAATAAATAGTTTAATGATTTCCATAGGCCTCTATTTAATTTTTTTTTCATTTTCAGATTAACTCAACTATTTATGTCCCAATCTTAACCTATCTACTAATAGAGAATTAAATGAAGTACATACATTCTATAGTTCTTCCATATAGACCATGACATAAGAAGCCATCCAGCACGTTGTAAGTAGAAATGCATTTAAAATTTTTATATCCTTGGCTTCCTCTGTAATGTTTATCTACGGGACAATAGAAGCTTAGTTTTACTCATGCTTAATCCCAGCGAGAGCAGCTGAAACCAAAATAGATTTGAACCTCACTTGGTAAACTGAGTTTGCTTTGGGATTGTTCCATTCGACATTAATAAGCTTTAATCTTGGCAAATTCTTGAAGTATATTCTACACAAAGCCTATGAAATTGACAGCTAAACCAATGTCCCAAGTTCCTCAATTGGCATATTGATCCTTAGTGTTCTTTTTCCTTCTTCTCAGATGCTAGCAATCCATTTCTTTCATTAAATTAATTTATATTTTGGGTCAGCAGGTGGTGTGATGGTTGAGGCACTGGACTCCCACATGGCCAACCATGGTTTGAGTCCTAGACCTGGTAGCCTGCTTTCTCACGTTCCCTTTCATTTTCAGATTAACTCAACTATTTATGTCCCAATCTTAACCTATCTACTAATAGAGAATTAAATGAAGTACATACATTCTATAGTTCTTCCATATAGACCATGACATAAGAAGCCATCCAGCACGTTGTAAGTAGAAATGCATTTAAAATTTTTATATCCTTGGCTTCCTCTGTAATGTTTATCTACGGGACAATAGAAGCTTAGTTTTACTCATGCTTAATCCCAGCGAGAGCAGCTGAAACCAAAATAGATTTGAACCTCACTTGGTAAACTGAGTTTGCTTTGGGATTGTTCCATTCGACATTAATAAGCTTTAATCTTGGCAAATTCTTGAAGTATATTCTACACAAAGCCTATGAAATTGACAGCTAAACCAATGTCCCAAGTTCCTCAATTGGCATATTGATCCTTAGTGTTCTTTTTCCTTCTTCTCAGATGCTAGCAATCCATTTCTTTCATTAAATTAATTTATATTTTGGGTCAGCAGGTGGTGTGATGGTTGAGGCACTGGACTCCCACATGGCCAACCATGGTTTGAGTCCTAGACCTGGTAGCCTGCTTTCTCACGTTCCCTTTCTCTTTCTCTCTCTCTTTCTCTGGTCAAAATGAAAGATAATAATAATAAATAAATTTTAAGAAAATTTATTTATGTTATTATTTTATTTATATCAATTCTCTAGCCAAACAGAAAAGCTAAAATCACCTGATCCTTACCTCTCCAGGCCACAAGAACCAGCTTGTTCTCCACTGAGATACTGTTCACATATATCTGGAATAAGTGGCCTTACAGAAAGCAAGGCAGTGATCTAGTGATCTGTAGAAATATGGACGATCACAGAATATTGTCACAATCAAGCATCGTTTTGACAATTAGTTTTGTAAAGTGTTGGGTTTTTTTGTTATAATAATCACAAGTTTTAAAAGACCACATGTCAAAATCCATAGAATTCTACAACAAAAAGAGGAGTTTACTGTAGGCAAACTTTTTTAAAAATCACATCATGGGTTAGGAGATCCTAGGATGGAATGCAGAATGTGGCAAAATGATGTAAATATTTAACACATAAACAAATAAAGCTCAGTGATGGGGTAGCAGCCAAGTGTGCTGACCTAAATAACTTTAGAAATTAGTGGAGTCTCTAAGACTGAAGTCCAAAAACTACACGTAATATACATAAGCATGCACTCTCGTTGATAAAGTGTGTCTCATGGTGGACACAGGTTAACAATCTTGAAAGCACTGCACGTGTGCACTGAAACCAAACTAAGTAAATACATGATGTAATGGGAGTCAGATTTCTCACTGCTGGAGTGGGAAGTTCAATTTAAGCAAAGGGAGGTAGCTAAATGACAGATGTAGTATTGGATTAGAGGTCAGACATCAGTATGAGCCCATGTTCAGTTTATATAAATAGAGATAGTCATATATCAAAATATTTCTAAGGGCATATACATGGATGAATACACACATATAAATTTTCCTGCTTTATCAACTCAGAGGGCCTAAAAACAAGGGTGCACAGAAACAAACTGCATTCTAGAACCTAGATCTTTGTTATTAATATCATTCTCCTGGGACCAGCAGATGGCATAATGGTTATGTCACTGGACTCCCACATAGTCGACAGCAGTTCAAGTCCCAGACCGGGACGGATGGCTCGAAACTCACACTGGGCACGTGTGTATGCATGCCCGAAATCTTGAGAAAAGAATGGAGGAAAAGGGATTGTGGTGTGGCCAACCCCCCTTGGGGGTGATTTTTTGCTTACTGTCTCTCTGTCTCTTCTAAGAGCACACAAACCCTATAATAAAAATCTTTTTTTAAAAATGCTATTCTCCAATTAAAAGAACCAGGGCTCCAAGAAGAGATGGTTTATTCTAGATCTAGGGCATACCTATACATGACGAGCCTGGAGCACCTTGTAGTACTAGAAAGTAAGAAAGCTCTCAAGACAAACAACAAATAAATCCTACCCTAATAAAGGTATCTCGAAGGGATATAAGAACCAATTTTCCAAGCTTCCCAATGGCCAAAGCTGGAACAATTTTAGCAACAAAATTAGTAAAGTATTTTTGGATGATAGCCCAAACTATAACATAAATATCCAGACTCCATACTGATATGAATGATTGATTAAATAAATTCATGGACGATAAGAGACAAAGCTCCCATGCCAAGTCCGTCCAAATGATTGATGTCATTACTCCACCCTGATGGGGGTGGACATAGCCCCCCTTCCTTAAGTGTGTGCACACACAGTGACTTGTTTACAAAGCGCAGTGTGGAAAGGGGATACAGGAGGAATCTACAGTGGAGAAAGCTGGCAAATACCACCTCAGCCAGGCTATTGTGATCAGAGTCAGCAGTGATAAGCCATGGTAAGTGCATGTACACTTGACATGACATGATGAGAATGGTATGTTACTCTGTGATATTCTTTTCAAGAAATAACCTCAGTCCAGTCCTGAGAAAGATGATGGATAAATCTCCACCGAGAGACATTCTATTAAATACCTAAACAGCATCCCCCAAAACTACCAAGATCAGGCCAAGTAGCAGCATGATGGTTGAGGCAGCTGGATCCCACATTGTCAACTGTGTGGTTTGAATTCCAGACCTAGCAGCTTGAAAAGTATGCTGGGCATGTATGTGTGACCAAAATCCCTAAAGGAAAAATGAAAGACAAGGGATTATGGCATGGCTGTCCTGCGTGGGGAGGCAGCTTTCTCACTCTCTCTTGCCACCCCTTCTGGTGAGAGAATGTGCCTTCAAAAAAATTAAAAAAAAAAAAAAAAACAAAAAAACAAAAAAACTGCCAATATCTCCAAAGATAAGAAACTGGTATAAATAAATGTAATTTGGTTACCTGGATATAACCCAGGAACAAAAATGGGACTTAAAGTAAAAACTAAGGACATATGAATAAAGTATGGGCTTTAGTTAACAATAATATGCTAGTACGGGTTCTTTATGACAAACATAGGGGAAAGGTGTGTAGTCTAAGAAAACTCTACTATTTTGACAATATCAATAAAATGAAAGCTATAATATAAAATAAAATTGTATTTAAGAAGTGAATGATGACACTGTAAAATTGACAGAAAAGTTACAAATAAATCTCCATATGCAGTGAGACATTTGAAAAGTTTGTTTTCCTTTTATTCTACATGAAATAAAAATGAAAAAAAAACACTTGGCTTTTCTGAGTAGGAGTTCTATAATGTAAAGAAACATGTTAGAAGTTATTTTAGAGGTACTGTAATACACATTTAGAAATTACTGAGTGCTTTCTGAGGAGAATAAATGGCTTCCAAGTTAAATAAAAATGGATATATGATTTCAATTTCTAAACAGCTTTGCCACATACTAAGTCATTTCATATATGGTCTCTCATTTTTTGTAAAGGAAATAAGAAAATGTATTGCCATTCATAACTTCACAATGACAAAACTAAAGCTCAGATAAGTTAAATGACATGTTCTGAGCTATAACGGAGCTAGCATGAGGGACAGTAAAAACACTAAAGTGATCTCTTTCAGATCAGTGATTACATTTTTTTAACATTACACTGTAGGGGGGGGAATCTAATAAGATTATTCAAGTCTTTTGAAAGATAAAAGGCATGGAGAGTACTTTACCTTTAAAGAGCACAAGGTTAAATACTGTTCGACCAAGAAACAAAGTTAGATATAATTGCACACCGCCCTCCAACTTCCCTCGTTATTAGAGGCTAATCGATATTTTAACTCAACAAGAAAGGCTTTTCCATAGATAGTTCTCATGTCAGGCCTCTGGCTTATAGTAGAGCTATGGAGGCCTAACCCATGAATAAAAGGGACCTGTCTAGGCACCACGTAATCACCTTCTGGTGACAAGGGCTCCATGCATCCCCCAGTGCAAAGACTTCAGGTCTTCTAATGACATTCTTACTTTTCTTCACTTTTGGTATGATCCTAATCACTACTGGTATTTTGTCTTCCATCTTAGCCTGACAAAAGGAAAGACTTGGCTTCAATCAAAATAGAACTTCAGAGGCCAACAGATGGAGCAGCGGTTATGGACTACCACATGGGTGAACATGGTTCGAGTACTGGACTCAGTGACTTGAAACTCACGCCAAGCACAAGTGCATGAGTGCTCAAGAATCCAGAAAGAGAATGGAGTAGAAGAGACTGAGGCATGGCCATCCCCCTCCCAACCACTGGGGGGTGATTTCCCACTTTCCCTCTCACTGTCTTTGTCTCTCTCTCTCTCTCTCTGGCAATGGAAGTGTCCTAAGGCAACCCTAAAAAACAAACAAACAAACAACTTCACATTCCCTTTGAAATGGTGGCAAACTAAAATTTTGTGTTTATTACCATATTAGGAGCAATACTAAAGTCTTGCCTTCAATATCATTGAAGCTTAGAATACTTGACTTTCCCAATTTCATAATTTTCTCCTATGTTTTACCTACATTTGTAGTTTCATCTAATTAGGTCAGACTATTTGTTAAATTTTCTATGTATACAGAGTATAGTTAGGTTCTTCTTTTTTTTCTCTTATGTATATCCAATTGTCCCAGCATCATTTATTGAAATTAAGATTTTCTCTATTGACTGGCCTTGAACGATTTATTGAAAATCAATTAACTTTACATGTAAACTTTTATTTTTTGGACTCTCTATTTGGCTTCATTAATCTCTGTGTCTACCCTCATGCCAGTGCTATGCCACCTTTATTACTGTGGCTTCATAATGCATTAGAAACCGGGTAGTGTCAACCTCCCAACCCTGTTCTTATTTTTAAATGTTATTTTGGTTATTCTATGTCCTTTCCATTTTCATATAATTTTAGGGCCAATTGTAAATTTCTACAAAATCAACCTTCCAGAATTTTTGTTTGTTCATTTAGTTTTAGTCATAGGGCATATGCACTCACCAGAAATAGAAAGAGAGAGAGAGAGAGAGAGAGAAAGTGAGAAATCGCCCCTCAGGGGGATGGCCAGTGGGCAATCTCTTCCCCTCATTCTCCTCTCGAGAGTTTTGGGATGCACAAACACACACCTGGCATGATGTTTAAGCCACTGGGTCTAATACTTGAACCACACATCCCACATCCCAGCAATGTGGGATCCAGCACATTAACCTCCACGCTATATGCTGGCCTCTAGAATTGTTTTTAGATTGATTGACTGATTGATTTTCAAGGAAAAAGAGAGAAAGAGGCAGAAACTACCTTGCCAGGTCTTCATGCTGCAACTCTCTGCCCAGTCCTACAGTCAGCTAGGATCCCTGGCTCACCTGGAGGCATGGCGGAGTGCAGGCACACCCAGGAAAGTGCAGGTCGTCACAGGACACAAACCCAGAGCCTTTGGCTTTCAGCATCTTGTAGTATGTATCAAAAAGAATTGAAATTGGTACGTCAAAGGGAGATCTGTGCTCCCATGATCATTTCAGCATTATTACATACTGGCAATATTAAGTGTCCATCAATGGATGAATCATAAAGGAAATACAGCCATCTACACAATGGAATCCTATAAAAGCCTTTACAACAAAGGAAATTCTGTCATTTGAGACAACATGGATGGAACTGGAGGACATTATTTTAACTGAACTAAGCTAGGCACAGAAAGACTAATATGTGATCTCGTTTTTATAATATGTGAAATTTTTTTAAAAAGTCAGTCTCACAGAAACAGAGACTAAAAATGCGGTTATGAAAGGCTACAGAAGAAAAGAGGGAAGGGAAAGGGAGATCTTGATCAAAGGGCACGAAGTCTCAGTTACACTGGTGGAATATGTTACAGTGATCGACTGCACTGAATGATGACCACAGTTAGTAATAATGTAGTGTTTATTGCAAATTTCCTATAGCAGAGTTTTAACAGTTCTGATACAGAAAATGAGAAAATGAGAAATTGGCAAGGGAAAAAATACGTTAATTAGCTTGAATGAATCCTTTTATAGTCATAGGTCAAAATATCACATTATACTGAGAAGAGGGTAAGTGAAGGAGTAGAGTATGAGGAAGAACATTAAGGATAAAATAGAGAGACAAGTCATTTATGGAACAAATAAATGGGTTATTATCTGTTGAAGATAACTTTATAGTTTTGTTAACCGGACTGGTGAGAAATGTACACATGTTGGAATATTCACTTTTCAAGCTAAGTACCATGTGATTGAATATATAAAAGAAATGGAGGGACCAGCAGATGGTGTAATGGCTATGTCGCTGGACTCCCATGTAGTCAACTGCAGTTTGAGTCTTGGACGGGTGGCTTAAACTCACACCAGGCATGTGTGCGTACGTGCCCAAGATCCTGAGAGGGGAATGGAGAAGGGATTGTGGCGTGGCCATGCCCCCAGAGGGGGTGATTTATCACTTTCTGTCTGTCTCTCTCTGCTTTCTGGTGAACATACATGCCTTATAGTAAAAACTTCTCCAAAAAAAAAAAAGAAATTGAAATAAAAAAATTAAAGGAAAATATCACATTATATCCCATAAAAATACACAATTTTTGTCAATTAAAATAAATAAATAACAAAGAAGCTTTATCATAGGCATTTCATTCTAGATTTCTAAAATTCATTATTCTCCTAATTCTATTACCAAATTTCTGTTGCTCTTTAAAGGTAAAAGGAAGTATACAATAATGTAAAGGAACTAATGTTTATGAAATGCAACTATATGTTACAACTATGTCAGATTCTTGGAAATAAAATTGGGGAATCATTTTATAAAACTGATTTTTTTTAAAGAATTATTTTATTTAACTTTATTTTTTATTTTTAATTTGACCAGAGATGGGTGGAACAAGAAAGAGAGAGAAAGAGAGACAGACAGACAGACAGGCAAAGCGAGCCACCAGGTCTGGGACTCGAACCATGGTCAGTCATGTGGGACTCTACTGCCCTTAACCACCGTGCCACCTGCCAGCCCCAAAACTGAGATTTTATGTCATTATGGGGATTATTAATGTGAGTTGGAGTACTGAGTTAAAACATTAAAAATTAGGAAGCAAAAACATTAAGAACTTATAAGCAAACACTGCTCAGAAATAATCACTGTTAATATTTTATGTATAACCCTCCAGGTTCTTGGATACCTAGTGATGTATTTATCCATTTGCTTATTCATCCTTTTATGTGTCCACAATTAGGATAATTAGCATATGAATTTTGTTTGTTACTTTGTTGACTTATTTTGCTTTAACTTTTGTAAATGCACAATAATAAACATTTCTACTGCTAAAGGTTTGCATACTTCTGTGTGAATAATCCCAGACTTTATATTGGTGTGTCTAAAGTATGGATATTATTATGATTTGGAGAAATTGCAGGTATTTAATGACTAAATAATACAGTAGGAGAGTACTATTTTCTTAACAGTACATGTTAGTATGGTTTTAAAAATTTACCATCATCAAAGATGTCTTGTTTTAAGGGCATATTTGTGTAACGTAGTGCTTTAACTCTGTAGTCTCTTTTCCATCTCCCATACCACAGTGGAAATTCCCCAGATTTCCTACAACCCTTTAGTAGCATTGCAAATAAGACTCCTAACGTTTCTCTATGCTTGTGGACTTCCAATCTGGACAGCTGATCCCAACTGTTGATTATTTCACATTTCTTCAGTGTTCTTAGCTATCACTATGGCTGTAATTACAATACAATTTAGTAATGATTACAATCTTTCTCTCTTTTGTGATACTTTCTAGGAACTAATTTCATGATAAATAATCTTCAGAGAAGCAGTGCATTCTTATAACTGCATTAGTCTGAAACCACTCTATGCTATAGTTTAAATTTTCTCATTCATCCAAATATTTTATGCATATATTTTCACAGAAGATTTTTTTAGGATTCACTAGCAGACAACCCTACCAACCAAGAACGTAGACTTGTTGGAAAGATGTAAATAGAATATGAACAGTTAGATTGGGGGAAAAAATCCTCTCTCTTGTTGTAACTATAAAAATAATTTTGTCTGTGATCATGTAAAGAAGTGATTGCTTTCATCTACTTTTTAAAAGACAATTATGGCTATAGAATGAGAACAACTAGGACTTATTTTTGCAAACACCAAATCTTAAGAAGAGTGAAGACTGATGTTTTTACCAGAGACCTCACTGCTGCAATGTCGGGGCATTTTCTTACACACACCCTCATGTGTATGACAAATATTTAATAAAGAACTACTAGGTTTCAGGGACAGTGCTAGTTGCTAGAAATTAATGGTTAAAAAACAAACACTACTCTTACCTTGTAAGAGCACACTGCAAGTAGTCTACTATAGGAACCATAGATGTTAGAATACAAATGGGAATGCTATGCTAAAGGAATAAAGGGTCAGTTAGTGACAAGGACCTGCAACTCATTGTAGAAGAATCAATGAAGACTTTCATTAGAAATAATAATAATAATTTAAGACCTGAATGAGAAACAGAGATTATCTATATGACAAGAGGATAGGAGTTCAAATGGGGAATATTAGAAAGAAATGCCCAGAGCTGCAAACATTTAGGGCATTGTGGAACATAACTGAGGATGTAATTCCTTGAGTATGGGGTAATAGGGGAAGAATAAGAATGCGAGGAAATAAGGCAGGCCCAGGTCATTTATGGCTGGCTAGGATATGTTAAGGAGCTTTTATTTCATTACAGGAGAAGTGGAAAAATACTACTGCTTCCCATAGAGCAGTTACATGAGCAGGTATGTTCATTTGAAAAACCAGTCTAGCTAGTGTAGGGCATTAACTGAAAACATTAATTAAAAAACACAGCTTGAGGTGAGGCTTTCAGTTTGGATCCTGTTTTCATATTCCAATGGCCTCAAATATAGCATAGACTGATGATATGATAGTAACATATATTACAAGGAAGTGAGCAAAGACAGAAACAAATAAAGGGATTTGAAGGCTTCAGAATGTATAATCACAAGGCCTCATGTATAATCATAAGGTAGTGGACTGTGGATACACAGATCGGAGAAGAGGTAAACTGCGTGGATGTCACAAAGAATCTGGGTTGGACTTCAAGGTCTTTGACTGAAAATACATTATTCAAGAAAGAACCAGCATATTGACAGAAGAAAAATGAGATTACATTATTGGACCTTCCTGCAATTATATAAAATGAAAGCACTCTACAGGTGAATAGATAAAGTATCTGGAACTCAAGACTCAAGTTGCAAACAGAGATTATGGTGTATTTGTCAGCTGCTAAGTAGGGAGCTAGAAGTCCTTGATTTCTCTCAAGGAGATAACAGAATAAAAAGAGAAAAGCTTCCTCAGTCGAGTATGATGGAATCTGAACTTGGATATGGAATTTTCAAACTCCAGTTTCTTTTGGACCCGTTCAATGGATATCAATTAATAAAGCACTGCAGATGTTATAAGAGTAAAGAGTAGCAAAAGCCAATGGTATGTGGTCACTGACATCATGACTTGGGAGTCAGGATTCCTAGAAAGTGATGGAGACCATGGTGTCTTTCAGGGAGTCCTATTAATTAGCTCTCTCCATTTTTTTTTATTTAAAAAACTTATCAAAAAAATGTCAAATTCTGAAGACAGCCCCATAGTCTACCAGTTAAGTGAGCCAGATCCCACATGGCTGACCACATGGTTTAAATACCAGCCCCAGTGCGTTGAAAAATCACCAAATATGTGTGTGTGTGCCCCAAATCTTGACAGGATAAGAAAATGGAAGGATTGCAGAAGGTATGATTAAGCCCCCTTTGTGGGGGGGGTGGGGGAGAAGTGGGGTGCTTTCTCTTTTTCCCTCTCCCTCTCACTCTGTGTATCTGTCTCTTTCTGGTGAGTGCACATATCCTCTGGAAAAATTAAAGAAAAGAAAATACAGAAAATGTCAAACTCTGTCCGATCCAATGTCTCCTAGAGTTTCCCCAGTGTTTCCCACCAGTAGTTTTATAGTTTGTGGTCTTCGGTTTAGATCTTTGATCCACTTTGAGTTGATTTTTGTTAATGGTGACAGACAGGTGTTCACATTCATCTTTCTGAAGATGGATACCCAGTTTTTCCAGCACCATTTGCCAAAGAGGTTTTCCTTTTCCCGCTGAACTGACTGATGTCCTTTGTGAAGGATCAGTTATTTGTATGTTTTGGGGTTTATTTTATGGTCTCTACTCTGTTCCATTGGTCCTCGTGTCCATTTTTGTGCCAGTACAATGCTGTTTTTATTATCACGGCTTTGTAATATATTTTGGGGTCAGGAAGTGAGATGTCACCCACTCCACTCTTCTTGCCTTTGGCAATACAAGGTCTTTTATGATTCCATAGAAATTCTATGATTGTCTTTTCTAGATCTGTGAACAATGTCTCTTGTAATTTTATAGGCATTGCATTAAATGTTCATCTCCAAAATAGATGGGTGTGGTACATAAGATTAAGAAGTTTCTGCACGGCAAAGGACACAGTAGTTAGTGTGACTCAATGACACTCAGAATGGGAGAGAATTTTTGTTAACTGTGCCTCAAATAAGGGACTCATAACCAGAATACACAGGGAACTCATACAGCTTACCCAGAAGAAAATAATTAACCCAAATAAAAGATGGGAAAATGAGCTGAATAAACAACTCTCTAAGGAAGATATACGAACAGCCAAAAATCATATAAAAAATGCTAAACATCCCTCATCATAAGAGAGTTGCAGATCAAAACCACAATGAGATACCACCTAATTCCAGTTAAAAGAGAGAAGATTAAAAAAAAAAAAGTTACGTGCTGGAGGGGATGTGGTGAAAGGGGAACAATCCTACATTGTTGGTGGGAATGTAAATTGGTCCAGCCACTGCAGAGAACAATGTGGAGGTTTCTCAAAGACCTTCAAATAGAACTACCATATGATCCAGCAATTCCACTTCTGGGTATCTACCCAAAGGACAGGAGAATGCTCAGTCAGAAAAGCTCTTGTACAACTATATTTATTGAAGTCTTATTCACGATTACTACAACATGGAACCAACCCAAATGTCCACACACAGATGAATAGATTGAAAAAGTGTGGCACATATACTCCATGGAATACTATTCAGCCATAAAAAACAAGACTCTGGAATTTGATAGAAAGTGGACAAATATGGAAGATCTGTTGCTGAGTGAAGCAAGTCAGGCTATGAAAGAGAGACATTGTATGTCTCCCCTTAACTTATACAGACTGCCCACATTCTATGGAAGAGACTGAAAGTTTGGAGGACATAAAAGCATTAAAAATTGTCATGGACACTAGAGACAAAGTGGAAAGAATGCATGGGAGGGCAAGAGCGTAGGAAAGGAAATTTGGGGAAAAAATGGAGAGGTAAGGCATTTGCAGGATACAGATATGGCTTAGTATCTGTTGATGAGAATGTGTATAGAATTCCCATCTGAGCTGAATGAGGCTTATATCATGCTGGATAAAGTCTCTTTAAAATCTAAATGATGTATAGTGATTGAATTATAAATAATAATAATAAAGAAGAAGAAAAGAAAATGTCAAACTCTACATCAATATGATTTTTCAATGTTTATGACTTATTAATTTGAAAAATGAAAACATTATGAGTTCCAGACAAATACAGTGGAGGACTAGATTCTACACAGAGTAATCCCAGGCCATTTTAAGAAATGGAATAAAAGGACAGGCCCCATAGTGATTTAAAGGAGTCGTAGCTCACGTGGCTGGTCATGGTTCATGCATGCATGCCCAAAATCTTGGTAAGATGTAGAAATGGAGGAAAAAGAATTACCACATGACCACATTCCATTGGTAGGTTCTTTCTCCTCCTCTTTCTATCCCTTTCTGTTTCTCCTTGGTGAGTACACATGCCCTCTAGAAATAAAGCTAAATAAATAATTTTAAATTAAAATTTAAAAATAAAGAAAGGAAATGAGAAATAAAGCAGGAACAATAGAAACTAGGAGTGTATAAACAAAGACATACAAACACAGGGACCCTAAAGAGTTAATATACTTTCCTATCCTCAACCACGTACTGAGAAGCTGTAGGATAGCAGATCCTTTAGCTTGGGAAGACTTAAATATTAAATAGCCTGTGTTGATATTAGTCACATTAGCTTAAAGTATTCCATCTCCTACTGTTCACCTTCATCAAGTTGGATTTATTATGCTCCCATGTGCATAAGTTGTAGTGCTAGTTGTTTTACTAGTAAATGGAATAGAGTTCATCTTTTTCAGAAATATTTATCATTTGTGGCTTAACATTTTTGTACTTCCAACATGTTATTGCAAAGATATATCCATCTCAATTCTTTTAACTTTAAGATATTTTCTTCTACTTCTATTTCCTAAAATAGCACTGCAATACATCCTTATTAGATAGTTGTCTTGATAAGATTTTGCAAATGCTCCAACTAGAACAGTGTGGTTGCCAAGTGCAATGTAGCTGGAATGACAGAAGCACTTTTTTTTTTTTTTTTTTTTTTTTTTTTTTTGAGGAGCTTTTTGGATAGAAGTCAAACACTATATTGATTTGGCTTTAACCAGATTTCTCTTGAGCACCCCCCAAGATATTATGCTTTCTTGCCATATGAAGTGCTAACTCCTCTCTGTTGGGACTGAGGCATATCCTGCCCAAGCCGGATGAACACAATAACCTAATAGGGTGTTTTTTGTTTTTGTCTTTTTGGCCAACTATGACTACTGTAATATAAATCCAATAAACAGACCTTTTTAAACATTTAATATTAAATTAATTAGCTTAAAATATATCCAATGAAGTAATCTTCATTTTGTTGTAAGCAATTTCTTCCAGTTACAGTTTACTTTATCCAAAAGTTTTCAGAAAGAAACTTGGGAACAATAATGTCTTGTGTTTTTCCAGAATTTTGTCAAGGCTCAATTTGTAAAGAAAAATATTTCCTCAGAGCCAGGAGGTGGCGTAGTGGTTAAAGCACTGAACTCCCTTCCACGTGGTTGACAGCAGTTCAAGTCCTAGACCTGGTAGTGTGAAAATCACACTGGGTGCATGTGTGAGCATGCCAGAAATCCCAAGAGAAGAAAGGAGGAGAAGAGACTGTGGTGTGGCCATGACCCTGGGGAATGATATCTCATTTTCCCTCTCACTGTCTCTCTCTGTCTCTTTTTGGTGAACACATGCACCCTATGGCAAAAACCATTTAAAAAAGGAATATTTTCTCAGGAACTATATCAATGTACTGGAACCTCAATTTGTCAATTTGCACATAATTTTTGTAATTAATTCTAAAATTTATATCAACATAATCAAAATTTCACAATTTAATAAAATAGAAACAAACCCATGAATACTTCATATTTTTAATTTCTGTCATATATTAGGTGTTGGAAATGTCATGATGTAATTTTCCTTTTTATCTATTCAAAAATGAATCACGACGTTTCTGACAACCTAATATTATTTGAGCCATTGAAATAAATGTGTCATTAAAACCAGTCTATACCGAACATAAATGAATCCAAGTGAAATATCTAAGTTTGTGCAGATATTTACCATATACATACTCCAATTAAATATCACCATAACTGGGTAATCTGCTATGTCCACCAGTCACCCAAGTAATCTACGCCACTACGCCATGCCTTTAGATGGATAAAATCCATAGTTATATGACAGCAAAATTAATCTTTACTATATTTTATGGACTTGAAGGCTCTCATAAAAGGAAAAAGTAGAAAGTGAACTCCTGAATGGAAGACTTTAAAGAATAAACCAAAAAGAAAGAAATTAGAAAAGACCACACAGTAATCATCTTATTCTTCTTTCCCTTCCTAACAGTTGATTATGTGGTTATTACAAAGTGCATTTGTCTTGAGTCTCCATAACCAGGTGATTCTTCTCTGACTCCTATTTATTTCTTATATTTTGGTATCTTTATCATTGTGTTTTCTCATCTTTAATTCACCCAGATCTTGAGCAAATAGACCAAATAGAATGTATGGAGGAAACTTTCTTTAAGTGCCTGTTACGTACCATTAACAACAATATGCAGTTGACCGTCATCCTTCCAGTCTGCATACCAAGACTTCACACCTCAGTGTCTTTAAAGACGTTCTTATTAATCCTCTAAATACCTTTTATATATTTTATAGGTATCTCAGTTACTGATCCACTTCTAGTCATTCAGTCAAGACCACAATCCTTTTTCACTAATAACTTCCCAATTACTCCCTCTGTGTACACTCTTATCTCATTCTAGTTATTGTCCTTGAAGGATTATTAAAGATCCATGCTTACCATGTCATTTTGATGGCTTAAACCTTCCAGAGGCTCTTACATAAAACTTACATAATTCCAAATATGTGCCAAATTTTAAGAATAATTTGGTACCACCTACCTTTTTACATTAATTTAGTGTCATTGTCTAATTTAGTATGTCAAAAATATTCATTGCTCTTCAAGGTTTCCAAATTCCATTGATCTATAATGGTAAGAAGGGGACTCTCTGGACTCTAGATGGTCATGTCTTTTTGCCTTGGTTCAAAGATGGTAACATTTAGACTACATATTAAATAAAATTGTATTTTCTTATTCTATTTGCTGGCATAGTCCAAATATCCCATCTAACATAGGTAAGTTACTGGACACATTAATCATGATTACAATAATCATCTTCCTAGCAACTAATTTTTAATAATATTAACCTACATATTTTGGGAGCTCTCTATTCTCCAATTTAACCATCAGTTTATAGTGAGAGATGCTCTTTTTCCACAGGTCTATGAACAGGCTCATCCTGCCATAAGATAATATGTGATCTAAAAATATGTGAAGAGATTAGGCCCTTTTATAGTAGAACAATATTGAGATATAAGAAGATATCTTGTAGACATTATTTTCAACCATATATTCAAAATCCAGAAAAATTATGCTAGTGCACAGAAGGAAGGAGGGAAAGGAAGAGGTAAGTCCCAGACAATGTCCCTGATCCTTTTAGGACTGAGCCAAGCTACCACACAGTGCTTTTCTCCAAGGCATAGGGACTATAAAACACAATCCTTGTGAGTTGTCCATGCCCCTAAACTATATAGACCCTATCAAAAAAAAGCAGAAGAACTGCACAATTTACCATTGGTTTATTGGAGAAAGTGTCCCTATTCACTTTATCTGGGGATATAATTTACTTCCCACTAGTTTGAGAGCAGCTTGCTTCTCAATACTGTGACAGATTTTCAGTCTCTAACCTGTGAGTGCTGGGGATCCCTGTGAGCGCTAGAGGCCATATGGTGCCTCTCTGGAGTCATATGGAAAACCAGCTGGGCCACCTAAAGATTTATGATCAATTATCTATGCTCAAAAGCCATAAACCAATTGAACAATGGCTCTTTCTGAGTTGCTATATAAGAGAAATAGCCAGCTATTATAGAGTTCCTTTGTCAATAGAAAATGTTATTCACTTGAATCACAAGACTTTATACTTGTAATGAACACTAGTTTACAATCAAATTAATAAGTGTTTTAAAAGAAGTTTTAGCCTTCTATGATTGAGTATTTCTAGACACAAACATACACACAGAACACACAGTCATACCCACATATACTAACGGTCTCACTTTCTTGGATTATTTAACCCTGCCCTAGTACATATTTATGAAAGTCATGATTTAATTTCTTTCTTTTTTATTTTCATAATCATTTTACTCTAAGTAGGAGAACCTGGGAAAATATTTCATGAATCTAGTTTTCATTTGTGTCTTGTTATTATCCAGTCTTCCATTGCTGTCTCTAACTTGGGTTAACTGCTTTGAAGAAAATGTTGTATTCCATCTGGATTTTCCTTAATATAAAAATAACTTTCCCATTGGTGACTATTTTGCATGCTTATTGTGCCTATTGGCATATACAGGTTTAATAATCCTCTTGTTTCAGGAGAAGTTTTTAAAAAGAATCTCTATAAACTAATTCTACCAGTTTGAGTAAAATACTTATTTATTACTACTTCATTTTCAATATTGCTTTTCTAGGTGTCTTCCTTTAAAAAAGCAATTATTTTTATAAACAGTTACTCCCACTTCTGTTGTCCAGAAGGGATGCACATAGAATGATGGAAAGACTTACAATTAGACCAAGAATGACTTAGAATTGGAGCCATTAATCTTCTAATCTTTTAATTTCTTTAGATGTAAATCTGGGATTAAGAAAAATCAATCTTCATCTCTTCCATTGTATCAAATGCCACATGTGGAATATTTCCCTTTAAAGGTTGGAAATATTAGAATAAACTCTATACTATAAACTATATTCAAATGTCCGATATTTTGTATCATTAGGGATTTATATGTGTAATCACTTATATTTAAAATCATGCTAATATACCACATTAAACCCCAGTGGGTTGTTTTTATATTGTATATACAGATTTTCTTGTTTTACCTTTATAATGAATCTCTACAGGGATCCTTAATTGTGATTTATTGGCAAAGCTGAAATGAATTATGAGATTGTTTTTGACAAAGGCTCAAGAAGTAAATAATTATTTATCCCTGCCTACTTCAACAAAAAGGAATTAGACTCCCACAACTTTAATCTGTCAGGAGAAGTTTTTAAAAAGAATCTCTATAAACTAATTCTACCAGTTTGAGTAAAATACTTATTTATTACTACTTCATTTTCAATATTGCTTTTCTAGGTGTCTTCCTTTAAAAAAGCAATTATTTTTATAAACAGTTACTCCCACTTCTGTTGTCCAGAAGGGATGCACATAGAATGATGGAAAGACTTACAATTAGACCAAGAATGACTTAGAATTGGAGCCATTAATCTTCTAATCTTTTAATTTCTTTAGATGTAAATCTGGGATTAAGAAAAATCAATCTTCATCTCTTCCATTGTATCAAATGCCACATGTGGAATATTTCCCTTTAAAGGTTGGAAATATTAGAATAAACTCTATACTATAAACTATATTCAAATGTCCGATATTTTGTATCATTAGGGATTTATATGTGTAATCACTTATATTTAAAATCATGCTAATATACCACATTAAACCCCAGTGGGTTGTTTTTATATTGTATATACAGATTTTCTTGTTTTACCTTTATAATGAATCTCTACAGGGATCCTTAATTGTGATTTATTGGCAAAGCTGAAATGAATTATGAGATTGTTTTTGACAAAGGCTCAAGAAGTAAATAATTATTTATCCCTGCCTACTTCAACAAAAAGGAATTAGACTCCCACAACTTTAATCTGGTTGATATATGCATATCTCAATACCATTGTAAACAGAAAATTAATGTTTATTTCATAAGTAATTTAACAATCTATTAATTGTCCTAACAAGAATCAATATAATTCAAATTTGGGTCATTCTTTTAATAATTTATATATATATATTTTTTTAAGTTAATTTATATTTTTTTTAACCAACAAATGGCCAGTGATCACATTCTGAACTTAGAAAATTATATTCTATCTGTATTCACATTTACATATAACTATCTTTCTGGAGCATAATTCATGATCAAAAAATGTCATTCAAATATAGTAAAAAAAATTATTTGTAATAAAAATAGTTTATAAAATTATTAAATTCAATTTTAGAAGGACCTATTAGTTTTTTATAAGTGGCCATTGCTGAAAAAAGAACATTTTCAAAAAATATTTGCATGAATGTTAAAACATCATTCACATTAACATTATCAAGTTTTGTAAAAGTATTTGAAAATTCTTTAGTTTTTTTAAATAATTACTTAACATTCCTAAAGAGTCTTCCAATGTCTTTCATTTTTTACATAAGGAAAACATTTACTTTTAAAAGTTTACATAAGACATGAGTTTGACACAGAAAGAAAAAATAGACAAAATTATAGTTTCCTCCACTATTATGTGATTTATTTGTTCTCTTATTATTTGTGGAATGCTATATTGGGGGATACAGTTAGCTTGGAAAGAAAAGAAAAATGTGAAAAGGTGACTACCTGAAAATTATTGATAGAACTATTAATCTGTTAGGACATGTGTGCCCTTTACCAAATCCCAAAGCTTTCCTAAGTACATCTGTTATTATCAAAAGAACTCCTTAGCTGTGGAAAGTCTAGCAGAATTCTTCTCTGAGAAAATATTTGCTCAGTTTGAAGAAATAAATTTAGTCAGCATATAGTAAAGTTGTCTTCTATATTAAATTTATTACAATATACCTAGATATATACAATACTATCAAATTCAAATAGGAATCATGCAAGTTGATCAAGGGGTGTAAAATGTTTTTAATTATTCCACTATAAAACTAATCCTTAACCATTTATTACTTATATATGAGAAAATGTAATTATGTTTGCCTTCAGATTTCCAGAGTACTAAAATTCAACTTTATGTATTCATGTAAGCTCTAACATGGAAAAGCTTTAGTGTTTATCTGAATTGCTGTTACTCCTTTGCCTTTATTGCCACTGTCAAACCAATAAAACAAACTAAAAAATTAATGTGGACTTGGGGGTACAGTGATATTATAAAAGTAATGCTTAAAATGATAATGACTGAATATGTACATTTTTTAAAAAACTCCACAATATAATTGGAGAGATGAAAATGATATTTGAAGCTCATATCCATTTATACCTTTTCAGTAAAATCAGACATAATGAGCTCCCTGCAGTCATTAAAAAATACGAGAGGTGATTTAATTGTTTTGAGGGCTCCCAACCTGATGGTTATCCCAGAACTACTGCTCAGACAAAGCATATTTATCATGTACCATAACAAGTGAACCTATAAAATCTATAGAGCTAAATGAAATAAATCACCAGGTAGTAAATAGTCACTGGACCTCTGGAATTTTAGAATTCCCACTTCTTCAATGAAGCAATATGGACTCTACAAGACTGGTAGAAGAAAAAAAAATTAATGATCTAGAGTAGAGATGACAAACTGGTGGATTATGGGAGTAAATGTTCACTGGACTCTTGGGCTTTTAAAAATTCTCATTTATTTAATGAAGAAAATGAACTCTTCATATGGTTGAAAAATACATAAAGATGATCTATGCTAGAGGTTGTACACCAGTGGCCTGAGGGATCTGACATAAGAATAAAGTAAGCTTGCTTAGAACTGAGTAGTGGGCAGCACTGCTGCTAAACTTATCTCAGCTGTCAACATTTAAAAACCTGCAGTTTTTCTGTTTAGCTCAATTTTCTAATTTATGCTAAAAATGAGAGACTCTGGAAGCAGAGGTACCTCATTAACACATAATGGCAATCCATTACATTTGAGAGGTAGCAGAATTTTAGACAGCGTGCCCATTTTCCTTTGTCATAAATCAGACTTCTCCGTCTCTGAGTCGTAAAGGTGAGATTTCATATGGAGTTGCTTGGGAATCTCTCTGACCTTTACTCTCTTGCTTTAAACCCTACCATTTTTCTTTGTTCTATGTGTATGGCAATTACGACTGTTGGAAATTTTTTCTTTATTTACTTGTTAATGATCAACCAAATTTTTCCAGAATATAAATATCCAAGTATGGTATATTGATATGTTCCTTAGGACTACAATGTGGTCTGATGTGTAGAGGGACCTGAACAACAGTCATTAATGAATGTTATATGGCCAAGTGTGGTCATCTGCATGATGCTCTGTTGCTCTGAGTAAATAGGAAACACAAAATTGCTTTAATGGTTAACAACTCTATCAAAAATGGAAAATTCAACATTAGTAAAGATCATTATATACTACTTTCATTCAGCTTTCCTCACATTTTACTATCTTCATTCTGAAGATGTTTGGGGTTTATTTTTATTTTTATGATTTCTTCTTTAAGAGAACAATTAATCAAATGGTCTGTC
>NW_006159859.1:7577129-7597074 GCF_000334495.1 Tupaia belangeri chinensis
TCTATAAAATTCTGTCATAGATTAGTCTCTAAAATTGTTGTCTATGTAGTTGGTTTTCACATTGTTGAAGCAATACTATCAAAAATCATAGATTTATCATATACTGTTTCACATCTATTATTCTTATTTAAGTATATATATATATATATATATTACTACTTCATTTTTAATTTTTCCTAGTAAACCCAGAATGACTGCTAGGTTTGTAACACATTTATTAATTTACCTCACTCCATCCCCAGGGAATATGGCCATGCCTAAATCCCTTTTCCTCCATTCTCCTCTCAGGATTTTGGACACACATGCACACCTGCCCAGCATGAGTTTCAAGCCTCCAGGTTCAGGACTCAAGCCACAATTGGCCATATGGGAGTCCAGCGACATACCCATTACACCATCTGTTGGTCCCATGTATTCTAGCTTTTAATTAGTAAGAAAAAATTGTGAATATTTATAAATAGATAAATCTGAAATAAAAAATTAATCCCAGGAAAATAAGAGAAAAAGATAACATAATGAAATAAAAGACTTAAGCATAACAGGTCAATAATAACCTTAATGTAAATTGTCTAATTACTTTCAATGTAAATGGTCTAAATAACTAATTAAAAGATAGAGACTAGCAGAACAGATTAAAAATTAGATCTGACTACGTATCAAGAAGACATAATTAATCTAAAAGCTTTATGTCCAGAACTATAGAATTTCAAAATATATGAAGCAAAATAAGGCAAAATACAAATACCATGACTATAGTTGGAGATTTTAACTCCCTGCTCAGCACTTGACAAAAGTACTAGACAGAAAATTAGCAAAGATAAAGAAAAATTCAACATATTCAACTAATAAAACCTAATTGAAATACATATAAAAAAAAAGAAAATTACATTCTGGGCTTGTTCCATGGCCTGATGGTTAAGAGTGCTGGATCTCACATGGTCCACTAAGTTGATCAAATCCCATCCCATACACTGAGCACATGTACAGGTATGCCCCAAATCTCAACAGGTTAGAGAAATGGAGAAGAAAATATTGCAGCATCACTGTGCCTCACTGTGGGGTTGCTTTCTGACTTTCCCTCTCTGTCACTCTCTAATGAGTGCATACAAAGTTATGAAGAGTTGAAACAAGCTGGATCCCAAATGGCCAACTGTGCAATTTAAATCTTGGACCAGAAAGCATGAAAGACACACCAAATGCATATGTGTGCATGCCTAAGATCCCGAAAGGAAAAGTGGAAGAGAAGGAATTATGGTGTGTCCATCTCCCATGGTGGGTACGTTCTCACTTTTCTCTCTCCTCCAGTGAGCACACTGGCAAATTAAAATTTTAAATAAATAAATAGATCTCCGAGTCTTAATAAGAATAGCAACATAGATCCAAAACAAGCAGAAGGAGATAAAAAATAATAATGAGAACAAAAATAAATAAAATTAAAAACCAGAAAACAATAAAAAAATATTGAAACATAAAGCTGATTCTTTGAAAAAATTGGTAAAACTAATAAACCTCTGGCAAGGACAATAATGATGAAAAGAGAAAATGCTGCCAAAATTCAGCCAAGATGAAATGAACAACATAAATAGTCCTAAAACATTAAAGAAACTGTACATTTTTAACAAGATCCACAAAATAAATCTCCTGGCACTTATGGTTATACTGCAGAATATTACCAAATATTCAAGGAAGAAGTAACACCAATTTCATACAATCCCCTCCAGAAATAAAGAAGGAGAAAACAATTTCTGCTTTATATAATGAGACCCTAATGCTAAGAGTTGAGATTTGAACCTATTTGGTTAAATCAGTTAATCAAAAAAATTAAACCAAAATTTTTATGAACTAGAAGCAAAATCGCTCAGGATAATATTTACAAATTTATTTCACTAGTATATAAAAAGAATTATAAACCATAATTTAATGAGACTTATATCCCTATACATAGTTAATCATTCAAAAATCAATTCTTGCTAGACATTATATAAAGAAAGAAACAAAACTCTTTTTCTTTTCTTTTTTTTTTTTTTTTTTTTTTTTTAAAGAGAGAAAATGTTTGCTATAGGGTCCATGCACTCGCTGGAAAGATAGACAGTGAACCCTCCCCACCACCACCACCACCACCAGAGTAGAGTAGATGGACAGGTTGCAATTCCTTCTCCTCCATTATTCTCTTGGGATTTTGTTCATGCATGCACATGTGCCCAGCTTAAAATTCAAATCACCAGGTCCAGGTCTCTAAACATTGTCGACTACAAGGGAGTCCAACAACATAACCATTATGCCATCATCTCATCCCAGAAATAAAATATTTAAGGAACACAAAAATGGAAAATTATCTGTTGATGATATTGCATATGATAACTTTAACTGGACTATTATACATTTAACTCATGCTGGGAAAATTCATTTTACAAGCTCTAATGATATACAGCTCTAGTGATATCTAATTGAATTCTATTGTTATACAAATTGAAAATTGTCTATTAGAATTGCAAGAACAGAGGAAACTGAGGGTTGTTTATTGGACTATTTTGTTTTAAATTTGCCATTACCAAGTGCTGTAGAAAAAGCTATAAAACTTTGCTAATGTATATAATACAACACTATAGGGTATATTTTTCTCCAAGCCATCTGGAAAACAGTTAATGTCCTGAAGCTTGAAAATTGAAATCCCTTTTTAATTTTTATCCTTGCTAGTTGTAGGTCTTTAAAATATTGTACAGTTTCTAAATTACATAGGTCAAAGTTCACATCAGAATTAAGAAATATAAGATGACATAGCCAATCAAAGTTTAAGTGCATTATACTCAACACATTTCTCTTGTTATATATTTCAGATTGTCTTGTGCTGTAATTCATATCAAACAAAACATGAAATGAAATCTTATCTCTCTCTCTCTCTCTCTGGGTGTGTGTGTGTGTGTATTTTTATATTTATTTATCCTTTAGTTTTTTCTCATGGGAGATGTGTGCTTTCTCATGGGAGAGAGCAAAAGAGAGAAATTACCCCCCACCCCAAAAGGGGGATGGCCATGCCACAGTCCCTTCTCCATTCTCCTCTCAGGATTTTGCACACAAACGTACACGCGCCCAGTGTGATTTCCAAGCTGCTAGGTCTGGGCTCCAATTGCAGTTGGTCACGTGGGAGTTCACAGCTTTAACCACCATGCCACCTGCTGGGCAGGTATATATTTTAATAGAATACTTAACCTGCAATATTCCAGACACACACACACATACAGTATATATGTATATTATATACAACATATGTGTGTGTATAGAGTGTGTGTGTGTGTGTGTGTGTGAATATATATGCAATATATATGTACAAATAGTGGATGTCATAAGGTGATTCTTTAGAACAGAAAAGTCAAGTTGCATAAAAAAATTTAAAAACACGTTGTTTTTTGTTTTGTTTTGTTTTTCACTATAGGGCGCGCGTGCTCGCCAGACCGACAAAGAGAGACAGAGAGACAGAAAGCGAGAAATCACCCCCCAGAGGGGATGGCCACACCGTGATCCCTTCTCCTCCATTCTCTCGGGATCTTGGGCATGCACACACACGCGCCCGGCGTGAGTTTTAAGCCACCGGGTCCAGGACGCAAACCGCTGTTGACTACGTGGGAGTCCAACGACATAGCCATTACGCTAACTGCTGGTTCCCAAAAACACGTTTCATTCCCAGAAGCCTCATTACAGTAAATTTGAAACTCTTGTACCGTTATGGCAACACTGGAAAAATACTTCTAAGTCATAAGCTGCTACGGACAAACCCCGGCTCTGAGCTTACCTTCTGAATTCACACAGTACTGATTAGACACACGGCCTTAGTCATTGCTTGGTATTTCTATGGCTTCTTTTCCCTTTTCTGATGTCTCAAGAATTTATAGCTGACAAAACTCACAAAGTGAGATATATAACAAGATTTCAAATAAGAGTGACGTCATTACTATTACCACTGCCACCACCGCCACTATTCTACCAGTTATTCATACTAGCATGACTAGACATCTACTTGAACACTTCCAAAATGCTGCATTCAAAACTGTATCTATAACAAATAGTTAATAGTGAGGTTGAGTGGCTTGAGGTTTGTTTGTTCGTATCTTTTTATTATTAAACTAAAATCTGGGGCCAGCAGGTGGTGGATGGTTAAAGCACTGGACTCCCACATGACTGAAAGTGATTTGAGTCTGGATCTGGAGGCTTGCTTTCTCACTTTCTCTATCTCGCACGTGCACGCATGTGCCCTATAGGAAATTTAAAAAATACTAAATAAATAAAATTAAATAATTCTTAAAATAAATGTCTTCCAATCTAAAATCTGCTCTCTTGAGACCAGCAGTTAGCGTAATGGCTATGTTGCTGGACTCCCGTGTAGTCGACCGCGGTTCGCGTCCCGGACCCGGTGGCTTAAAACTCACGCCGGGCGCGTATGCATGCGTGCCCAAGATCCAGAGACGAGAATGGAGAAGGGATTGCGGCATGACCATCCCCCCTGGGGGATGATTTCTCGCTTTCTATCTCTCTGCCTCTCTGTCTGTCTGGCAAGCACACGCGCCCTACACCGAAAACCTCTCAAAAAAAAAAAAAATGTTTCTCTGTGAAAACACCTTCTCTTTACATTAACCCTTATTCAGATAGCTGAAAAGACTGTCAGATGGCAAATTCATTTGCTCAGTTTCACATACCTTTCTCACCTAAAGTGGTTCCTACTATCTTTTTTAAACCCCTTCCCTCCCTTTGTGTTCAGTTTGTCGGGGACTAAGGTATTATCCACACACTCAGCACAACGCATGAAACTACATTTTAATCCGGAAGCTTATTGTTAACTTTATTTAGAATTTGGCATCCTGCTTTTATTAAACTTACTAAGTATTTTGATGACTTCTACTTCCTGGCCTCTTCAATACAATTAATTATCAAGTCTTCATGCAATTACTTCTTAATTTGTATTTTTAAACTGCACATGTCTCTTCGTATCTGCAACATTTTACGTTAATTAACTGTTTATTTGACTGTCTCCATTATGGGATCTTGAGTACACAGAAAATCACATTCATCTTGATATCACTGGTATTTAATAAATAAACGGATCAGTAAACCATTAACTAGGAATTCTAATTTTAAAAGTTGAAAACCTGGCATTTCACCTTTAAATCCATATGCTTTGATGTAAAATTTTTAGTCATAAAACTATAATAATATATTTAAAATTATAAACCATGAGATAAAAAAACCTAAAACTTTCTTTTGTAATATATATTTGATAGACAGAAACATAAATATTCTATTCATTTAATATGGAACACAAAATTATTTTAAAGATTATATATATAATGCTATATTTCTTAGTACAAATAATGCCCTAAACATATTACAAATGTAAATTTTAGTATCTCATATATAGTGCTACATTGAAACAAAGTGCCAAGAGCAATTTCCTCAGCTTAAAGTGTTTAATTTCTTTGATAAATTAGAATTTAAAATATTTGTCTTAATTTCAAGATCAAAATTATAAATGCAGAAAACTTCTCCTCTGTACAAGTTTCTAGACAAATTATGACTGCATTAAGAAGCTAGAGATCTGAGTTTTTAAAAAATTATAGCATAGCATTTACAGATGGGAGAAAATTTTAATTTTTAACAACCATCTGTTGATGTAAACCCTAGCTTGCTATTTGTTGGCACTTGTTTTTAAATAAATTCTGTCAATTTTGTATCTATTTATAGTTAGGTAATTTTCATAAAATTCTGTCCATGTAAGATGCTACTATCAAGTGTCAATTAAGAAAAAAATTAAGAATATTATCTTCAGTAATATATATTAGAACAAAAAACATGTTTTAATGACAGTGTTCCATCCTAAATTTTATATTTTTGGTAAGGAAATTATCGTTTCTTTCCCCCACACAGAAGCTGTGACTACATAATGTCAAAATAACTACATAATACAATTAATTGGATGGACTTAGATATTGTTGATTTTTTTTGTAAGTTTTTTTTTTGTTTGTTTGTTTTTGTCATAGGGTGTATGTGCTCACCAGAAAGAGAGAGAGATTGGGAGGAAAAATGAGAAATCACTCCCCCAGGGGGAATGGCCACGCTGCAATCCCTTATCTTCCATTCCCCTTTAGAGATTTTGGGCATGCATGCACACATGCCCAAAGTCATATTTCAAGCCACCAGGTCTGGGACTCAGCTGTGGTCAGCCAAGTGGGAATCCAGTGCCTTAATCATCACACCACCTGCTGGCCTCTTGATTTTTTTTTTTAAGTCAACATTCAATTTTATCTTAAACTACTACAACAAAAATAACTAAACTGTCTTTAACCAAAGTTTGAAAATTTATATATATCCCAATATCACTTTCTCTGGGGTTCAAGAATGTTTACCTTACTAGGTGCTTGAATTTCTAGATCCATTAATAATCTTAAAAATATTAACTCAAAACTAAACAACTGACTTTCTTTATTTTTCTTTAAACATAGCTAATGCGTTTCTTAATTCTTATCATATTTGAATTGCTATCATTTTTGATATAATAAAAAATCAAATGAATCTGGCATATAAGAAAGTCTTAGGAAAGCATGTCTAAATATGTTTCCTAAGTCTAATTTTTTTTTTTGAGAGTTTTTTTCTATAGGCCATGTGAGCTCACTGCACTGGAGAGACAGAGAGACACAAAACAAGAAATCACCACTACCACCCCCTGAGGGGGGAGATGGCCATGCAGTAATCCCTTCTCCTCCATTCCCTTCTTGGGATTTTGAGTCTGCACATGCACACACCCAGTGTGAGTTTCAAACCACCAGGTCCGGGATTCAGGCAGTGGTCAGCTACGTGGAAGTCCAGTGCCTTAACCACCATGCCACCTGCTCCCCACCATAAGTCTGATTTTTAGCACTGACGTGTTGTTGGACTCTTGGGATGTCTTCTTTGACATATATAAAAGGTGTACCGGCTTAGAGATGAGCCTCTTTTAATATACACTCTTGTTCTTTTACCCCTAATTTGATTCTGAAGTATACACTTCAAGGATGATAAAGAGGTTAAAGTCTCTAAGATCTATACCTTCAAACCTTTGAGTGTGGTAGCATTCTGTGAGGATTTTATGAGATGTGACTTTATTAATCACATAAACACAAGCTATTGTTCAAGTTCCTTGTTGAGGTAACAACACATGAATCTTTTCTGTTCAAAGGAGCCATTTTGTAAAATTAAAAAAAACTGCTAAATAATTAATGTTTTATTCATAGAAGAAATTAAAGTAATAAGTCTTTTCTCACTGTCACATAGCTCATGTCTTCCTAGCAGTGAATGATTTTGTAACTACAAATAAAAACACTTTTATACCATTTTAATAAGGAGTGAAGTTTTCTTTGCACCTTCTATTTTATCCTCATTTTGAATCTGCTCAATGAAGACTCATCTGAACAGTTCAGCCATTCAGCTTTTCTCCTCCCAGTTAACTAATTTCCTCATTTAGTTGCAAGTCTTTTGAATCACAGATCCCCCAATCTTATTTCATAACTCTTATGCAAAACTTTTTACTTAGTTTGCCAAACTCCCCCTCTCCTTTTCACTGAAAAACTGTAAGTGTCTCAAGGCCAGAGGCCATGTGATAAATGTCTTCCTATGTTGTCACAACATCAGGACTGAACAATGCACAGCACAGTAATCCAAAAACACTCTCTGAATTAACTTATGGTTTTGATGAGTGTTTATCGAAGCTAATTTTACGTCAGAAGAACAAGTATGTGGGGCAAACAGTACTTAGGCTCTAATAGAGATTGGCATGAGTGGTCGTAACTCTGGCAAACATCATGCTGCCAGTCTAAAAGAAAACAGCTGGCCAACCACCATCAGTATGTTTTTTAAGGGTAAACCCAGGGTGAATGAAAGCTCTGAAGTCTACTAAAGCAAGAATAACTAAAACATGTAAATTATACTTTTTTTCTCCCTGTCAACTAAATAGGCATGGTTTTATAAGCACAGTTTAATCCAAAAAGCAGATGGAGTTTTTCATTAAGATACAAAATATAGCCAACTGGCTTGCACAGGACTACCCCCCAAGCCTCCTTGTTATTGAAAGTGGCAGGTTGAAAGACCTAAAAATTATCATTTGGAGACACAGTAGCAGATGCAAAGAACAAAGTTCTAATCCTTCAGAGGAAATCAAAAAGGAAAAAAAAAAAAAAAAAAAAACGGAGAAAGGAAATACAGGGACATTTAAGGGAGAGTACTGGCATTAAAAAAAAAAAGTCAGAAATTCCATTAAGAAATAAGCATCAGTGATACTAAGAAACACTTATTGTAAGTTCCTAAACAACTCTTCAGCATATATGTAATATAATATGTTAAACAGATCAATTTAAGTTCACCAAGTTTATTAGATATTTGCTATCATTTGATTATCCTCCTTGAAAACAGTTAAATCCCTTCCTTAAATTACTCTAGAGATATCAGATTCCCTGGAGTCATGGCCTGAGAAGCTGCACGTGTATAACCCGTGGACTTTCCTGGGCTGGACTATGGATTTTAGCTTTTACGCAGGAGAGACAGCTTCTTATTTATTTCTGCATCCTCATCACAAGTGTAATGCCCGCTACTCCAAAACATCGTTTTGGAATGTTTATATATAAGAATGTAATATTAAGATGGGCTGGATATATAATTTTGTAGAGAAAAAAGCTTTATTCTGAGTCCAATGCTGACATGTATTAGTTATAGATAATAGTAAAGAGGCATCAATTTTAGGGCTTTTATTTATTTATTTATTTATTTTGAGAGAGAGATTTTTGGCCACACCACAATCCCTTCTTCTCCACTCTCCTTTCAAGATTTTGGGCTTGCACACACATACACCCAGTCTGAGTTTCAAGCTGCTAGGTCTGGGACTTGAACCGTGATGGACTATGTGGGAGTCCAGTGTTATAACCACTACGCCACCTGCTGGCCCCAATTCTAGGCTTTTATTGTAGTTGCTTTTGTTTGAGTTTGTAAAACATTAAAATAAATCTATGTAAAACACTTTATTCTATACATGGTATATATAAGACATTCAATAAATGGAATTTATTGAATGCTAAGAATAAGAAAAAAATATGTAAGGACAATGTAGAACTTGATCTCCTAGGGAAGAAGAAACATGTGCAATCTAGTTCTCTTCTGGATTGCATAAGAAAAGTTTGAAAAATCTCGGTAAATTGGGCAATCAAGCTTGCATTTGCTTCCCAAGTCCAAAGTCCCTAAACAGAACCACATTGCAGCAAGCCAGCACAGTCCTTAATGGTGGACTTCTACATTAATTAGTAGGAGTGTTACACTTCCTTAGAAAGTTTAAATGATTAGGGAGAGCATTACCAACTTTCAATTCAGATCAATATCTAAGGCTTCATCCAAAACAAAGCACTTCACTTTAGGTATTCAAGACATCAATAAGAAAAATTAGAACTTGAACATATATTCAAGAGCTTATGCCTATAGGCAATAGATGGGCACAAGCTGAAATGTGTCAGGACTATTTCTAGTCTATGAATTGTATTACATATCAGAATTTCCACAGTGTTTAACAGGAAACATGGGACATTTTTTGTTTTAATTTGGATTTCATTATGTAGCTAAATCTAGTATGGAATGTATAATTACGTTTAAGGGTAGGTGCCAAGAAGTCTAAGCTCTTTCTGTCTTGTAAGATCTACAATGCACCAAGAAAAGAAAACCCAAATATGGGAGTTTTACACATGTACCACAGACTCTTAAGAGGGTCAATAATAACAACGACAATTACAAAGGCAACCAAAATGACAAGTGTTCACTATATATTTGCCAGGCACTGTTCTGTGTTCTTTTCCTGAACTCACTCATCTGGCATCAGTTAACTCATGTTAAGTACTACAACTATCCAAATTTCACCTATAGGCAAACTGAGGAGAGTAGAGGTTAAATAATTTCTCAAAGGGTAACACTCAGTAAATAAATGTGTTTGAATGGGTTTTACAAATTTGAATATATTTTGTGAGATCAGGGGTGGATATTTGGTTTAATATCTCTGGCAGAAAATCCTGTGCTCCTGCTAGAATTAATTGCATATTTATTTATATTATCCATTATTTCACAGGCAACATTGTACTTTTAATAGTTACTATCTTATAACTCTAGATTATTTTCTTAATATTATATTTTTATTGTATCTGTATTGTATGTCATAATTTATGAAATACCAAATATTTTATCTTCTCTTAATCATTGTGCTCTGAGAAGGGAAACTTGGTAGCTTCTGGAAGCCTCTCAGCCATTCAGAAAATGTATTTACTCAAGAGAATATTGCACATTGTTAACTTATGTAGTCTGATGGAGACTTACGAGTCTGTGTGTGTCCAGCTCTGTAACCATTATTCTTCCTGCTGGCCCCCACTACATATACCTCTTGGGGACAGCGGGCTAAGGTCTGTATTAATGTCCCTTCTGCAGCTGCACCTTGACCTGTTTATCTCCTGTAGAAACTGCTATTACTACTAAATAATGCTAAGCTCCGTCCACAACAGGCTCTACTCTCCATTCCATCACTACACTCCCACTTTCCTTCTTCAGTCCTGACCATGTGTGGCCACTTAGCTTGGACTCCCCTGAGATGCTGGATTATTGAAGAGCTACCTGGCAAAGCCTTTGCTTCTACTCTTTGATACTCTGAGGCTCCTTGGTCTTTTCTGTTGTCAACTACTCTCAATTACTTTCTTGACATCTAATCCTGAATATGTCACAGCACATAAAATTTAACAGCGCAAAGTGAAGAATTTTGATTTTTCTACTCAAGAGTATGATGTTTACTCAGTCTTTCCAATTTAATTCAACTCTATAGAGTTGGTCAACCTTAACACTTGGATGCACTAGCTAAACTTGATGCTTTCCTATGCCTCACCCTCCTTCACTACATCCAACCATCAACAAATTCTGCAGACTCTACTTCTGCAAGATATGTAATTGAACCTTCCTCTGTCCCATTTTCACTTCCATGAGCCTTGTTCAAACTACCACCATCTCTTACTTGATCATCCATGATAGGTTCTCAGCTCTACTTTCAATTTTCTTTGTTCAGTTCATATATAGATTCTAATTTTTCTTTTTAATTTTTGGAGAGGTTTATGCCAAAGGGCATGTGCGCTTGCCAGAAAGAAAGATAGAGAGACAGAAAGTGAGAAATTACCCCCTGGGGGGATGGCCACATTGCAATCCCTTCTCCTCCATTCTCCTCTCGGGATCTTGGGCACATACGCACATGTGCTCGGCGTGAGTTTAAGTCACCAGGTCCAGGACTCGAACCACAGTCAACTACATGGGAGTCCAGCAACATAGCCATTACACCAACTGCTGGTCCCTAATATTTTTAAAAGTTGTTTTAAAAACACTTATTTTATTTATTTACTTCTCCCATGAGACAGAGAGGCACATTGAGGAGGGTCCTCATGCCACGATCTACTCCTATTTTCAGCAGCCTTGATTATAGCCACATGCATGAGCATCCCTGGCATTTGTAAAATAAGAAGAAAGTATTTCAAACATATTTGTAAAGACCATTGTCTTTTTCCATTCAGATCACCCTTAAATACACACCTTCTCATTAAAGGCAACTTTGCAATGGTCACAGACATAATTGAGGATATGAAAAAAGAAAGTTGAGTTGGAAATTCATTTAGATTTGGTTTAGTGGGATATGTTTCTGTGGTTCATAATTATTATATTTCAGTATATAGGTACATTCTTACAAGTCATCATGCCAACATCAGATACTACAAAGAATATGTCCCCTTGGGGCCAGCAGATGACATAGCAGTTATGTCACTACACTCCCACATGACCGACTGCAATTCAGGTCCTGGACCCGGTGGCTTCAAACTCGCGCCAAGTGTGCATGCGTAGTGACCAAGGTCCCAGGAGGAAAACAGAAGAGAAGGGATTGCAATGCGGCCATTGCAATCCTCTGTGGGGGTATTTCTTACTTTCTGTCTCTGTCTTTCTCTGTCTCTTTGGCAAACATACATGCCTTATAGCAAAAATATCTCCTCCCCCCAAAAATAAGAATGCTTCCCCTTCACTGTGCCACCTATCTATCATCTTAACAGGAAAGACGGGAGCAGAGGTAGTATCATGTATGTCTTGAAATATAGTAATTGAAATTTAAAAGACAGTTGATGAAAGTTTTCCAAATGTTTTATTCATCATTAAAATTGGCATGACATCACCAATATCAAATTTTAAAATAGGGGACTTTCCAGGATACCCATGACAACTTAAAAAGAAATTCTCATTAATTGTTCAATTCTTATTATAGTTCCTCATATCATCCGATCATTATCATATGAAGAGGCATTGAAGCCTAGTCTTCTTGAAAGTATCATTGAGTTCTATTAAGCAATTAGTAAAATTATGCTATTATTTTTATGGATTGTTAGGATATTTATAATATTTGATGTCCTTTAATTTTTTTTTACTCCAAATACTTACGATTGCAAAATACTTACGATTGCACCTAAAGAGAAAACTAATGGGGAAGAGAACAAAGGATATAAAGTATCATTTCAAGAATGGTCCTTAGACACTTATCACCAGAAAGGGAGGAAAGACGGAATCACCTATGGGTGACAGGGGCAGGAGAGGAGTTTGAGGAAGTTCCTACTTGATGGCCTAAGATTTTGAGAGAAATAGATGGTTGGTCCTATGTACTAAAAGTTCTGCAGAGTTATTAAGGGAAGAGAAAGAGCATAGATGAAAACAAAACAAAACAAAACAAAACAAAACGACAGCAGTGTGGCACCACATTGGAGTAAAAATGCCTAGGGCCTCAGATCTATTAGGTCATTGGGAAAGCCATGATGTATTTACCTGTTTTTCTATGCAAAAATGTCTCATGACTTTCCCAGTGACCCAATGTTATGTGTCATAAGTGACACAGCAGATTTTTCCTATGTACATGATTTTCCCCTACTGTGCTAGAAACTGGCATAAAAGCCTGTAAGTTATGGAGTAGACTGTAAAAAAATGTTTGAGAAATCTAATAGATTCTGATAAAGTGAAGACATTTGAGTCTCAGAGAGATTAATTATAGATTGGGAATGTAAAAAAAGTTAGTAAAAGCAGAGAAGTATGTGGTTAAAGAATGAAACAGTTCTATTTTCAGAATTGGCTAAATTAAAGTTATTGACACGATTGAAGCTATTCGTATAAGTTGGACAGTGGGCAGGTGTGGTGGCACCCGCCCTATGAAAATGGGCTAAAGGGTGCTTCATTCAAAGCCTACTAGTGAATGAGGAAATGAAATATTGGGTCATCAGAAAAGTTATGATGCATTTTTACACTGAAAAATATAGAAAAATACATCAGGACTTATTCAACAACTCAATACCAAGCAGATAAAGATGAATAAAACTACTCTATTGAAAAAAAAATCAGCTCCTTTCACATGTCTCATTATATTTACCATTTAAAAATAGATTTAAATTTTTTAAAATTGCAGTAACGAAAACATACTTTATGCCAATTTTATTTTACTTTTTAGTATGAGTAAGCCTCCAAAGACTGGTTCTATTCTAGTAAGGTGACTCCAAGAAGCCACAATTTGGTTAACTGTTTTTTGTTATTATTATTTGCTTCCATTATCTCTGCTCCTGTAATTATTGAGTTTAACATTATTTATGTTTCTGCTATAGTCATTAAAGGTGAAAAGTTCCGAGGTCCCTGAGATCTAAACTTATTGAGAATTACATGCAAATAACAGGCACTTTGAGAGTAGGCCTTCCATGGCCAGATGGAAGAGTTACTTCCTAAACCATGTAATATTTCAGTTAAGTCTGAATAAACAAGAATGTAAAAGGAACAGAGAAAAGGATGCCATGAGAATAAAAAACTTGAAATTACTGCTTTGGGCTTATTGTTATAATTTCCATTAACATTTACCTTATAACTGAATTTTCTGGCTTCAAATCTTAATGTTCTCGTAAACTCAAAGTACTTAATGTATTATTGAAATTTTTTTTGGTCTAGAAACATTTCTCCCGGTCTTAAACTCATACCATAAAAAAGTAAATGTATCTTACAACTCCCAGATTCTGATCAAACAGGAAAAAGTTCTAATGCTGAAAGAATTTAGAGCTGACTGGGCTGTATGAATACAAATTAAGAGAAAAAACAGTATTCAATGTCTTCAGATTTCATTTGAAAGTAATGTGAATGACAAGCACAAATCTCTGTGGATTTTTTAATATTTTTGTTACATTTCCTGCCAGTTGTCTTAATAAGAGTCTCCTCCATGATGCTAATTTTGTCTTTGAAGAAGTATTAAATATGATTTAATTTCTAATGCGTTGCTATGGTGAAGAAGCCTTTGCTGTCTGCCCTTGTGAAGGTAGTTAAGCTGAAAGTACTGTGTAGCCTTATGATAATTCTTGATTTTATTTTGAAGTCTGCAGCTGGGAATGAAATCTTCCTAGAGGAAGTATGATATACGATTTGTTCAGGAATCAGAACACTTTGAAGTGGATCCTGAGCTAGTGAAAGAAACCATCTGCCTGTGAAGTTATCTGTGAATGAAGTCTAACAGCAAATATCAGGGAAGCGAATGTTACATGGCAACGGATCGCCACACACACACTGACAATGAACGCTGAAATTTCCTTCTATATGCACATTCATATGGACATCTAATTTTAGCAATAAATAGCCATGATTGCTTGGCAGATCCAACCCATCATCAAATGCATCTGGGTTGGGATGCCTGTTATTTAACCTCTTTAGAATCAACTAATTGGGACGGACTAGAGCGAATGTGGAGAAATTGTGCTTGTTGGGCCAGATTATTGCAGGAACTGTGCAGATCAATAATATCTCAAGAGGTGCATTCCTTCCAATAAAATAGTTCCTTTACCTAATTCAGTTCCTATACTCAGGGATGCTTCTTCATTTCTAGTTTCCTTTAATTATAGATTGGCAAGCCTTAGCACTAAATGGGGGAATTGCTATGCTATGACACAGAGATAAATTCCATTAATATTTTTATGAAATGTCTTCCAGTTTTTTTAATCTATGTTAACTATATATGTGTATTCTATATTATCTTTAAATAAAAAAGTACAAAATATTTAAGTAAAACGTAAATATTTCTAAGTTTTTTAACATAAAATGACAATATTACATGGCATTTATTTAAATATTTTCATGCCTACATAATTTATTGTCTCAATTTATTATTTAACCATTTATTTCATTTTAAGATTTTCAATATTTTAAACCTTTTATTAGCTAGCCTATTGTATAAGAAAAATAATTTGAGGGGCTGGCAGGTAGTGTGGTGGTTAAGGGTGTTGTATTTCCACATGGCTGACCACAGTTCAAGTCCTGGACCTGGCAGCTTGCTATCTCACTCACTCTGTCTCTCTCTCTGGTCAAATATAAATAAATAAATAAATAAATAAATACAATTCTTAAAAAAACAAAAAAATGATTGGATGACTTTTTTAATGAGTCTTTAGAGTATATTTCTAGAAATGTAATTTTGAGTAAATTGGCAATGAGTGCCAATTTTTTAGTAAAATTAAGTTTCCAAAAGTAATGCATAAGGCATTATTAATTTATATTTTCATTGACAAGCCTAAATATATTTTTTTAACTTTGGACCAATTATAAGGAAAATAAACACTGAGGCTATGATCTTCATTACTACAAATATTAATGACCTTAATTTTTTTTCTTTCAATTTCTTTTTGTAGGTATTATTAGGTCCTTATCAAATATCATGTAACTATGTGTCTTATATTATGATATGCAATACAATATGTTCACATATAATTTAAATAAGAAAGGATTTGCTTTCTGGGCTCTTTTTTTTCTGTTTTATTGGTATATCCGTAATATTTTTAATGAATCATAAGCCTATTGTATTTATATTTTAGTATCTGGAGATACAATTTCTTTTTAATTCTCTTTTCCTACAGAATTATCTTGGATAATTTTGCCCATTATTTTTCCCTTAGTTCATTAAGACTCATTTCATTTTTTTTGCAAAGAAAATCTTATTCATTCTTTGAAGTATATCTGGATTGTTTCCAGTTTGGGCTGCTATGAACGAAGCTACTACAAACACTTATACAGACGTTTGTGTGAATATGTATTTCTTGTGGATAAATGCTTTGAAGTGGAAATTTTGAGTAATATGATAGTTGCATCTTTTTTAAAGAAACTAACAAATAGTTTTCCTGAGTGGCTGTATTATTTAATATTCATACCAGAAATACATGAATAATATATTTTTTTCTGCATCCATACCAGAATTTGGAGTTGTTACTATTTTCAAATTTAGCAGTTCTACTAGGTATGTAGTGATATCTCATTGCGCTTGTAATTTGCATTTTTCTATTGATCAATAATGTTGAAAATCTTGTCTCATGCTATTTTCCTGTCTAATCTCTTCAGTGAAAGTCCTCTTCATATTTTTGTAATTTTTCTAATTGAATTGTTTAACACATTTCATTGCTGTTATTGTTGGAGACATTTTTGCTATAGGACACACATGCTTGCCAGAGAGACAGAAAGAAAGTGAAAAATTACACCCCAGGGCAGATGGTCATGCCACAATCCCTTCTCCTCCGTTCTCCTACTGCGATCTTAAGCACACACTCACATGCACCTGGTGTGAGCTTAGAAGCCACCGAGTCCAGGACCTGAACCACAGTCAACTATTTGGGAGGCCAGCAATGTAACCACTACACCATCTGCTGGCCCCAAAGCATCTGAGGTTTTAGAGTTTGTTCTAGGATCTTGATAGTAGATGTAGGTTTACTTTGTATCTTGTGACATCCCTGAGTTTTTATTTTTTAAAGATATATTGTAATTTGTTTTATGTGAACAATAATGTCATCTGCAAATGGGAACAGTTTAATTTCTTCCTTTCCATAGTGCATGTCTTTTATTTTCCTTTTTTCCCTTTTCTTCCCTTTTTTTCTCTCTTATTGCACTGGCTAGAACTTCCAGTTTGCAATGGTGTTAATTATATGTGTCAATTTGACCAAGCTAAGGAATGCCCAGATAGCTGACAAAAGATTTTTTTTTTTTTTTTAGTGTATCTGTGAGGGTATCTCGGGAATAGCATTTGAATTGGTATACAGAAGTAAAGATCACCCTCACTAATGCAGGGGAGCATCACATAATTCTTCGAAGGCCTGAACAAAAAATTAAAAGAAAGAGAGGAAGAATAAAGAGTGAATGTTATTCTATTTGACCTGGGACATCCAGCTTCTTCTACTAAGAGACACTGGTGGTTCCGTTTTTTTTTTTTTGTGTGTGTGTGTGTGTGTGTGTGTGTCTACAGACTCGTACTGGAACTCACACCATCATCTCCCTAAATTCTCAGGCCTTCAAATTCAGGCTAATTATACCACAGGCTTCTTGGTTCCCAGCTAACAGAGAGCAGATAATGCTGTCATGAACCAATTTATATATCTAAATATCTATGAGTATAAGTTAAAAATATCTCACTGGAGAAGAAGGGATTGCAGCATGACCATACCCCACTGGGGAAGAGGTACTTTTTGCCTCTCCCTCTCTGTCTCTCTGTTGCTCTCTGATAAGTGCATATGCCCTCTGGCAATTTTTTCAGAAATATAGTAATATGCATTCTGCTGTTTTGGAGTATGCCAATTAGACTCTCTTTTGTGGTATATCACTAAGTTCCTTTATATCTTACTTCCTATCTATCTATCTATCTATCTACCTATCTATTAATTGGTAGGCTTTTACCATAGGGTGTTGCTTGCCAGAGAGAGAGAAAGATGGTGGGAGAGAAAGCAAGAAATCACCCCCCAGGGAAAATGGGCATACCACAATTCCTTCTTCTCCATTCTCCTCTCCGGATTTTGGGCACTCAAAGAAGCCTGGCATGATTTTCAAGCCTCCAGGTTTGGGACCCAAACCACAGTCAGCCATGTGTGAGTCCAGTGCCTCAGCCACTATACCACCTGCTGGCTTAGAGTTCCTCTATATCATTGACCATTTTATATCTAGTTGTTCTATCAACTCATGAGAGACATATTCAAATCTTCAGTTAAAATTGTGAATTGATGTTCCTTTTGTTCTCATTTTTAATTCACAAATTGTGTAGCTCTGTTGTTTTATGCATTTATATTCATGATTGCTTTATCTTCCTGGATTAACATTTTATTATTATACACTGTGTTGACTTTTTCTCTGCATTTTACTCAGTTACTGTCTACTGCATCTAATATTGATATATCAACTTCTGCTTTCTTTTATTACATGAACAATAACTATGTTGAACACTTTTACTTTCAATAAGACTGTTCAATTATAGTGCAGTAAATTTATTTTATAGAAAGTACATGTTTAGGTCCTTTTTTTTAATGTACTCTACCAATATGTGTTTTATTGATATATTTTAGAACACTTTTGCTTAATGTAATTATTAATAATGCTAGAGCATTAGTTTGCCATTTGTTAGCTTTTATTCTTTTTTTTTCCCATTTTTTGGTTGTATTCTCTTGCCTTCATCTGGATATTGGATTTTTTTTTAAGATTTTTTAAAGGATTATCTTATTTAACTCTATGTATTTTATTTTAATCAGAAAGGGACAGAGTGAGAGTGAGAGGGAGAGAGAGAGAGAGAGAAAGTGAGAGAGCAAGTGGCAAGGTCCAGGGCTAGAACCACAGCTGGTCATGTGGGAGTGCAGTGCCCTTTACCACCACGCCACCTGTAGGCCCCGAATTTTTTTTTCTTTTTAATGCACCCAGCAGAGAATGAGAAAAAGTGAGAAAGTAACCCCTATGGCAGATGATCATTCCATAATTCCTTATCTGCCTCTTTTCTCTTCAGGACTTAGGGCACATGTGTGGGCACTTGCTTACACACAGATACCCACACACACCCAGTATGCTTTTCAACCCACTGGGATTAGGACTCGAGCCATGCACTTGGCCATGTGAGATCCCAGGGCCACAACCGGCACCTCACCAGCTTGCCCATCGTCTTTTAATTTATTTTCATTTATTTCTGTGTTTTTGAGTATATCTTGTGGTATTGCATTTTTAGAAGTTGATATAGAAATTACATCTGTGTGTATGTGTGTATGTGTGTATATGTGTATAGGTATAGATGTATGTGTATATATACATATATGTACATATATATTTTATATATATATATTACTGTCTAATTGGTTAGTTCCAATAAAGTATAGAAAACTAACCTCCTCTTATATGCCTTTAACTTTTTCACTGATAACATAATGTCATAAAATATTTTCTCTGCATACACTAGAACCACTGAGACAGCGTTATAATTTTCCTACTTCAACAATGAGATGTAATTTTCAAAATTCAAGAGGTAGAGGGAAGTCTATTTACCCCATAGTTGCTTAATGTATTTTTATTGATGTTTCAAATTCCTTTATTTTTTTTATCAGTTCAGAGAACTTTCTTTACTCATTCTTTTAGTGTATGTCTGTCAGTTACAATTCTGTTAGTTTCTCTCCGTCAGAGAATGTCTTCATTTTCTCTTGACATAACATGCACAGATGTTTTCAATAGATATATTGACATTACTGACAGTAAGACTTTCTTTAGAGGAGAGGTTTCCTCAGCTGCTATTGTTATTGTACCTTTATAGTAGTTGTACTGGGTTTAGGGCCAATTAGTGTTTCAAAAGATACCCAATAAGGGTTTCAGAAACTCTAGCTCTATAAAAATAAAAGAGCTTTTATTGAATTTTATTTATATTTTGTTTTAAGATGTGAAGACACATACATTTAGTATTAGGTTGGTGCAAAAGTAATTGCAGGTTTTAATCATTGAAATTTACCATTTGATAGTGGATACATTCTTTTTTTTTTTTTTTTTTTTTTGGGGTTTTTTTTCTTAAGGGGACGCGGCCTTGCCCTAG
>NW_006159859.1:7597091-7614641 GCF_000334495.1 Tupaia belangeri chinensis
AGCGAGAAATCCCCTCCCAGGGCAGAGGCCAAAGCCGTAATCCCTTCTCCATTCTCCTCTAGGGATCTTGGGCACGCACGCACACGTGCCCGGCGTGAGTTTTAAGCCACCGGGTCCGGGACGCGAACTGCAGTCGACTACGTGGGAGTCCAACGACATAGCCATTACGCTAACTGCTGGTCCCGATATTGGATACATTCTTAAATGGGGCTATGATATACATCACTTTAATGCACATTTCTCACTTTGTTTTTTTCCTAAAGACCTGTCACTTTCTGTTTTACTTTATGTGTATTTTAGACTATAAAAATGATGTTAGAAAAAAAGAAAATTTGATTTACTTATTCGAATTCAAAATGGGTCAGAAAAAAGCAGATGACTCACAACATCAACAACACATTGGCCCAGGAACCACTGATGACTATACCCTGTAGTGGTGGTTCAAGAAGTTAAAGCAAAATCTTGCAAATAACGAACTAAGGAGTGCAGTGGCCGGCCATTAGAATTTTGCAACCCAATGAGAGCAATCATAGAAACTGACGCTCTTACACAGGAAGTTGTAGTTATACAGGAAGTTGTCAGAAGACTCAACGTCAACCATTCTATGGTCTCTTGGTATTTGAAACAAATTGGAAAGGTTGAAAAAACTTGATAAGTGGGTACCTCATGAGCTGGTGGAAGATTTTTTTAAATCATCATTTTGAAGTTTCATCTTCTCTTATTCTGTGCAACACTGAATCACGTCTCCATCGTATTGTAATGTGTGACAAAAAGTGGGTTTCATACAACAACTGGAAATGATCAGCTTGGTGTTAGGAACAAGATAAAGCACCAAAGCCCAAAGCCAAACTTACACCAAAAAAGGTTGTGGCCACTGTTGACTGGGGTCTGACCTATTGTACATTCAGTACATCTACTGTACTGAATCTGGGCAAAACCATTGCAGCTGAGAAGTATGCTCATCAAATTGCTGAGGTGCACCAAAACTGCAGCACCTGCAGCCAGCATTGGTCAATGGAAAGGGCCCCCAATTCTTCATGACAAGGCCCAACCCCACATCACATAACCAATGCTTCAAAAGTTGCACAAATTGGGCTAAGGTTTGCCTGATTGGCCATTTTCACCTGACCTCTTTCTAACTGACTACCACTTCTTCAAGCTTCTCAACAACTTTTTGCATGAAAAACGCTTCCACAAGCAGCAGGGTGTAAAACATGCTTTCCAAGAACTCACCAAATCCTGAAGCACAGATTTTTATGCTACAGGAATAAACCAACATATTACTCAGCAAAATGGTGTTGATTGTACTGGTTCCTATTTTGATTAATAAAGATGTGTTTGAGTCTAGTTTTAATGATTTACAATTCAGATACAAAACTTCAATTGGTTTTGGATCAACTTAATATTCACTTACGTATTAAGTGCATTAAAAATGTTTTAAGTAATAAATTATTCCATTTTAGAATCAAAGAATCAATACAAGTATATGAGCTAGGAATTTCTTTTTCTCTAGCTCCTACACCTCTACTAAGATGATCACAGAGAGAACTATTCTTTTTATATTTTCCCAGGTCATAGTCGACACATAGCCCTATTTCCTCTCACAAGTGTAGAAACATGCATTAATATATTTATATAGGATGGACTACACTCCATGCATTATTGCACCTATTTTATAATGTAAATTTAAATGTCTGACATTTGATTGAAAACCATCAGACATGACAGGAGCAGGGAAATATTACTTACAGAAACATAAAAATAGAAAAAGTGATGCAGTGAGCAGTCAGGGATATTAAAGCAACTACTACACATATGTAACAAATATAAGTGAGGTGAAGAAAAGTATGAATATAATGAGAAAAGAAAAACATGCAAAATAAGGGATAGACATTCTAAAACAAAACAAAAATAAAATTTTCTAAATAAAAGATACACTGAATAGAATTAACACTATCATAAAACTACTGAACATAAATCAGTAAAACAGACGAGAATTATAAAATATCAAAAAAAAAAAAAGCCTAAGTAGAAAAAAGACTAATAAAAAAGACAATAAAAAAGACTAATGAAATCCCCAGATAGCTGTGGTAAATATCAAACATTCTAGCATTTGTTTAATTAGAATGTCTGAAGAAGAAAAGAGAGGTCTGAGCAATGACTATACAAAATAAAGACAAACATAACCTCATCAAATTTAAGAAAAATCATAATTCTCAAGACATAAATATTTCAACAAACACTGATTAGAAAAAAAATTAAATCGAGTCACATCAAATTGCTAAAAAAGACAAAGGACAAAGAAAAAAATCTTTAAAAAATAAATATAAAGGAGATAGAAAAAATACAGACCCATGATTTAGAGAAATACAGATGTGGAGCAACTGGAATACACTAAATGTCACCACCTCTTTGGAAACCAGTTTGACAGTTTCTTAAAATGCTAAATCTGCACATATTATGAGAACTTGCCAATCAAAAATCATATATTTATTCAACAGAATAGAATGTGTGTGTTCCTTCAGAGATTCATACATGAAAGTTCACAGTGAATTTACTGGCCCTTGTTCATAAGTGGAAAAAAAAAACATGTCTATCAAGAGGAGAATTGATACACGAATTGTAATACACAAATTGTAACCCACCATACAATTTGAAATACTATTTGATAATAAATGGGAATGGAGCATTTATACATATAATGACAAATATTAATCTCAAAATAATCATGCTGGCAAGAAATAGTACAGAAGATGGGAGTGAGTCAAGGAGAGAAGGAAGCCATTAGGAAGGGCATAGGATGGGACCAGCAGATGGCGAAATGGTTACATTGCTGGACTCCCACATCAGAGACCACATTTTGAGTCCCAGACCAAATGGCTTAAACATGCACCAGGCATGAGTGCACGAGTGCCCGAAATCCCCAGAGGAGAATGGAGTTACGGAGAATGGATTGTGGCATGGCCATTCCCCCAGGGGAGGGGGAGAAGGTGATTTCTTGCCTTCTGTCTCTGTCTCTGGCAAGCACATGTGCCCTATAGCAAAAATCTCTCTCCAAAAATAATAAATAAAAAACAAAAAAGAAAGGGCATTGGAAAACACTCAGAGTAATGCATATTTTCATATTTTTAGTAACAATTTCATGTATAAAACATCAGTATGCATATGTAAAAGCTTATCAAATTATATACTTTAAACATTTGTGGTGTATTATATGCCGGTTACAGTTGAGTAAAATGGTTTTTGTTTTGTTTTATTTTAGTTTGCTATAGGGCATCTGTGCTCACTAGAGAGAGACTGGGAGAGAAAGTAAGAAGGAATCCCCCAGGAGGGATAGCCACATCACAATCTCTTCTTTCCTCCATTCTCTTCTCAGATTTTGGGCATACACATACATACACATACACATACACACACACACACACACACAGCATGGTTTTTTAAGCCACCAGTCCCAGACTCAAACTGCAGTCAGCCATGTGGACATGTGGAATCCACCTACCTTAACCACCATACTACCAGCTAGCATTAAAGTAGTTTTTTTTATTTTAATACATCATCAAAGAGCTTCTATTATATACCCAAATAAAATGGTTAAATGATGTACTCTGACAATATCAAGGATGTGTGAGAAGGTGAACAGTTATACAAACCTGAATGACTGAAATGTGACATGGTACACTTTGAGAAACAGTTTGGTAGTTTCATAGAGAGGCCCAACAATCTCACTCATAAGTTTTTACATAACTTATAAATGAAAATGTGTGTTTACAATGAGACTTGTATTCCAATGTCCAAAGAGACATTATTTAATTTAGCCAAAAACTGAAGCAATCATCCAGTGAATGAATAAACCAATTGTGGTATGTCAACATAGTGAGAAAGAACTCAGCAGTAAGGAGTGGACTGTGAAGACATGCAACGTTCTTGATGAATCTCTGAAGCACTGTGCTAAGTGAAAAAGCCCATCCCCAAAGGTTTTGTGCTGTTGGATTCCATTAAAAACTTAGGCAAATTTAATTTAGCAGAGTTTAACTGAGCAATGAACAATTCACAAATTCGGTGGCCCCCAGAACTCATTCTGAGGAACAGCAAGTTGTCTCAAGGCGGCATAACATTCATGGACAGGAAAAGGAAAGTGACGTACAGAACACGGAAGTGAGGGAAGTGAGACAGAGAAGTGCTGCATTGGTCACAGAGTGGTGTCCGCTTATTTGAACACAGTTTAAACACTGGGCTGTCTGGGATTGACAAGCATGGCTGCTGTGACTGGCTGTCACTCAGATATTTGTTACAGAAACAGACTCCTCAGCTAGCTTGTGATTTGATTGCAAGTGCTCCCGTATGCAAATATAGAGGGTTTCTCAGGCTGACAAATTTATAGTTTAGTTTAACACTGCATATATGACATTTTGGAAATGACAAAACTGAAGGACAGAAAGTATATCAGTGATTGTCTCGGCTGAAATTATAGGAGTGGATTGACTTCAGGGTGCCCAGGTGAATAACTTTGAAAGTGATAGAAACAGTCTAGATCTTTATTGTAGTGATGTTTACATAACAATCTATTTGTCAAAATTCTTTGAATGATACACTTAAAATGGTAAAAGTACTGAGAGAGTAACTTTAAATGTTCCACCACAAAACACTAATATGTATGTGAGGTAATGCATATGCATCAATAAAATAGTTTGAGTTAGTCATTTTACAATCTAAGCGTGTGCTTGCCAGAAAAACAGAGACAGAGAGAAAGAGGAAAATCACCCCCCAGGGGGAGGGCAACGCCACAATCCCTTCTCCTCCATTCTCCTCTCGGAATCTTGGGCACGCACACACACACACACACACACACACACACACACACGCCTGGCGCGAGGTTAAGCCGACGGGTCCAGGTTGACTACATGGGAGTTGTGGTTGACTACATGGGAGTTCAGCGACAGAGCCATTACGCTAACTGCTGGTCCCGCAAAACATTTTGATGTATACCATAAATATATACAATGTATACTTGTCAATTAAAAATAGTGAATTTTATTTCATGAAAATTTTACCTCAGTCATGGTGATTTTTTAAAATAGAATTATTTTATTTAACTTTATTTATTTATTTATTTTTAATTTGACCAGAGATGGACAGAGTGAGAGCGAGGGAGGGAGAGAAAGTGAGAAAGCAAGCCACCAGGTCCAAGACCCAAACCCATGTGGGAGTCCAGTGTACTTAACCACTATGCCACCTGCTGGCCTCCGAGGCAAGATGATGTTAAAAACAATTTAGGGCTGGCAGGTGGTGCGGTGGTTAAGATCCTGGAATCCCACATAGCCAACCATGGTTTGAGTCCTGGATGTGGTGGTTTGCTTTTTCAGTTTCCCTTTCTCTCTCTCTGTCTCTTTCTGGTCAAATTAAAAAATAATAATAATTATAACAAATAAATCATTCTTAAAAATGAAAACAAAGCAATTTGACCCCCACAAAACTATCTTCATATTTTATGTAGAAAATAACAAGAAAAATGTGGGTATGAACTAGGCAGGTTAAAAAAAAAATTTCTTTAAATTGTGAAGAACTTTAGGGAATCCTCCATAAACTTTAGTAATAAATATATGAAAATATGTTCTCCATTTATCTGTAGCTGCATTTTTAAAAATCATCTTTAGGGGTACTATTTAAAATGGAAACAGATCTCTTTTTGAGTAAATGACCACAAAAGAATTAGAAAATCTGGGAACTGATGTGGCATGATAGGAAATTAAGTCAGCCTGATGCTTGCTCAGAGCAGGTAATATCAAGCCTTATGTATGTTCCAGCTTCCTAGCAAAAGTCAAATTCTGCAGGGGAGGCAGGATAAGTTTAGGAGAAAAAAAGTATTTGGTATGCACTTTGGCAAGATATAGGTAGCATTGTAGAATAATACTATCTATAAACCAGTTGGCAGTGTTTACAAGAAAAAATGACTGCCATGTTGAATTATGTTATATATTTCTTTTAGAAATGCACATAACAGAACGTAATACAGTCGTCTTTCAGAAATTGCCCAACAGATGCTTTTTATTTATATTTTCTCCAACTACAATATTTCATTCACTCTTAATTAAATGTTTATGTGGCTCAAATTTAAGTTAACTTGAAATTATGTGTTTTATTTGAATTCTGAAAGCAGGCAATGCTTTGTCCCATCATAGCTTAATGTAAAAGGCAAATTATTTCAAAATCTTTTATAGTGAAGCAATCGCCTCTGTTCTGCACAGAGCATTTTATGGCTATGTATTGAGTACTATGCTCAACAATTAAAATTCTCTATTTTTGTTGGCATTGTAAAGAGCTGTAATGATTATTTTAAACTGGTATTGAACAAAAGTTTACTTTCATATGTCATTTTGGGCACTGAAACAATGAAATTTCAAGAACTGCAGACAAAATTTCTATGCCAGGAGGCACAGAATCTGAAGTTTCAAAACTTTAACTCAGAGAGACTAACTTGGGAAATTTTATGAGTATTTATTATTTATAAGTTTCATGACAATATAATAATAGTATGCTCTTAAGAGTATCCTTTACTGAGATTTTGAAGGGAATTAAAAGAGAAAAAAATTAAAACAAATTATGGAAGTAGCCAAAAAGGTCCCCAGAGTAAACCAGTAAGGAAATTAATTTCTTAAGTGATCCTCAGAGTATGGCCCAGACATGTATATAATAACATACCTCTAGTAATTTTCCTTGGAAGCTATTTCTGTAAACTTTCCGGAACCATCTACATATGCTATGGTGTTCCAATGAGAAGGAAAATTAAAAATCAAAAAAAAAAAAATAGAGAGTAAATATTTGAATCACCTTTCTGTTAGAATTGGAATTGACTTTTATTTTCTAAGTCAAGAATAAACAAATCACAGTGAAACATAGTATAAGAATGATAAAATGCAGTGATATGAAGAGCATGGTTATAGGTGGCCATGTTCAAACTCAACATGGTTAAAAAAAATGGGTTTAGCAAGTCCTCACCTCATTAGGAAAAAAAAAACATTTCCCATTAATATTCATATGATATAATTACATATTTTCTTTTATATAAATAGATTTGTCATTTCAGTCTCTGCTACAGATAAAATATTTTTGTAATTATCTGAAACAAATAATATTTTTTAAATATTTGTGTCTTGATCTGATGATTGGGTAAGATGCTTATGAGTGAATAAACACAGAAAAAAGCTATCTCTTTATCTCTTTGTCTCTCTCTCTGATTCATACATGTGTGTGTGTATATATATATACACACACATACACATACATATATATATATATATATATATAAAACACACACAAATATATTTAGATACACATGTGTATGTTTAATGAAAACATAAAAGTGAATAGCTTGCATGAAAAGGGAAAAAATTAACAAAAGAAGGAAGGTTCCATTTGTAAGGTGTTTATTTAAAAACAGGATTCGCAGGGACCAGCAGTTAGCGTAATGGCTATGTGGCTGAACTCCCATGTAGCTGACTGCGGTTCAAGTCCCGGACCCAGTGGCTTAAACTCCCTCCTGGTGCGTGTGCGTCTGTGCCCAAGATCCCAAGAAGAGAATGGAGGAGAAGGGATTGTGGCATAAGAAAAGAACATTTGCAGTATATATATGGCTATATGCACAAAAATATCATAAATTGTGGAGCCTGCAGGTAGTGTGGAGGTTAAGATAGCTGGACCTCACATGGCCAACTGAGTTCTAGTCCTGGACCCAGCAGCTTGAAAATCACAACTGCCGTGTATGTGTTCATGCCCAAAATCCCAAAAGGAAAATGGAGACAGGGTTGTGGTGTGCCCATTCCCCTTGGGGGGGTGATTTCTCACTTTCTCTCTTTCTGTATCTCTCTGTCTCTCTCCAGCAAGTGTGTATGCCCTGTAACAAATAAAATAAATCAAGAACTGCATCATGTTGGAATTTGTTCTTGTTAGTTATTGCTAAATAACAAATGGCTAAAAATTAGAGGCTTAACCAATAGTTCCTGGCTTAACCAATGGCTCCTGGTTTAACTGGGAAGGGTTGGCTGGGCTCGCTGAGGTTTTTTCTCTCTTGGTCAAATGGGGGTTGGAGCTGGGGTGGTGGAGAGGGAGACAGAACTTCTCGCAGGGCTTCTCGATGGCTTTCTTTGTGAGAGCTCATGTGGACTTTGTTCACCTGGAGTTGCCACAGGGCAGTCAGTTTACTCACATGGAGGCCACGGCTCCAGCACGAGTGCTCTGGTGAAGTGGCAGAAGTCTGGCTTTGCCCTCAGAGGCACCCGGCATTCCCTTGTACTTGCTGATGGAAGCAGTCAAAAAAGCCCACCACCCTGTAAGAAGAACACGTAGGATGGCAGATATCACCAAGATCACCTTTGGAAAATACTATCTATAAAACACATATTCACTGTTTGTTTCATTAAAACTGATGTCAACTTAGGAAATATTTTATTTGAATCTGAGGGCACTCCAAGTGAGAAGAAGAAAAATAGGGTCAACAACCCACAAACATGTCATAGTGGAATTTATATTTTTAAAACTCCAGCCTATTTTAGCAGTGTATGTCCTCCACAATATTCTGCTAAAATATTAGCAAGCCTTGACTAATATTTTCACTTGCCTTTGACAATTGTGGCAACTACAGCATGAGGCAGAAACTGTATTTCCACACATGCTGGGTCAGTCCTCATTGTTACTTCCTAAGATTAGTAATGCTGTCAAAGAAAAGGAAAGGAAAGGAAAAGAAAGCCACCGCCTTACAAACAAGGGGAGGGAGAACTATCAGAAAAGAGTTTTAGGGGGAAGGCAGTGCTGCAGTACTAAGGCAACTGGGCCCACTGGGAAAGATCCTGGGTTCAAATCCTGGAAACTCCTGAGCATGGCAGGTACAGAAAAGTGCAGGGAGAGTACAGGTGCATGTGTACATGTCCATGATAAAGACCAGCTGAGATCGCAGGGGCTTCACGGTGTGAGTACAGTGCAGGGGGTACCTGTCTCTCACCTCTGTCTCTCTTAAAGAATATATTTTTTCCATGAAAAGAATCTTAAAGCACTTCCAAACACTTTTAAATGTATAAAATATAAAAAATAAAATATTTCAAAATACTGAAAAACATAACTTTATATTTTTACTTAACTCTCTCTCTTATATCTTATTTTAGACAATTATATAAAAGTGTTTCCCATTGTCCTCCCTCCCTGGCAATCACAGATACAGCATGTACCCTGCAGTTGGCAGACAGATGGATGGAGTCTTCTCACACTGCAATAATCACAGTGAAGAGTGGGCTCCAGAAGGAATGCCAAGAAACAGAGAAGTTGAGTATCAAGTTTATACTCCTCTCATCTGCCAATCTCCTGAAAGTCAGAGACCATCACAAATTTAGCAGCAACACAGTCATGATTTAAAAAAAAATGTGGAAGATAAGGAACGGGAAACATAGAAAAAGTAAAGAATGTTTTGCCCAATGTTCCCTATTTTATAAAATAATATTAGTAATAATAATAATGACATTTTTTTGTAAAGCAAGTCATATTGACTATGTGCCAAGGAAGCAGTTGGTTTGAAAAAAATGGTTGGCCATCCCTGGTATATTCATTATTTTCACTTTAGCTTTCAGAAAACAATTGCTTGGTATATTATTCTTACAAATTATCAAGGATGTCATATTATACATGTCTTAAAGCACTGTATTTATTTTCAGAAAAAGATCAGCATATGTCATCTTTTATTATCAAATGGTTAACAAGTAATTTCTAACTACCCCCCAACAATGAGCACCAATGTTGGGTGTTCATAACCATAAGATGCTCCAAGCTTTCATGATTGTCACTACTGGCTAGGAAACCTGCTCTCCTCGCAGCCTTTCATGTGCAGAATTTTGAAAATTAAAAATTACCTGCTGGAAATTAAGGTCAGAATTACAACTTCCTAAAATATTTTGCTGTGTTAAAATGCTGAGTTGGGTCTAAATTTGATGTAAATTATTACAATCCCACCCACTCTAAGACAACAACAACAATACCAGAATATGTAAGTGTTATAAATGTTTAAATAACCTACTGATCAATGTGGCAAAATTATTTCAGGGAAATTTATGAATAATTCTAAGTAACAGTTGTTCACATTCAACATATTTATGCTCTACCCTCACCTCATTCCCATAGCACACAATCTATTAGTTGTCAAGACATGTCAAAGAAATTTAAATGTTCTGAATATATACCTACAGATAAACTGCACATATTTCACATAGAGCATATTTACAGGTTATCATTGGAAGACAGTCTTAAATATATAGGTGGTCAATAAATTATTTTCCTAGACTATGTGAATGACTTAAAAAAATCCACCGTGAAAGACCAGATGGCTCAACAGATTGGCAATTTACGAGCTAACTTTAATTTCTCACTGGACAAAATGACTAAAGGTCACTGTCACCCACCATCTGCCATGTGCGTGTGAATAATGAAGTGGTGGGCTTAGGCTTGTTACCATGGACAGGTGCCTACCCTAGAAGAAATGAGCATCACTCCAGTTGGAAATAATTTACTTACATCTCCTTTGATAAATGGCAAAAGTCAAGTTTCCTGACCGCAGTTGAACACATCTTCTGGTTATCAGAAAATGAGGAACTAATACCAGTGATTTGAAACTTTGTATTTCTAAAGAAAGTATCTATTTCCTCATATATTTTCAGGACATGGAGTCAACATGTACTTGGAATAAGAAGTTACTATTCATTTTTCCAACTTCTACCTTTGTTAAAAAAATCTGCAAAGCAATTATGTATAAGCATTAAATTTATATTTAGAAAACATTAGATAGCCTAATAATGTTTGGCATAAAACATACTCTTTTCAAATTGAAAATTTCTTACTGAATAGAGATCTAAGTAGGTAACCAAGATTTTTATATATGATTACAAAAAGGGAAAAATGTTTGAGAGAGAGAGAGAGAAACAGATTAATTTGGCAAAAAAAAAAAAAGTATACACCTAATCTTCTTACCTAAACATGAAAAAGTATCTAGATATATTTGCCAACATGGAAGTTTTTAAGCCATAATTACAACAAACACAACCTACCAATAACTGAGAAGAATATATCTATGTTTGAAAAATGTTGAGTAGACAATTTACATTTAAGGTTTCTTTGTCATTTATTTTTCCTTGAACCCAGAGTGCTTCAGGTTTGGGTACACTGAGGAGTCTTCACTCCATGAATATCCTACTAAAGTGGCATTCCCATGACTCTGCAGATCTCCTAGATAGAAGTCATAGGAGTTGAATAACTTTGAGCCATAGTGCTATGAAATTATTTCTTGTAATCCTTCTGATTACATAAAAGGGAAACTCATTAGTATTCCATAGGCATGTGCAAATCTCCCCTTTTAACAGAGCAAGAATAAGCCACAGAAGTTAGACTGTTGACAAGTAAATTCACCAAGCTAAAAGGTAATTCTATTGATTTTTATTTATTAAATTGATTAATAAATTAATTTAACATACTGCTTATATGTATTTACTTACTGAAATAATATACTTGTTTTAAAAGTTGAAAATATTTAATTTTTAAAGGTATTCAGTCTATAGTAAAGTAGTGTATTAAGTCAACTGCTACTCGGGTAAGAAAAAAATCAAAGAAGGGAGACAATAATGTTTTAAGATTATATAGATTGTATGCTAACTGATTCATTATACAATAGTCTAACTGTTGGGTTGTTGGAAAAGTCATGACATATTTTTCTATGTGTTTCTATGCAAAAATGCTTCATGTCTTTCCTGGTGACCCAATATTTATTTCTGTTTCAAAAAATGTTGAATGTAATAATTATGGTGTGTAAAAAAAATACATATATATGTGTGTGTGTGTGTGTGTATGTATAACAGTATATTTTAATATATATGTTTAAAATTATGTCAGACTCTTGCCAGATTTTCAAGTCTACAGCCTTCTTCTTCCTTCACCTCTAGTATTCTAACCCACTTTATACCAATAGGTATTCTAAATTATTGGGTTGTTGGAAAAAGTCATGATGCATTTTTGCATTGGAAAAAATAAACCATGACTCTTCCAAAAGGCCGACAGTTTGAAGAATCTCTATCACTAGTCCCCTTGTTATTTTTCTACTATTAACTTAATAATCCAGTCTGTAAAATTAATGATAATTTGTTCCTAAAATTCTTGAATTTTGCCTTTAGGTGGTAAGTTTTCTCATTTAATTAATGGCTACAGCCAATGTCTAGATTCCTTGATTGATACGATGCCTCCAAACATCTGCTAGTCCTGAGGGATCCTGATAACAACTGAGAAACTTTTCCAATACCAGTAATCATTCTGTCTGTGACCTTTGAAATACCGGATTTTCATGGATGTTCCATCTCTGTTCTGGTGTTGGGACAGTCTAAGTATTTAATAAGTTGTCAGAAAAAGCATGCATATTTTTGTATAGAAAAACATTTTTTAAATGTCATGACTTTTCCGACAGCCCTATAGTTAGACTCATGTTAGTGGTTTTTCTTAATATCATATTCTTCCTAGAAAAAGTTCTTCTAGACAACAGTGGTCTCCCTATTTTCTACAGTGGGTGAGACCCACTCTTAGTCTTTTATCTCCTCCTTCAAATACCTGAACTTCGTCATATACTCAGTTATAAAATGGCAATGCCAACTACACTTACAAGGATAAAGTGTCTTATTATTTACTTTATTAACATATACTATCTTTCAAAAATGCATATGCCTGTTTTGAAGGCTATAAAACAGAGTAATTTATTTGATAGAAAGTGAGAAGAATGGTCAGTAGAAACTGTTCTAGCTACAGTGGTCATATAGAAACGGTGAAATTGATAACATTTCTTCAGATCTGATGAATTGCACTGAAAATAGGTTACATAAATATTCAGATAAGAACTACCAAATCTTTTTTTTTTTTTTTTATTGCCACAGGGTATGCACCAGTGAGAGAGAAAGACAGAAAGGGCATTTACAACCCCCTCAAGGGGGCGTGCTCTTTTTCTCTATTGTGTTAGGATTTGGGACATGCACACACACACACACACACACACACACATGCACGCACACACACTCCATCATATTTTCAAGACACTAGGACCAGGGCCGAGACTAGAACTGCAGTTGGCCACATGGGACCTGGCTCTAAGCACACAATGTTTAATCACTACACTGTGGTGCTGGCCCCTAAGTTTTTATAGAAAGTAAGGATTTGGCATTTTACCAGATAAAAAGTAAATAGGACAAGAATTCTGCACACTGAGTATTCACAATCTAATAAGGCTATCAAAACACACAGATAGGAAAAGATCAGTATCTCAAGAGCACATCTGGTTAATTATGCTCCTCTTTACACTCATATATGTGCAATTTGAGATTAATGAAATAGGTAAAAAGAAAGGTGGTACAAAATTCCAATGTAGTTGGGAGGACGAGGCTACACATCTTATAAGAGGGAGTAAGAACTCTTCACATACAGATCAACTCTAAGTGGCAGAGATGCAGACTAAGAACAAGGCAAAGATAACCAACCAGGAGGTAACTGCCAGAGGTACAAAAAAATCAAAGCTAAAATCTCTCTGGAAGCTTTATGTAAGACATTTGGATTGGGGTCAGCAGGTGGCATGGCGGTTGGGGTGTTGTACTCCCTCGTGGCTGACTCTAGATTGGGTCTTGGACCTAGTGGCTTGCTTTCTCATTGTCTCTCTCTCTCTGGTCAAATAATAATAATAAGTAAATTTAAATTAATAATTTTTTTAAATGGCAGAATGTGAGAATTCCATAAGGAGAGCAAAGTATAATTTATCATATTAGTGCTTTGGGTTGGTGCCACAAATGTACATATGCATTTATTGTAGATGTGTAGAAAAGTGAATATAGCTGAAAATAATCAGATAATTCAAATTATATAGACATACTTTCTCAAACAAAAAAGTCTATAAAATGTGTTTTTATATATGCAAACAAATTAATATGGCCCATTTATATAAAGATTTAAAGATTAAAAGAAAACCCTAAAGAAATCCTGTACAACAACTGATTATACAAATGCACTTCAGGAGACTAACACATTGAAGAGTCAGTTGGTGGTCATGTCTGTAAGGTTGTATACTCCTACTTGGTTTTATTGAATTTACTGGAAGTCACAATGCATTTTTCTATACAAAACTGTCATGATTTTTCCAAGGACCCAATAGGACATTTTTGCTCTGTGTGATTTATCTAACTTGGAAAATTCTATGATGTACAAGTTGCTAATGTTTTAAGTAGAAAATTAAAATGACTGAATGTTCCCAGAGCTATGTATCCCACACATCTCAAGAAAACTATAGATTTTATTCCTTGAAAAGTGTATTATTTTCAAGAATCAATTTAACAAATATAATTACATTACTAAAAATATAAATAAGCTGATAAGCAAAGACTTAATTGGGAAGATAAGTGAATACAAACAACCACAACCACCACCATGAAAAACTTTTATAAACTATTCAGACATAACCATTTGCACTTGCAGTTGCTTTACATTTTTTAAAAAATTCTAAAATGCATACATTATTCAATAACTATTGAGTACCTACTACATGCCTGGCAAAGTTGTATGTACTAAGGATAAACAGAAAAGAAGACAGACAGTGCCCCCTACTGTTGTAGGGCTACTGTGAGGAGGCAGATAAGCAAATAAATAATTTTAGACAGTGACACTTCACCTGTGAAGACAATGAAATCTACTGAAGACTGAAATCTACTAATCACTGAAGGAGGAGAAAGCTCCTTCGTACTTGAAATAAGTTCATAATGGAAGGCACTATTGAGGAACTAATTTTGTGCTGAGGTCTGAATGGATAGAGCTATCAATGAGACGATCTAAGAAATGAAAATTCTGGGTTCAAGGAAGTGCAGGTGCCCAAGCAGGAGTTAGTAATGAGTCTGGAATGCATAGGTAGCATAGCGAGGGCCTATACGGCTGAAGCAGTGAGAAAAGGAAGGATCTCACCAGGCTATGAAGGTAGGCAGCGCCAGAAAATCTAGCTTTCAATAATTCTCGTTAAGAAATTTAGATTTCATTCTAGATGCTAAAGGAAGCTATTAAGAGACTTATAATTTCCACCTGTACATGGTCTTTCCACTTCTATAGTGATAAAATACAGAGTCACTGAAAGGAAGTTGAAGGAAGTTGAAGGTAGGGAGACATTTCTCAGTCTCCCTTGCACCGAAATGCAACCATGCAAGTAAACCATAGCACTAACGGAATACAGGCAGATGCACAAAATGGCAGTCCTAATAGCCTTCCTTACAGAACAGGTATTAAAAATATCTTGTCCCTTTTTTTTTTTACTTACTCCTCCCTTTTTTTCTTCTTCCTGAATGAAATTTGGATGTGATAACTGGAGTTTGAGCAGCCATTTACGACCATGAAGCAATCTTTGATATGGAGGTCATCTACTTTGTGGTAAAGTGATAAAATAAACCAGAGTCCTGAGACTTGGCAGGAGCAGTTATGATATCATATTGGCTTTGTTTATTTACCTTCGTACCGTTACCTGAGATAAAGACAACATTTTCTCTATTTAGGCCACTAATATTTTGAGTTTTTCTTTCTCATAAGCCCAGACTAATCCTAAATTATATCTCTTGATAAAATATTAATCAGAGAAATGTACAATTTGTGTATCTAGCAGAATAGTGAAATGGTTGTCTGGCTGAAGCCTCAAAAGTCAAAAACACAATAAAGCGTGCCAAGTATCTCCTCATTACGACTAGGTGCTATTCCGCTAATTTGAGTCATGGAAGGAAATGATAAAAAATGGGCTTACTACTCATGAGCCCACATCCACAAAAGGACACAGAGCTTGTTATTAAAAAGGCCAGAAGACAGAGAGGTTTCTTTTTTCTTTCTTTTGTTGTTGTTGTTGTTATTGTTTTTAATTCTGTGGAGAGTCATTCCTCCTTCAATTAAAGTCAAATGAGAGGGGCTGTCAGATGAATCCACAGAAAGCTTAGCATGATCGGGTATGGTTTGGGGAGAAATCTGAAGCTGAACCCTGTTCCTAAAAGCCTGAGGCTTCCAAATTAAGGACAACTGTGCTGTCCTTCCAGATGGTGAAGACAAAGGATGCATGATTGTTTCCTGGAAGAACAATAGCCTCAAGTTATGTTAAAAGAAATGTTAAGCTGGAGAGTTGTTAATTTCCTAAGAAAAAGATCATCACTGTGTGACCTGAACCACTTTCACTCAGATACTAGGATTTTTGTTTGAAGTTGCTAGTTAAAAGAGAAATGAAAGAGCCAGCAGGTGGTATGGCAGTTAAGGTGCTGGACTCCCACATGGCCAACCACTGTTTGAGTCCCAAACCTGGAAGCTTAAAAATCACACCAGGTACATGAAATCCTGAAGGGAGAATAGAGGAGAAGGAATTGTGGTATTTCCATCCCCACTGGGGGTGATTTCTTGCTTTACCTCTCACTATCTCCCTCTGTCTCTCTCTGACAAGCACATCTACCCTGTCTAAATAAATAAATAAATAAAAATAAAAATAAACCTAAAAAAAAGAATGAAAAAAATGAAATCACTCATGTGATATGAATCAGTTAGAATTTTTCAGTGTGTACTTTTCTGAGGAACCTTGAGAGTGTTTTACTAGAGATCCAAATCCTGCCATGACAGTACCCAGTCCAGAACATAAAAAAGCCAGGCAAGTGAGGCTTCTGCTGTTCAGTACCTGTCTTCCCTATCTAGACCCAAATCTGGAAGATCCAGAGAGTGTCACTGGAGGAGAGGAAGCACAGCCACAGAGCAAGACATAAAAAATACCTATTATATCCAGCGCTACTCCTTATACTGGGAAGCCAACCCAAGTTGAGAGAAAAGGAGTTTTCTTGCTATTATTTTTGCTTATCAATTTTTAATACTGTTTGAAGTTTTTCCCCTGCATTTGGATAACCAAACACCAATCTTGTTCCTAAAATTCACGTAACATAAAATGTGATTAATATATATAAATATATACATATATACATACACATATATGTATGTATATATAAATCCTGATTAAAATTGACTCATGAAAAATGAATGAACTAGCTCAAAGAACAATTGCAGGATTGTAATGCTCTGATGTGTACTCTGCATGTGTGTATGTAAAAAAGAAAATTCCCAGAATTTGCTGTGTAAAGTTATATGGAGCAAAGTTACTTCTGAGGATATGTCGTGCCCAGAATTTACAAAGTAATTTTGTTTTTTCAACTCTATTCTTAAAAACACTGAGTATAATACTGATTATAAATCTATGTAAAACAAAACAAAACAAAAAACAACCAAAAAAAAAAACAAAACCTGAGCTACCACAGAGCTGGGAAGTAAATTGCAGGAAATGTCCCAGCTCTACTCTACAATAACAAAATGGCCAAATGACTTTAAAACACAAAAACAGTCAGCATTTTTGAATAATGTTTTTCATAGAATATGCAAAGTTGTGCAGCATTTTCTTTTTCATTTCCAGGACGTATGAGCAAACTGCTATGTAAGATGTATCGT
>NW_006159859.1:7614672-7687376 GCF_000334495.1 Tupaia belangeri chinensis
TAGGGATTTCGAGACCAACATGACTGATGTTCTTAATATTTGGCTGCTTTGTATTTTTCTTGGACTTACCTACCCATTTGTGTCAGTGCCAGCACAAGAGGGGAAAGAAAAGAATTCGATCCTTATTCTCAAATATTTCAAGTTGTGGCTGTTCTTGTTCTTTCTTTTCTTGTTGCTGGGCAAGATGTCTATTCTTCTCATGGAGTGAGCCTGCTCTCTTCTCTCAGCCCGGGTATTATCTGAGGAGTCCACGCATCATAGCAGTACAATGGCACGAAGATTATGCTTTTGATTGACAATGGCAAGAAGCTGACCAACCGTTCTTTTGTCTAGGCACTTTCTTCCTCCCAAACTTTCGGATAAACAAATTCAAGACTCCAGCTGTATTGACGTTATATCAGACAAGATGGGGAAATGAAGTAGGACTTTCTTCCTGTTAGGGTAGGCGTGGGTACTGACAAGACATTCTCCCACCTTAAACACCATGCTCATCGGAGGGAGGAGAGGACCGAAGGACAGTGTGTGTAGGCGTGGATACTGACAATACATTCTCCCACCTTAAACACCATGCTCATCGGAGGGAGGAGAGGACCGAAGGACAGTGTGACATGTGTAAACTGCCACATGTTCCTGCAGGGCTGTTCCCTCCCAGTCATCACAGATATAGCCACCAAAGTTAGGTCATTTGAGTTCATCAATATTAAACCAAGGGTCTGTCTCGAATCGACACGGTGTTAACGTTTTTCTGACATCACTCCATGTGAGAGGAAAGAATAAGCTTACTGATTTGGGTAGAATAAAACATGGGTCTTTGTACAAGATTTTAAAGAAAAAAAATCTCACCCATGACAAACTAAAAGATTTGATTCATAGCAAAACTGTTCCGAATCTTAGTAAATAAAGTTGGCTGGTTGACGTAAGACTACCAGGAATGAGAGCACATGGTCATTTCACATGATAAGTGTTTCTCATTTTAAATGGAAGTTTTTATAAGTGGAGAAGTTCAAAGTAGTTTACAATGTACATAAGCATGCCATAAGTATTTTTCATATAGGTCTTAGAAAAGTCATGATGTATTTTTGTTTTTCTTTTATCATTTAATTTTTAAAATTATTCTTATTTTTTATAGATTTTTTTTTTGGAGAGCTTTTTGCTACAGAGTGCATGTGCTCACCAGAAAGACAGAGAGAGAGATAGAGAGACAGAAGGCGAGAAATCACCCCCCAGGGGGAATGGTCATGCCGCAATACATTCTCCTTCATTATCCTCTCAGGATCTTGGGCATGCACGCAGATACACCCAGGGTGAGTTTAAGCCACCAGGTCCAGGACTCAAACCATGCTCGACTACACGGGAGTCCAGCAAAATAGCCATTATGCTAACTGGTGGTACCATTTTCAAATTTTTTTAAGAGAGATTTTTGCTATTGGGCATGTGCACTTGCTGGAGAGACAGAAAACAAGAAATCCCTCCTCGGGAGGGATGGCCACGCCACAATCCCTTCTCCATCCTCCTCTCAGGATCTTGGGCATGCACACGCACACACCCAGCGTGAGTTTCATGGCACCAGGTCCATGACTCAAATCACAGTTTGCCATGTGAGAGTCCAGCAATGTAACCATTATGCCATCTTATGGTCCCTGTTTTTCTATGCAAAAATGAGTCCTGACTTTTCCAATGACCTGGTATAATCTCTAGCATCTTGATGTTTCACTTAATTGAAACTTAATAGGCAGATAAATCCATTTGGTCATTCAGATGCTTTGGTGTTGTACTTACAGCACCTATGTGTTGCCTATAAAGATGACCCCCTGACAACAGATCTTTTATTGGAGTTTCTTCCTTCACTGTCTCAATTCCCAATTCCCTCTCTTACTTCTCATAAACTTTCAAATAATACACTGACATTCAAGTCCTTCTCTTTTTTATTTTTTGAGTTTCCTTTCCTATAGGGTATGTGCGCTTGCCAGAAAGACAGAGAGAGACAGAAAGCGAGAAATCACGCCCCCGGGGGGATGGCCATGCTACAATCCCTTCTCCTCCACTATCCTCTTAGAATCTTGGGCACACATGCACATGCGCCTGGCGTGTTTAAGCCACCAGGTCCGGGACTCGAACCATGGTCGACTACATGGGAGTCCAGCGACATAGCCATTACACCAACTACTAGTCTCAAATCCTTTTCTTAAGTACATTTGTCAAACCCAAACCAGGGCAGTCACAGAATATGATACACAAAAAAAGGTAAGATGCACATCTTATCATTATCAAGTTTATTGTATATCAACAATTATAATGTACATCATTAGTGCATGCTGGCACTCTGAGGGGGTTTAATAGCCTTTGAGGATCTAACAAGAAATGTAGATTTTCCACAGGAAAAAAAAAATCAAGAACGCATTTATAAGGAAATCCAACATATAGATAGTCTCTCAGTGGGTATAAAAACAGTAATAAGAAATGTTTTGCCTCCCCTGATCTCAAAAACTGAGTCAAAGTTTTTGATGTGATATTTGTAGTGGGAACCAGCTGGTGCTATAGTGTTTGAGGCACTGGATCCCATAAGACCCAAATGCACATTTAATTCCCAGAACCACTAGCTTCAGAAACAAAGTGGATGTGTGTGTGTGTGTGTCTGTGTACCCAAAATCCAAAAAAGAAGGTGAGATTGAGAGGAAGGGATTGTGGTGTAACCATGCCCCATGAGGGGGAGGCACTTTTTCATTTTCCCTTTCTCTCTGTCTTTCTCTCTCTCTTTCTTTCTCTCTCCAGCAAACACACACATCCTCTGGCAAATTAAAAAAAAAAAAAAAATAGAAAGTTAAGGAAAAGAACAGACTCTCACACAAGAAGAATTCCGTACTGCCAAGATAGCATTTTTACAGAAAAATCTAATTTCAAAAGTTAATAAAAAAATGAAATCCCCCTTTTCAGCCTTGGAGATTGCTTATAGCCAGGGATCATAAACCATCACATTAACTATCTTCTGCTAACATAGTATAGTTAGGTATAACATTTTGTAAGAATTTCACTTAGTTCTGAGTAAAGACAAATACTACTTTCTCATAGTTAAGATGCAGTAATTCTAAAATATACTCCACTCTGTGGATAGTCACGAACCATGTAATGTGTCATCAGAATTGAATGTGCAGAAATTACTGAGTCATCAGAAACGTTATGATGCACTTTTGCATAGAAAAAATACACCATGACTTTTCCAACAACCCGATAAAATGCAACTAATAATAGGTCTATTCTTGTCAATACAGACTTAGGGTACACTGCTTCTAATATTCTGTAATTCTGGGAAGGTTCTACATAATTAGTAAATTCATTAATTCACTCATGGTTTTAAAGTGTTGTCTTTTTTAAAATGATAGTTGATTTATTATTCATGAAGGAGAGAGGTAGAGGGGGCAGAAAATGAGAAAGGCCAACATTCTCCATAGGGATTCCCATGCCCATGATTCTCCCTCCAGCCTCCCAGCAGGCCAGGATCACAGGCTTGAGCACCTGCAATCTTCCACATGCCTTCCAGCATCACAGAGTGTGGGGCTACTGCTGCCCTGCCATGGCTGGGCTTGATTCCAAAGAGTGACTGATTCAGTACCAGAAATAATGATAGGAAATTCTGGAAATCACCCAGGCAGGAGAATATCTGATGTTCAAGGTTTAGACTTGTACAAGTTGCAGACTGTTACTCCAGATTGGACAACTCAAGTTCACCGCAATATCACACGGATAAGAACAGGGACCTGAATGAACTGAGTATCTGCGTCCCCCAAAATTGATCTGTTGCAATCCTAATCCTATGAAGGGATTTGAGAATTGCCCCTTTGCTCTCCATCAGGCAAGGTTACTAGAGATGTGTGGCCATCTGAAAATCAAGGAAAGGGACCCTCACCAAACACTGGGTGTTTGTTTGTTGTTTGAACCAGCAAATCTATGGACATTTGTCATGACCCCTCCAGCAGACTAAGACAGGACCACATAGAGGTCTAGATTCTTGTAGGCAGTATGAGAGGTGTCCCAAAAGCTGAGAGGGATTAAAATGATACAAATTTGGTTTTAGGAGAACCAGCAGATGGCATAATGGATATGTCACTGGACATATCCCACATGGCCGACCACAGTAAACCTCCCAAACCAGTAGCTTGAAACCCACTTTGGGTGCATGTGCATGTGTGCCCAAAATCCTCCCTTGGGGGATGATTTCTCACTTTCTGTTTCTGGTGAGCATACACACCCTATAGGAAAAATCTCTCATTCGTTAAGGTTTTAGAATTAGGCAGATCTGAGAGCAAAAAAACAAGACTAATACCCTTATAGTTATGATGACTTTCATATGAAATACATTAAAAAGACATTTTCTTCCTATATAATTATTTCTTTTAATTACATAAAGTCCTTGATTAATGTCTGATGTGGCTATAGAGTCAAATGTGAATTATGCTGATGAATAAAGAGATCGAACATTAGAGGAAAGAATAGTCTGTAATAAATCTAGTGATTGGATATTAGAGGGAAGAAAAGCCTGTAATAAATCTAGTGATTGGATATTAGACATTTTCCTTCCTCTTCTTCTGAAAAAAAAAAAAATCATTCTATGTATAGACAGGCCCAGGTGTTTTGAGAAGGAATAAGCATTACAGTATTGCAAGCAACAAAGCAATTTACGCCTAGAAATCTTTCAATAGATGAAAATAACTTTTCACTTTTAGTTTTTAATTTCTCCTAGGAAATCTAAGAGAGAGAGAATAGTTCCTTAAATTCATCATACAGTATGATTATTTCAAAAGTATCCCCATTTAAAATCCACCAGATTTGAAATCAAAGCTTACAACAAAGATCTATGGAGAAACATGAGGGTAGCATGTTCCTAAGGGGCCACATAGGGGGGACCTACAGAGAGGACACACCTTTCTACTTTTCATTGTGGCTTAGGGTCACTCTGACACTTGGTTTCTTAAAAGATGAGATTTCATTGGTCATTAAGTAAATGCTGAGGTTGTTAGCATCACATTTTGCCAGATTAGGATGTTAAAATCAGTCAATCATTTCATTAATTAGATTAAGCAATTACTTACTAGATAGCATTGTTTTATTAAAAAATGCGATTTTAACCATTGCCATATTGGGTTTGGATACACACATACCCCCCACCCTGAGTAGGGAGGTCTTCAAAAAGTTCATGAAAAATGAATGTTATTAGCAATGATCAAATTTTCTTCTCACCAAAATACACTGATATTTTAGTTTCATTTCTCAAAAAATGTTTTGAAGCCCCTTATATCTACCTATCTATCTACCTACTTACCTACCTACCTACACACACACACAGAAACAACTTTTTAAATTAGTTGCTAAAATTTATCTAAAAGGGGCTGCCCAACTGCAAAATGTGACACTCAGTAAGGCTGACCCACATGGGAAGGTTCGGGGATGATGTCTGGAGACGTCCCTGAGTACAGTGAGCACATGTATGGCCATGGTCTGCCGCTGGTGAAACTAGAGATGGATCTTGATGTGGAACCCCTGTTGGGCGTGTTCTCTCTCTCTCTCTCTACCCCTCCCCCCCTCTCCCTCTCCCTCTCTCTCTCTCTTTCTCTCACTCACACTTAATGGGAGAAAAGAAAGACATTTAAAAGAAAGTTTACCTAAAACATCACTACATTCTTAGTTCTCCACATTTGCCATATAAACGATTATTACATTGTTACATATCTACTTAAAAAGTCTTCATAGATCAACATCAGTCTCCAAACTAAAATGTAGGAATCATTACAAGGGGCTGAAATTCTGACTGAAATTCAGAATACAAATTGTCCCCTTTCAGCATTTCATCCCTCGGTCTATCTACTGTCCTACCCAACTGTTGCTTCATAAATTGTTTCTTACATAGTTTGGGACTATGCCAGGGATTTGAAAAGTCTGAGTTTAAAATGGGCTTTCCTCGGGAACCAGCAGTTAGCGTAATGGCTATGTCTCTGGACTCCCACGTAGCTGACCACGGTTTGCGTCCTGGACCCGGTGGCTTAAAACTCACGCCGGGTGCGTGTGCGTGCATGCCCAAGATCCCGAGAGAAGAATGGAGGAGAAGGGATTGCGGCGTGGCCACACCCCCTGGGGGATGATTTCTCACTTTCTGTCTCTATGTCCCTCTCTGTCTTTCTGATGAGCGCACGCGCACTATAGCGAAAAACCGCTCTAAAAAAAGAAGAAAAAAAGGAAAATGGGCTTTCCTCACTGACAGAGTAAAAGGTCATGAACTCATGTTGCAATGGGGTACTTTAAAAACTTAAGTCAAATTGCTCCAAAGTCTTAAAGTCAGCAGGTGAAAAATAACTTAGATAGGTTTGGAATCAAGAATACTTTATATCTTATCATATGTTTTTATTAAATAAGAATGTATAAAAATGAAATGGAGGAAGTATAGGTAGGTACATACCAAGGACATACCATTATGAATGACTAGCCCAAATCATTTTTCTTGTAGATATTTAAGAATTCTAAGTACCGTGTAACTTGAAAGTATACTTTAAGAAATGTCTATTTGTACTCACTTCTCACGAGTTCATTTACCATGCATTTTAGAGCATTTACTTTACGCTTTCTGCCTTATAATTTCTAAAAACTAAGATCACTTCATCATAAGGTCTATTCCATACAACTATAACTAAATACTCTTCTATGAATAACAAATGAGTCCTCCTCGGAGAACATTTTGAACATAAGGAATATTGTTATGATAGTTTTCCTGAGGTGGTTTTATCCCCTGTTCACCATACGTATCGTTTTTAAAGGATTCAGTTACTTTGGATAACAGAGAGATTGGCTGTTCATAAAGAAATCAAACAAACTGAGCTTCTATTTTTGATTTTATTTTATTATTTTACAGCTCATATTTCTTTTTATCCAGAGGAACCCATGCCAAAAATTTCAAAAGCACTTTTGGCAGATATGTAAATAATTTGGAGAGCAAATATCCAATTAGTACATTTTGGCAGATAGTTTTTTGGATCCTCATGAGAAGAGACTGTTTTAATACCCTTGACCAGTTCATTACTATCGACATAGCTCTGTCTACACATGGCAAACACGTCAGCTTTTATTTGAGAGGAGCGTGTCCAGGGGAATCAGTCACCAAAGCCTAAATGTTCAGATAACATGAAAGCTGTTTTCTTTCTCTCAATCTGCTACTTTAGAAAAAGAACCTGAATAAACTTTTGCTCATTTACCTTTTGCTCTATAATCATTTTTTTAATTGTATATTACTGTAAAAAGTGAAACATTATTTCAATTGCAATGATTTCACACCAGATGTTTTCTTCACAACTGTAAGAAAAATTGTTTGGGCCAGTTATTTATGATGATATATCTTGGGTCTGTATCTACCTGAACTTCCTCCGTTCCTTTTTTTTGCTATAGCATGTGTCTACTTGCCAGAGGTGGGAGTGTAAAAGCACACCCTCGCACAGGGAGGACCATGCTACAGTCCCTCCTCCATTCTCCTCTTGGGATTTTGGGCACACACGCACATGCATCTGGTGTGTTTTTCAGGTCGCCAGGTCCGAGACTTGAACTGTGTGGCCATATGGGATCCCGATGCCCTAAATACCATGCCAACTACTCCATTTCATTATGATACATTCTTCTGAAATAAAAAGAGGTAGCCAAGGACAGAAAGACAGAAACCCGACCACTGCTCTCGAGACCTTTTATTTTCCTTTTTCACAAGCCTTCTCCTTCGTTTCACACATCTGTTCTGAGAAGAAATTTAGGGAAAAGCAGTATCTAATATTCACGAGTTGGATCAAGATAACCTAGCCCAGTCTTTCCTCTCAAGGAGGCAATGAAAAGACCTGGGATAATTTTTTAAAAAGAAAAAAGAAAGATAGAGATGGCTTTCTGAGTCAAAAGATTTAAAGCCAAAGCTTAATTTGCAAATCAAGTTTCCATTGGTGAACAGAACTTTTAACACCCCAGACCCCCTGTCTCTATTTAAAATTGCACAGAGCTTCTTTGGAAAATGACCATTGTATAGAAAACATCTATTGCCGTGTCTGTTGATATATTTTTCCTTCTCTGGTACATGAATAGCTTCAGAATGTTATATATGAGCATTATTCCTCATTACTATCAGAAATAATTACTTTGAGTCTTCCTGGCTGCCTTTAAGAGGAAAACGGTGCATCTTGCAGAGTGACTTACAGTAGTGAGGCTTTGCAGAAGCCTCCTGTGCCTCCACCTCCAGCTTCAGTGGACCATCAAATCTGAGCAGCCATTTGGTCATTTGACTACTTTGCTAAGACTAGAGAAGCACCTCTTATTAAACTTTTATCCTTCAAACCACAACGACTATATTAGGGGACAGTGAATGAGCAAAACTCTTCAGAATCTCCTGTCGTAAAGGGATCTTGATCGTACGTTGTTTCTTCCTCATTTGTAGCCACATATAAATATCATGGATCATTTTAGGTTCTATTGCCTCTACAATGTAAGATGTTTCCTGAGACTATGGGGAAAAATACATTGTTTATGTATACACAACACACACACATATTCATATACACACACCTACATACACTTAAATGTTGCCACATTCCAATCAACACTTGTACTGAGTTGTCGGGAAAGTCATGATGCATTTTTGCATAGAAAAACAGAAAAATATGTCATGACTTTCCAGACAGCCTAATACTTTGCAACTCATTTTGATATAGAGTAGCAACTTATTGTGATTTTGGAATGCATTTCCCTAACAACTCATGATGTTGATCCTCTGTGAATGGGTTTATTAGCCATTCACTTACCATTTGTAGTAACATGTCTGTTCAAATTCTGGGCACTGTTTGACATCAGAAGATATGGTACAGAAGACAATGAATGCTCCACACTCATAAAGCTCACAGTCCACCAGCAGGCAGCCAGACTAAGCACACGACTATGCCACGTGGTCATGTCTTAGGGAGAAAGGCAAAACAGTGTAAAGGCACTGGGAGCATTGGATGGGGGTATGTCTGCCACTTTATCAATATCAATCAATTAATAATTTTTTATTAATCAGTAATGTTCATTGATTAAATATTTGTAGGAAGTCTAAAAGAAAGAGCAAGCGGCCTACATTGACTCCTGGTGGAGAGCTGTATATATATATATATATATATATATTCAGTCCCAAGTTTGTATTAAAGTAAGAGTGTCAAGAGCAATTATTTTAATTATGAGGAGTAACGGCCCTTTTCATATTTCTGTCAACTTTCTGTTATCTAAAAGACAGCTAGAAATCACTGAGGCAAATACTGTGGCTAAAACCCACAGGGCCAGCTGTACAGGTGAGTCCAGGACCTAGAGGCTTCAGAAACACACGGCATGTGTGTGTGGGTGTCTGAAATCCTGAAAAAAAAGGGAGAAACAGAGAAGGAATGTAGTGTCATCCCCATCCCATGGTGAGTTGTTGATCTGTCTCTTTCTCTCTCTCTCTCTTCAGTGAGTACACACGCCTCCTGTCAAATTAAAGAGAAAACAAAGTCTACACTGGTTTTATCAACGTGAAATTCACTAGTGTTTTAACTAGAGCACTTTAAGTGGCCTAGAAGGGTCACAGGCTATAGGGAGTGAGACTTAGAATCTATGGGAAGTGGGGGAAAAAAACAGAGGACAAAAGCAGAAAATGTTATTAGTAAAATGCTGAGGTGACGCTGGGTGATATTTGATTGGAAGGAATTTTTGAATGAAGATAGTGAGTCATTTTAAAATAGTGATGGAAGTGATCCAGTGCAGAATAGGCAGATAAAGATCCAGAAAAAAAAAAAAAAAAAAAAAGCATGAGATAATATATTTTGGTCAGAGGAAGTTAGTCTGGCATTTCATGGTGCCAGACCAAACCTCTAAATACTTTGTACAGACTTTCATCTTGAGGTTGGGTTAAGAACAAGCCAGGGAGGTAATGGGATTAGCACGGTTTGCAAAACAGGCGTATGAGCAATATTAGCACATGATATTACCAGATGCCACAGGATGGAACTGCTGCAAATTTCATCACTTTCCTTAGTCCTATCTGTTTACCAGAAATCTGAAAAGTCTTTGAAATTTGAAAAGGTGATAGTATAAATCGTGCACACTGAGATGGGGACAATAATTGGAAAGTACCCCCTGGCTCTGTAAAAGTTTAAAGGGGAAAGAATGTCAGATCAAGAAGATATGCATGTGGCAATGGAAGAAAACACAGGTCAAGTCAAAGATTTTAGGCAGCAAGACGAGGGCAGGGAATCTGCTCAGGGCAGAAGCGCCACATCTCCCATGGGTATTCAGTCTGTTCTTCCCCACACCACCTGCTGCTCTGTCTTTATCATGGGTTTCTACAGTATAATTTTCTGCTGTCATATGTGAGAGAGTATAAAACTGAAACATGAATTCTCCATTTCCCCCATTATTACAAAGACCTCACCAAACTTTGAGTGGTAGTAAAGATAGGTTATGGTCTTCTGAGAGCCTTTGTGGTTATAGAACGCAGAAAATTAAAGAGAATTCTGTGTCTTCAGAAATGGTTATATTTGGACCAATATCTTTTTGGAAACAAATTTCCCATGATAATATGTTCCAAGATAGAGGAATGAACCTCTTTTTAAAATAATAATAAAACTATAATTAGTGATGGTTGATCTTGAATCACCTGCTGACTCAAATGATCAACTCAAGTTCTTAAGAGTGGAAACCTTACAGAATGTGTTTTCCCACAAGGTTTCCAGTAGGCTTTGGTTTGTGCCTGGATTGGAATTCCAGTACAAAATCCTTTCTTGTGGTAGCTTAAGCCTGTCTTTTTTGGATGTAGCCCATGCCAGGAAATGAACAGAGATGAAGAAATACAGTGCTTTGTTTTTTGTTTTGTTTCTCCACTAAAATCTTGCACTAAAAAAATGAAGACTGCTCTCTTAGATGAGAGTTGACTAATATTGAGTGAATTCACATGCTCAGAATGGCTCTGTGACACTGAATTATTATTATTTTTTTTGCTAGATTTTTATCATAGGGTGTGTGTGACTGCCAGAGCGAAACAGAGAGAGGGAAAGTGAGAAATCCACTCCCATCTCACCCCCACAGAAAGGGGAAGGCTATGCCACAATAACTTCTCTCCATTCTCTTCTCAGGATTCTGGGCACGCATACACATGCACCTGGCATGATTCACAAGAGCTTAGGCCACACTTAAATTACACAGTTGGCCAGATGGGATCCAAAGCCTTAACCTCCACGCCACCTGCTGGCCTGTGTGATACTGAATTTTTAAATCAAAAATAAAACACTGTTTTTGCAATAGCAGACCCCAAACCCATCAGAATTTGTAGTTGTCAAAACTCTGTAACTTGCCTTTGATTCAACTATGGGAGATTTTTAACCTTGTCAAATCATGGTTTGTGTATTCATCTTTAGGTCTACGTTAATATGGAAGCATTAAGAGTGTTTTACATGGTGCCTAACTTAGGTTAGCAAAAGAGTCTAGGATACAATTCTCAGCATTGAGAAATTCAAAAGCTAGTACTGCAATTTGTAATTCTGCTTATTCGAAGTGAAGGGAAAGCAGAGTTTACATTTTGTGGTCTGAAGCCCTCCCACTTTGTTCTGAGACCCCCATCAACAGAGAACTTAGAGCCTGAAAGTGTCTGTGGCACTCTTTGGACACCCAAGGAGAGTAAGTCTGCTTAGCAAATGATATTAAAATGTCAATTACAATGCCGGTTTGCAAATAAATTCTGAGTTTATGTCCCTAAGCAACCTTGGAAGAGGTCACAATGTTGCTTTAGGTGTCAGGTTTGGGAGGAGGGTATAATTTGAGGTCCCTCTTCCTTTTACAATTTCAAGAAAAATAAGGTCAGCTCCCAGTTTTCAAACCACAAACAGTTTCACATTAAATTCCTTCCTGAACTTTCACCTTCCAACAGCAGAGTACTCTGAAATGGTTTGAATCATAGTCTATGTTGGAAAAAGTTGCACATTTGGACAATTAATTGCTCTACCATTTCAATGCTGCTATTGTTTTAGTTCACTGGCATCTAGTAAACATTTTCCAATAGACATGTCATGAGAATATTTAATTTTATTGATTTTTGCTTGGAAATTATTATTTCATATCCCTTTAAACTTCTGAGCTTCGTAGGGGAAAATTCTGCTATTTTAGCTAACCTGAGGTTATTGTCTTTACACACACACACAAATTGAAATCTTTTAAGTCTTTCCTTTCAAAATTTTGTCTAAGCTCCACAAGTTAAATTACTTAATGTAAGGTACTCTAAGAAAATGTACTCTAAGAAAATGAATAAAATATGAAGTGCCACATAAATATTTTAAATCGGTTTAGTTTTCATTAGTTGTTTATGATTTATGCTCATTTTGCACAACTTTCTGCAAGGTATAAAGAACACTAAAATGTTCAGAGCATGGTATGTGTAACAGAAAAGATGTCAGAAAAGACACTTATTTTCCTGTAGAAGGAGAGAGAAGCAGTGAGTGCTGCCTGATGAAGAGACTATGTAGGACTGAGCATCAGAAGATCTGGGTTCGTGTCCCTACTTGACCTCTACATAGAATGCCACATAAACTTTCTGGGCAAAAATTTCCTAAATAGAAAATGGAGAATTGGGGATCAGATAACATTTTCTGCCTATTCCACTCCTGAGCATTACTTGACTCTTAAAAGTTAAAAAGTATTGATTTCTGTGTTGTTTTGTTCACTTTTGTCTTTATTAATTTTCTGGAGGGGGGAGCAACAAATATGTTTATGTAATTAAATTTGGGACAATTTAAGAATATAAATTAAAAGCTTTGAAAGAGGTGAAGAGCCATGACCAGAAAGTTTTGTTTTCTTTAAAGATCATGCATTATTCTCCTTTGTTGTCACTATTAATAAAACAGCCCCAGAAATAACTTAGGGGTTTAATCCAAATGGAAGAACAAGGTATTTGGTAGGAGTAGAGGGAATACAAGTGGCTTGTCACTGCGGGTCTTTATCAATGCTCACAGCAAGGCCCAATTTTCTTTTTTCTTTTTTAAGTAGGAAAGGAGAAGTTTTCATAGAAAAGATTTTTAAACGGAAGGAAGTATACTCCTCATGCCTAAAAGGCATGTGGGTGGGCAGCTGCCACAGGACAACTGCACGTGACTTTTATCCTGAGGATTGGTAACGAGTATTTAGCAGGGGAAGGTCTGTCGCAATGTCTGGTTTTCTTCGGTTTCCTGGGCTTTCTGCTGCACTTGTGCATCTCTCAGGCAAAGAATTTTATTTTCTCTTCACACATTCCCAGGGTGCTCTTTGAGGGAACTAGCATCCATACCTGTATGTACCGTCCAGATGTTGATTTAGTGTCCCATCCTAGTGGTGAATTTCTGTGCGTATATCTGGGACAGCAGAGGAAGATAACAACCTTCCTCATGCCAAGAGCCAGGTGGGAAGGGTGGGAGAGAGGAATCTTCAAAGAAAGTCTGGTTGCATTTTCTTTTTTTTTTTTTTTTGAGAGAGACATTTGCTATAGGGCACGTGAACTCGCCAAAGGGACAGAGAGACAGAAACCAAGAAATCTCCACCCAGGGGAGATGGCCATGCCACAATCCCTTCTCTTTCAGTCTCCTCTTGGGATTTGGAGCGTGCACGCACATGCACCTCATGTTAGTTTTAAGCTGCCGTGTCTGGGACTCAGATCTTTAATTCTGAGTTCCACCTGACTTCCTATTGAAGCACAATCACTCTCTCTTAAGTACTCTAAGTTTTCTTGAGCTGCTGCTTGTGCCTGTAAAAGTAGATTGACTTCTTTTCATTTTTTTTCTATATCCTGTCCTGTCCTGCTCTTCCTTCAGTCTCCCGTTTAAACCCTTCTACTTGAACACGTTCATTTCCACATGACTTTTGAGGTTTACTACTTCCTGTTCCAACTTCAGTTTATTCTTCTCTAGTTTTATGCATTTCTTCTGTATTGTTTTTATAGATGACAATTTCTGCTGAAAAACTCAGTTCTATACATTTAATTTTTTTTTCTTTCTTGGGAGAGGTTTTTGCCACAGGGCACATGTGCTCGCCAGAGAGACAAAGAGAGACAGAGAGACAGAAAGCGAGAAATCACCCCCCAGGGGGGGATGGCCACACCACAATCCCTTCTCCTCCATTCTCCTCTCGGGATCTTGGGCACGCACGCACATGCACCCAAGCATGAGTTTAAGCCACCAGGTCCAGGACTTGAACTGTAGTCGACTAAATGGGCATCCAGCAACATAGCCATTACGCTAACTGCTGGTCCTCCAGTTCTTTGCATTTAGATGTACATATTTTGAAGACGCAGTTTCCAGTTTTGCTGTAAGATCCATCTTATGTTAGCATATTAATTTGAATCTTCATTTAAAATTGACTGGCTTTTACATCTCCTTTGAAATGAATCTCTCCACTTTCATATTCATTTAACTTCTTTCTTGCCATTTCTAAAAGTTTCTTAAATCCAGTTATCTCTTTTTATAATTATTCACCATTTTTCTCTATTTCTTGATTCCAGAGTTTAACTCTTTCTTAAACTGTTCCTTTTCATCCTCAGACATCTCCTTGTCTCTTCCTTCTCCTCCTCTCATCTCACTTCATTTCCAAATGCAGCAACCCCTGATGTTTGTGCAGGGTCTGATTTCCTGACAATATCTTGGTGATGCTGACCCAGCCGCCTGTGCACATTGGCCTGGAGATCTGGGAATGGTCACTCACTTCCACACATCACCCACAGCTAATCATTGTTCCAGGCTAACCCAGGAGACAGAAGGAGGTAAACACAAAAGTCTTTCCTTCTATTCTTCTTTATCCTCGCCCTGCCTCCTCTAAATTCCCTTTGCCCAAGTCTGCTGTCATTAGCCTCTCTGAAATACCAGTGTAAGATTGCCTTTAGTTTTTCTCCAATTATCACTTAGTTCCTGGAATCCATGGCTCTTCTTTTTCTCCCAAAGTTGGTCAATTCATCAAGAGATATTTTATTAAGAGAGACACATCCAGTGCTAGTTCGTGATCAAAGCTCACGCTGTGTGTGTGTGTGTGTGTGTGTGTGTGTGTACTGATTTCCAAAGAGACTAAACAACCTTATGTACATTATGATTTAGGCATGCCTTCCCAACTCCGAATCAAGTCAATGATCAAAATTCACATGCTCAAACAACAGAGCATGTGACTCTGTAGAATGAACCTTACATAGAAGAATAAACCGTAAGAATATAATTCAGGCAAGGTTCTACATTTTTCATATTTATTGTGGTATAATAATGCCTTATTAAAAAAATTCCATTAGATTCATAGTTCCTCAAAATCAGATCAGTATTTAAATTTTATAAGTCTTATAAAGAGAAAAAAGTCTGAAAATGTATTATTGTGTAGGCACTAATGTAGGTGTAAATCTAAAACAGAGTTTGTGTAAGCTGTCTGAATTTCTGTAGTAAAGTTTGGTGTAACATTTCATTTTAATGGCTCTTTTAAGAAAGGCATTTAATATGTACTTTGAAAAAAAGTTACCATAGCATTTCCAAATATCCACATATTATTTATTATTACTTAACCATGTATTAATTAGAGGTAGTTTGGCTGCATTAAAAAATTAACACTGGCTACAATGAGGTAGAATTTTTTTTTTTTTTTTTTACTTTTTTATGTAACCATTGGTAGTGAATAGGGCAGGACTCACTAAGCTACAAGGTTCCAAGCCCCAATCCTCCCCTCTCTCTCAAAGGAACTCATGCCTTGGTTTACTGCTCTTTCTCTAATCATCACATCTAAACAAGCTCAAAACAAGGAAAACATGTTAAAGAAGGCACCTGGCCCACTAAATTAGATTATTTCTTGAAATTTTCAGAGAAATAAAATAACAGGATACTATTTCCATTCCTGTTTTAAAAATATAAAAAACTAACATGTAGAACTTCAATTACGTAAATAAAACGAAAGCCTAATTTTAAGTAATCTACTCATAAAAGTAATTTCAATATATTTACACTTTGCCTTATTTTTTCTTTATTTTTATATTTTTTCTTAATTCCATGCATGTTTTAAGACGAGACATGACTTAATTACTTTATATACAAATTTGAAGGCATATTAAAATGAAAATAAGATTTATTCTATTTTTTCTCTTAAAAAACAGTAACTACTTGTCAGCTCAAAGTTAAGATTTGATTACTATTCTTATTCTGTTAAAAAATATTGCCTAAAGATGTATTTTATTTGTTTGCAAAAAGGTATAGAAGCTACACATAATTATATATTATGATTTACAAAAAGTTAAAAATAAAAATAAAGCCATAAATCTCAGAAGAGATGCAAGAAAATTTGTTAAGAGAGTATATCTTAAATGTTCTCAACATACACATCATAATTATAGAAGGGGATACATATATTAAATATTAATTAGCTCAAATGTGATATTCACTTTACAATCTCTTTCTCTATACATGTAAACTTCCTGTTGTGCACCTTAAATATATTCCATTTTTATTTGCTAATAATACCTCAATAAATCTGGGTAGAAAAGAAAAAAAAAAAAACAGCCCTATGTATGCAAAATTGCCATATCTTTAACAAAGACAATCCTTTCAGGGAGAAACTTTCCAGTCAACGGTATTGGATGGTGTTTTGGATTTCAGCCATTTTCATGTTTCTGATGCATAAGCCTGAAAAAAAGGTTGTAATTTTTTTTTTCTCAAACAAAGCTGAGCTCTTTCAAATGTTCTGTTTTAGTTTATGTTTGTATATAGTTGATGAAATGCCCCTGGAAACCCTGGGATTCTTTAGGTATACTTTGTGTAGCAGTTCAGATGCCATATGGGTTTCCTGACTTGAAGTGGTTTTGCTAAGAGCAAGTACTACAGATTGGTTTTCGAGACGCAATTGTACCCTGATGCGTATGTTAAGTGTTTAATGTTCAGAATGGCTTCTGAAACATGTTTAAATATATTTGCTAAAGTGTGACCTATATAATGATGACCAAAAGATATATGGTCCTACACATTTTGACTTTTTAAATGATGGTTTCACTGATGTTTTTTCTCCTTTATTTATTTATTTAAAGTTAGGGGTTTGGGGAGGATTTGTTTGTTTTGTTTTCTTTGCCATAGGGCACATGCGCTCGCTAGAGAGAGAAAAAGAGAAATCACCCCCACCTCATTTGCTCAGCTAATTTATAACATCATACAACTTGAAACAAAAACTCTAATGAGCTCTCTCTAGACTTGATTCCCAACTATAGTAACATGGCAATCTGTTTGACTAGTTAGATACACATTATGATCACCTTAGAGTCAAAACTACCACAATAAATTGGTCAGGCATGCAGACAGTTCTTAGTTGTTCCTCGGGTGGCCACCTAACTAAAGGAACATTAAACTTCTTCCAAGGAAGAAGTGTATTTGAAAAGCAAAGGAAGCTCAGCAACCCTGCTGTTTTCCACTTTTCTGCCTGTCCTCAGCTTCTCTTCTATATAATATTTAGGCCTAAATATAATTAATATTTAGGGTAAACATAAATACCTTCTAACTCTAATGTGTCACACATCAATGGAAGTATTCAATTCTATTTATTTTTTGTGTCTTAGATATCCAACAGATTCTCAGAAGCAATGTTAATGAGGAAGAGGCTCTATAAAGAAATTAAAAAGTAGCACCGTGGGAGCTTTCCCCGTAGCGCAGTGGTTAGGGGCTGTTTAGGAGAGCCAGATCCCACATGGCTGGACTGCTGTACAAACACCATCTGTACATGTCCAGGATCCTGAGAGGATGGAAAAAGGAGGAAAAGATATTGTGGTGTGACCTGGCCCCATCTCAGGGTGCTTTCTTTCTGTCACTTGCATGTGCCCTCTGGCATTAAAAAAAAAAAAAAAAAGTAGCAATGTCTAAACACTTAACATAAAATAGCATTTCTTTCAGCAAGATGGAAAAACTCAGCTCTTTAAATAGTTCTGAGTTGGAAGAAACACTAATTTGTGTGATACTTTGACAATTTTACCAAGTTTCACAAAAAAAATCTTGAAATAATGTTTCATTTACTTCAGGGGAATGTGTATAGACAGCTAGCTATGTTTTATTCAGCTCTTGTTAGAGGTCCACATCTTGTTCTATGGATATAGAGATAATATATTTTATTAAAAAATTAACTTGACTGCTTGATGAAATTATTAGTCATCTGAAATGTGTATTTTAAAGCAATTTTGAGTATTTTTAAAATGAAATGTTTTTAGAAACTTTGATTGAAAGAAGTTATATTTTAGAAGCATTACAATATTTAAACTTTTTTTTTTTTTTTTTTGCGATAGGGTGCATGTGCCCACCAGAAAGAGAGAGACAGAGAGACAGAAGGCGGGGGTGGGGGGGATGGCCATGCTGCAATCCCTTCTCCTCCATTCTCTTCTCAGGATCTTGGGCATACACGCACACATGCCCAGCGTGAGTTTAAGTCACAGGGTCTGGGACTCAAACCACGATCAGCAAAATGGGAGTTTAGTGACATAGCCATTACACTAACTGCTGGTCCCAATATGTAAACTTTTATAAAAGTTATCCTATTATTTAAATCTGAGTCAAACCTTCATTTGAGTCAGAATGAATCCATCTAAATATTCTAAGACCAACTGTACACTTTTTAGATTACTGTTTCTATAAAGTCTGACTTCTCCTATTGAGCACTAATATAGATCACATTTATGTGATGTCTGTCATTATCAGTGATGGCATGCCAGGCATTCATAGTTCATCACCGCTGTAATGTTTCAATATATATATATCTGCATGTGTGTCTGTGTATTCATTACTATACCAAGAAATACATCTGTAACCATTTTAAGGTCAGAAGATTACTGTATTTATAGACAAAGAAGTTGGTATCATGTCATAGTAAATATACTTTTGTAATTATTGTATCATTGGAAAAGTCATGATGCATTTTTGCATAGAATAAAATAGTCATGACTCTTTCAATAACACAATAATTAAAAGATTTGTTTCTTCTTTCAGCTTAATATTTACAGAAAATAAGTGGAGTTTAAGGACTTAACACAATAAAATATCTTTAAGTATTTCATATTGTTTGTCATTGTCCTAATATTTCCTAATCTGTAAGAAATTGAATAAACGGTGATTTTTATCTTATCAAATTTCTGGTCAAATCATTTGATGACTATGTCTGGGAGAGGATGCTGTGTGTTAGTTGTGTGTGAGTGCCTACAGAAGTGTAACTATCTCTACAGCAAATAGACTATAGACATAAAAAGTCATTCAAGAGAAAATGTGACTTTCAGAGTTCAGGATTAAAATACTAACCTGGCCCAGTGGTTCAGCGGTGACCCACTACTCAGGTAATGCTGGGTCCATATAGAAGACCCAGCATTTAGTATGACAACAGTGTGAGATCTAGGTTTGTCTGTCTTCATCTTCCTGTCTTTCTTTCTCTTTCTTTCCTAAAATAAATAAACTTAAAAAGTCCCAGCCTCAGTTGCTCTTGTAGTCATATACTGAACTGCAGTGCTGGAAGGCAAACTGTCAACCACGGGTTAGAATCCTGAGTCAAGCTGAAACATTCCAGGCAAAGGCGCCCAAGATCCTGACTGGCGGAGGGCTAACAATAGAGAAATGCACTGTGACAGAGCCTGTCCAGTGTGGCAGACCCTGGGGATGGTGCTTCTGTCTCTGTCTTTCTTGTGTGCATACATACATGCATGCACGCTCTCACGTAGGAAAGAAATTATTTTTAAAAATTTCGTAAAAAGAATTCAAGACTAAAATAAAATTCTATGAACCTATTTTTGCTTTAAATTGCAAGAGGCCACAAGAACTAGAAACTAAAGAGTGCACGATTCCAGTTACTCCTTGGACGAGCTCACAGAGGGAACTTCTATGAACTCACATTCAGATCCAAAGACCTGTATGGTTTGTGTTGGAACAGATTCCCCACAGATGAAGAAACACAGAATAAAAGTTATCCTTCGCTGATGTTCACTCACCAGGCAACCAGTTCCTAACTCGGAATGTAACACCCTTGGCTGCATCTCATTCTTTCCAGGTTACCTCTGTCTTTGCTACATACCCCTGCTTTAATGACACTACCTTTTACAGGGCTAAAGAATAAATAAGCAGTTTCTCCCATATATGAGCTCGAGTTACCATGCCGAAGCAAGAAAGGCCTGCCGCATCACAGTCAGCCTTCAGTAGTACATTTAATTCAGTTCCACAAATATTAAACATTCAAAGCCTGGCCACGATGATAAGAATACAAAGACAAAATCGGTCTTTTCTTTCTGTAAAGCATTACAATATAATTGGTGTACAGCTATGTTTTTTCCAAAGTGATAAAATTTTGATACATCCTTTCATGAAATGTATTAGCACTAAGATTTTTCTAAGATAACATACAGGTCATATTTTCTGTATTACTTCCTCAACACTGTATTTTTTACTTTTATATTTTAGATTTTATTTTTATAAGAACAGTATTCTTTCTTTCTTTCTTTCTTTTTTCTGAGAGATTTTTTTGCTATAGGGCACATGTATACACCAGAGAGAAAGACAGACAGAAAGCAAGAAATCACCCCCCCAGGGAGAGTGACCATGCCATAGTCCCTTCTCCTCCATTCTTCTCTTGGGATTTGGGCACGCACACACATATGCCTGGATTTAGGCCACTGGGTCCAGGATTCAAACCATGGTCAACTACATGGGAGTCCAGTGATGTAACCATTATGCCATCTGCTGGTCTCCTAGAACTGTATTATCACATATCCCTAATAGAGATATGAAAATATGCTACAGGTAAATTGAGAAAGGGCATATTAAACCTTGCTGGGAGTAAAAGGAACCTCCTTAGAGGAAATTAATTTCATTTTTCAAAAGTCAATCTACTTCACATAGAGATGATTTTTCAAGTTTACCTTGCAGAATTTAAACCTATAACCACCCTATCATGGTTTGGTTGTTACTGATGGTCATTTTCTAACTAGAAGCAACAAACAGCTAACACAGCTCAAGCTTTGTTTCTCTTATATAGTGTTTTAGAATACATCAAAATAAGCTTTAAAAAACAGAATATTTAGAATAATCTAATACAAAACAACAGCCTGTGTCACTTGAAAAGCTGCATTTCCAGCCTCACTTAAAAATCACAGCACAAGACAAAGCCAGGTCCTCATTTCTACTTAGCAGCAGTGGGCTGAGGTACCTGGGGTCCTGTTTACCCACCTTTGTCCACACTCTGCACTCTCCTGATGACACAAGATGGTCACCCAAGCTTAACCTCTACTTGAGAAGTATAGAAAAAAAGTGTATGCCTCTCTCTTTCTACAAATAAAAGGGAAAATAAATAGTTTTCAAGAAAAACAAAAAGTAAAAATACCCAGGTTCATTGGCAATGGATATTGTTAACCAACTGATTTTTAAATTCTAAATCTTTAAGCTAGGATTCCCAATTATCTTGACCCTAAATAACTTCATGGGGATGGTAGAGTCTCCTTGTAAACCCTAAGGAATCTGTACACTCTAACAAGTAGAAAGGTAAATGAAACATAAAACTATATATAAAGTGCAGATGGCGTAGTGGCCAACTGCAGCTCAAGTTTGGGACCCTGTGGCTTGAAAATCACAGCAGATGCGTCTGCACATCTGTGTGCATGCCCAAGATCCTGGGAGCAGAAAGGAGGAGAAGGCAGGTGGCATGGTGGTTAAAGATGCTGGATCCCCACATGTCCGACCATAGTTTGAATCCCGGACCTGGCGGCTTGCTTTCTCCCTTATTCTGTCTATTTCTCTCTGGTCAAAGTAAAAAATATTAATAGAAATAAATATATAAATAAATGGAGGAGAAGGGATTGTGGCATGGCCATCCTCCTGGAGGAGCGGGGAGGTGATTTCTCACTTTCCTTCTCAGAGTACACATGCCCTAAGGCAAAGATCTCTTAAAAAATCCAACAAACAAACCTATAAAATATCTAATACAATCATGTTAAATGTTTACTATGATTGACAGAAGTTTATATTCCTATGGTGGAAACAGAAAGCAAACCCAGAGTTGTCCAGCTTTAAAAGTCTGGACACTGAGGCCAGCAGATGGCGAAGCATTTATATCACTGAACTCCCACATGGCCAACCATGGTTCAAGTCCCTGACCACTAGCTTGAAGATCATGCTGGGCACATGTGCATGCATGTCCAAGATCCTGGGAGGAGGATGGAGGAGATGGGATTGCGGCACGGCCGCCCTCACGCCTGCCCCTGAGTATGATTCCTCACTTTACCTCTCACTAGCTCTTTCTCTCTCTCTCCAGCGAGCGCATGCTCCCTAGTGTTAAAAAACTAAATTCTTCTCAGCAATGGGTACGTCATCTGCTAAATGTAAGGAGCAAAAGAAATCAAAAAGAGAACATTTTCAGAATACTTAGAAGTCATTTTCTCTTAACCCCCATGGCTCGCAAGCCATTTTCTCAGGTCTTCCAGGGAATACCTATTTTTTTATTATTTTATGCTTCCATTAATTACGGACACTTACTTTTTCTCCTAAACATCATTCTGCCATCAAAAGGGTTGTTGGTTGTTTTTAGAGACTCCTCCTGCCAAAACTGTCTTTCAAGAATTACACACTTAACTTTTCTCCCTTCTTTGTTCTGCACTAGACATGAGAATTCTGAACATGCAGTTTATGGCCAAACCAAAAAACTAGCCTAAACAATTTGTCCAGTATTATCAAATATATTGATTCACAAGAATATGAGCTTATTTTAAAATGTATTATTGTCTTTTTAAATGTATCTGGATGTTTTTATAATTTCCAAAAATGTACCTAATTTTCAATGAAAATATGTTAATTATAAAGAAGTATTTGATTTATTAAGAGACTATTCACTGTTGCAGAAAACTCAAAGCCCTAGGCCTCATTATTTATGATATTTTTCCATTGAGAGAGAAGTGTTTGAATTAATTTAGATTTAGGCTCAGACGATAAATGTTTGCTTTAAAGTTACTTTTGCCTTTTAGTTCTTTGGTAAATTTATATTTATTAACTATTTTCAAAAAATATTAATTTGCGTTCCTCCTATACATTTTTTGTCTAAAAAGTAAATAGATCTGCCAACCACTTCTTATCCCAAATACAAACTGATAAAGCAGCTATTAAGCCAGTGTCATTTTCTAAATTCTTTAATCCAAATGAAATACTTGTTACATGTCTATGTGTTCCATTTCTTTCCTATCCCCACCAAACACATTGCTGAGTGACTCGCTCTTATCATATTTTTAATATAATTCAAGTGCATTCATTGAGCATAAAACATGAGAGAATTCAATAAAGAGGGAACATTTGATTAAAACAAAATGCCAGACCACCTCCACAAGGCTTTCTATTAACGGTCCAAGTTTAGAAAATGTCTCACACATGAACGTTCTATAGAGTGGAATGCTCCTTTCCCTTTTCACTTTCTGAAGTTACAGCAGTGTATCACTTGCGTATTAAGCCACAAAAATACTACCTTTGGGCATTGAAACATGATGCAGAACGTATATGGTTTCTAAAAAAGGTCAGTATATTAAATATACTCTGAACAAAAAAGAAAGAAGTGTACAAGCCCGTTTCTTAGAAGGATTAAGGAGAAATACACCTAATGTATATTTTCTACCCTTATTACATTTTAGAGTTTTTATTTCCCCCATTATTCCATGATCCCAGATAGGTATCTAAACATAAGGGAGGCAGACTGTTTTCACAGCTGCTTTTACAAAGTTATACCTATGTGCTGCAGACCACACAGGAGGAGCACAATTACTCAACTATAAAAGCACTCTCCAGCGGTGGTGTACTCACTTTATTTAATTGCACTGCTCACTGATAATTTCTATGAAGTCTACTCATCAGTAAGGGTACATACCAGTGAGGGGATTTATTTTGGGTAACTGTTTTGGAATAAGATGGAAGGGAGAGATAGTGCATAGTGACATCATAACATAGTTTAGTTGTCATGATCAAGAAAGTAAAAAGCTGATTAACTGTACACTGGCCCTGAGAGTATGCCCACGACCCCTCAAACACAAGCATGAGAGTAAGAAAGAAAGAAACGCAAATAAAAGCAACAGCATCGGCATGGAAGGTTATATTCTGCTTGCCAAGTAGTTTGTCAGTACATTTAATGAATCCCATCATTTGTTTATGCATTATTCAGCTCAGATTATCAGAGTATATATATATAGATAGATAGGTAAATATTACAGTACACATAATCAGAGCTCCATATATGCATATATAAATGTAAATATATATATATATATATATATACACACACACATATATATACTCATATATATCTCTATATAAAAATACACACACACATATGTATGAGTGTGTCTTCCAAGAATTCATGAAAAAAATGTGCATTATGAGAAAAATTTGGCAACAATATAAACATTTTTGGCACCAAATAAAATTCATACTTTAATTACATTCATGCACAAAAGTTTTTGAAATTTCACTCACATACATCCCTTATAGCCAAGATATCTGCCATTTATCAGTAGAACAAAGTGAAACAGAAGAAAAAAAGGACCATAAATACTGACCCTAATACTTAGAACATTTCTGAAGTCAATATCCACACCTGTGATCAATTCTGTCTTCAAACCAAATGTAGTCTTACAACCAGTATCCTTCTATCTTCAAGAAAAGGAAAGTCTCCAAGGCATTTAAAGGTGAAATGTGGCATATTTTACCTTTTCTTTTAAGGCTTTTATGAACATGAAGATTGCATATTTCAACATGTTGTTTGCCTTTGTGATTTTTTAAATTTGCTATAGGGTGCACATACTCACTGGAGAGAGAGAGAGAGAGAGAGAGAGAGAGAAGGACAGACAGAGACAGACAACAACGAGAGAGGAAAATTCCCCCGGGCGAAGGACCACACTGTAATCCCTTCTACTCCTGTCTCCTCTTGGTATTTTGGACAGGCATGTACGTGCACCTGGTGTGTTTTTCAGACCACCACGTCCGGGATGGAACCATGTAGTTGGCCATGTAGGATCCAGCAGTCTTAACTATTATACCACTAAATGGCTCAGAATTGTTTGCCTTTTTGATGGCTTTAATAAACATCAACTGATTAAATGACCTGAAATATCAAAACATAAAAATGAATACTTCGATTTCTATCTATTTTATTCAGCAGACAGGTTTATAGGTTTACTTAATTCCACACAGAAGTGAGGCCCAGTCACCAGAAAGAAAAACATCAGCTCAGCTATTAATGGCTGGGTTGTTTCCAATAAACCTCAAACAGGCTGGGAACTAGGAATGCACCAGTTGCTTTTTAATCAAGTGGCACATCGAAGCACCTAAGTCCCAGTTAACTACAATTATCTAAAACTTCCTCCAGAATCAATTTCCTTGTATGGCTTCATCTCTTCCCACAAACAGTTCTTTTTACTAATATATTTATAAGATAACTGATGATGATAATGTTTATTTTTAATAAAAGTAATACTATCTGTTGCATTTTTACCCTTCTTTTAAGCATTTTGATTATACTACTGTTTTATTTCCAAAACTGAACTATGAAATAGACAAAGTTAAAGACATAAATTTGTAGATGAGAAAACAAGAAAAAAAGAGAGCTTAGGTTCTTAAAGTCACGTAGCTGGTAGAGAATGAGAATTTGAACTTAAGCAGACCAGCCTCTGGGCCTGTCCTCATAAACACAGAGTTAATACTACCTTCTGCATAGCATCCACTCTTTCTTTAAAACCATAACCAAAGGTCACTCTTAACTGTGGTCTACAAAACAAAGTTGTCTGTGTGATCCATCTGCGTTAACCCTGAACATCAAAGGATTCGGAATGCGCATCGAGTTTTATAAAAAACAAAATGTTCTGACTTATGTCTCAAAATATATACAAAAGATTAGGCTAACCAAAGGCTAGGAGGAACATTCTAAGTCTCTACCTGAATGTAGAGGGCTTGTGCAAAAACCATCGATAGGGGGAAAAAACATTATGCCATCTGCTGGTCCCGTGTTTTATCATTTTTTTTAAATCTTCATTCTCAAACATACCATCAGTTGATCATCAGAGATCCATAGGGTGGGAAGCTGAAGATAAGCTTTCTTACATATGTAGGACAATACATATAAAAAGTATAATTTGTCCACAGTTTGAAAGTTACTTGGAAATATCTTTTAATTTTTATTAGGAGTTGTTTTTAAGTAACATCACCTTTTAAAAATAGCAAACCATGAACTTTTAGAAATTGAATAGACTATTAAACACAATTGGGAAATAAAAAGCTTTAGCCATAAACATACTCTATTTTCAAGTTGCATTCTCACAGAATTCGTGTGTGTGTGTGTGGGGTGGGGGGGGTCTTCTATTTCAGGAACACAATTTCCCTAAAGTTAACTGTCATCAATATTTAATTATCACTTTATCTCTAGCACTTCCTTTCTCCCTTTCATCTTTGTATAATATAGAGTCATTCCAACAAATATCTACTTCACGCAAAGACCTCTATCTTTAGAGTTGAAAACATCAGAGTTTTGGTTGATCAGAAGCAAAATATCTGCATATTTGAAATTTTTCACTTCTTGCTTGGATATTTAAAGTCATATAGACATAGCTGCACTTCAGCGACATGACAATATTTTTTTCCTTTTAAACACTTGACATTTTTGCCAATTCTTCGATTCTTAAGGGGTCTTTCTTTAGTGTATTTTTTTCCTCTTTGATTAAATTCGAGTGGTTTCTATTTCAAAGCAAATTTTAATTGCAAAAATCATTTCAATTTATTTTAGATATAGAAAAATTTACTTCTGGGTATGGTGCAGGTTAAAATTTACAAAGTTACCACTCTATTTTTCAATTAAGTATTTTATTGGAATAAATTTTACCTATGGAGAAAAGCAAAAACCTCAAATATACATTCTGTTGAACCTTGATGAACTATATAGGTACAAGTAACTGTTTAAGATATAGCATACTTTCATCCCACTAGAAAATTTTCATCCCACTAGAAAATTTTCATCTCACTAGAAAATTTCCCTACTGGTAATCTCTACCACCCATTATCAAATGCAATTCTGATATCTATCACCATATATATATATATACACACACACACACTCACACACACACATATATATATATATGTTTTCTGTATATGTATATATGTATATGTATGTATGTTTTCTTTCTTTTATTCTTAGTTTTTGCTATAGGGCAGGTGTGCTCACCTAAGAGAGAGACAGAGAGTGAGTGAAAAAGAGAAAATGAGAGACAGAGAGCAAGCGAGAGAGAGAAAATAATGAGAAACTGCCTCACAGGGCAGATGACCAAACCACAATCCCTTCTCTTCCAGTCTCTTCTGGGGATTTGGGGGACACAGGCATATACACCGCCTAATTTTCAAGTTGCCAGGTCTTAGACATGAACAGTGCAGTCAGCCATGTGAGAACCAGAAGACTTAACTTCCATGCCCCCTGCTAGCCCAATCCCCACATATCTAAGACCATTAATGGTTCCTGAAATCACAACTGAGTCTTCTCAAATTAATGTTTGTGTATGGTATGAACTAGGAGTAGAGTGTTATTTTTTCATTCATTTTCCAGTTTTTAAAGAACCATATATATGTTTAAAAGACTTCTCTCCTGAATTACTTTGGTGCCTAAGCCAATTTTGATCAGATAAATGTACATTTATGAACTCCTTATTTTACTCATCTATTTTTCTACTCTTGTGTCCAAAGCCGCACTCTCTTCATTACCACAGCTTTACAGCAAACTCTCGAAATCAGGCAATGCAATTCTTCCAGCACTGTTGGTTTATTTTATGATTTGAATTATTATAGGCACTTCGCTTTTGCACATACATTTTAGAATAAGCTTGAAAATATCTACTGAATGACATGTTGAAATTTTCACTGGGATTGCTTTGAAACTCTACGTAATTGTGGAAAGAATACCCTGATACCTAACAACTTTTCACTCACCTACGCACGCTTAATTTTCCTTATCATTTTTTTTTTCATATTCAGTGTACAGGTTTTATATTTCCTAAGTGAAATCTTTTATTTTTTTTTTCCCTCTTTTAGGTTCTCGTCATAGGGCATGTGCACTCACTGGAGAGAAACGGAGAAGGAAAATGAGAAATCACCACCCCAGGGAGGATGGTCATGCCATAATCCCTTCTCCTTCATTTTCCTCTCCAGATTTTGGCCATGCATGCACACGTGCCTGGTGTGAGTTTTCAAGCCACTGGATCAAGGACTTGTACTGTGGTTGGCCATGTGGGAGTTCAGCACCTTAAACACTGTGCCACCTACAGGACCCAGTATCTCACGTTTTTTAGATACTTTAAAAAAATTATATTTCCATTTATTCTTTTCAAGAATATAGAAATAAAACTGATTGGGACCAGAAGTTGGCATAATGGCTATGTTGCTGGACTCCTATATAGTTGATTTGGTTTGAGTCCTGAACCTGGTGGCTTAAACTCACGCCAGATGTGTGTGTGTGTGTGTGTGCAAGATCCCGAGAGAAGAATGAAGGAGAAGGGACTGCAGTGTGGCCACCCACCCTGGGGAGTGATTTCTCACTTTATGTCTGTCTCCCCCTGTCTTTCTGGCAAGCACATGCACCCTATAGCAAAAATCTTTCAAAAAAAAAAAAAAAAGAAAAGAAAAAGAAAAGAAAAAAGAAATAAAACCGATTTTCCTTTTCTTAAAATTTTAAGAAATAAAATTTCTTTTTATTATTAATATAAACAGACAGATACAGAGACAGAGAGAAAGGGAAAGTGAGAAAGCAAGCCACAGGTACGGGACTCAAACCACAGTCGGCCATGTGGGAATCCAGCACCTTTAACCACCATGCCACCTGCTGGCCCCAATTTTTCTTTACCTTTTATCCTGTGAGCTGTCAAATTTATTTATTTATGCTAGCATGTTTGGCAAGGTGGAAGTGGAGGTGGCAGATAGAGAAGTCCTTAGGATTTTCTTAGCAGCAAATTGTGTGATCTGTGCATAAAATACTATTGTTTCTAACCTTTATGTTCTCATTTTATTCCTCAAGTCAATCTGGATATGATGTTGAGTACCACAGTTAGTAGAAAGGCAAGAGCAGACTTGAGTCCTGGAAAGCACAGAATAGTTCACCCTCATGATAATGTTGCTATGGCTCTTTCATAACGTACTTTATCACACCAAGTGGCTGAGAGTGTTTAAGGATTGTGTATTGAAGGCTATCAAATGCTTACATCTGCATCTACTGAGAGGATGATTATTTTTCTCATTTATGAATTTATTTTATAGTTTTAGTTTATTTCATGAGAGAGAGAGAGACAAAGAAGAGAGATGCCCCTGTTAGAATGTCACTTTTCTGGGATCCCTCCCCCGACCCCTGCCGTAGCCTACCAGCTAACCAGGATCACTGGGATAGCTACATACGTGTTCAGTGTGCTCAGGTTGATCTGAGATCCAAACACAGTATTTCCTAAAGGTTTCAGTATTGCACAGTCGCACCCTACTGCCCGTGCCACCATGGCTGGGCTGCACACTGATTTGGTTTTGAATAGAAAGCTAGTTGCACATTCCCATGACAAACCCTAAATGATCATGAAGAAGAATCAGTGTGATAGGCCACGGTGAATGCAATCCTTTTTGAAGGATCTTCAAAAAGCTCATGGAAATTTTGTATGTAAAAAAACTATGAATGAATTTCAATTGTGGCAAAAAAATTCATAAGTTTTTCATAAAATTTTTGAAGTCCCCTCATATATAAATATTTAGTAATGTCTATGTGTTTTTCTGAGGTTAGATTCTTACTGGTTGAATTGTCTGTTTATTTTTCAGAGAGAGAGATTTTTGCTATAGGGTGGGTGCAGTTGCCAGAGAGATAGAAAGCGAGAAGTCACCCCCAAGGGGGGATGGCCATGCTGTAGTCCCTTCCCCGTTATTCTCTTCTAGGGATTTTAGGCATGCACACACATACACCTGGCATGAGTTCTAAGCTGCCAGGTGCAGGACTTGAACCGTGGTAAACATTGTGGGAGTCCAGCAATGTAACCATGATTGTCAGTTTTAATAGATTCATCTGTCTCATCATAAGGTTGGAACTACAGCAGATTCTTTTCTTCACACACGGGTGGGGTCTTAGTTTGTTCACTCTTCCTTTAACTGAATACCACAGGTGGGATAACTTATAGAGAACAGAGTTTCATTTAGCTCACACTTAGAGGCTGGGAAGTCCAAGAGTATTTCTGGGTCCATGGCAAAAGATGTCACGTAGTAAGAGGACAAGCATGTGGGTGTGTGTGTGAGAGAGTTTTGGTTTCTCTCCTCTTCTTATACAGCTACCAGTATTCAGTCATGGGGCCACATCCTAGTGACTTCATCTGATCCCAGTTCCCCTCCAAGACCACACCTCTTAATACCATAGTCAGCCTAAGTTACCACCCCCTTAATACTGGGTTGTTGGGAAAGTCATGACACACTTTTGCATAGAAAAACATAGACAAATAACTCATGACTTTCCTAACAACCAAATATGATTAAAGTTTTCATTCCCTCATGATTAAGTTTCAACATAAGTTTAGGAGAAGACATTCCAACTATAGTGGGTCTTTAACAGTCACAGAGACAGATGCTGATAAAAACATGAGTCACCTTTAGGCTGACTTTGACTTTCTAGGATTGAACAGGAAAGAAATGTAGTGGAACACTACACAAATAAGGGAATTCACCTCTCATTTGAATCTTATCAACAGTGGAAAATAAGAAAAGTGAATTAATTTCATTGCAACAGCCGGTAGACCCCAAATTTCTCTGAATCAACCTTTATTCATAATTTCATGAAGAGGAATAGCCATTCATCCTGCAGGTCAGAATGAATCTTCTGATATGTTACAATGCTCTGGAATACTCTAGAAAAAGGCTATAAACTCTTCTGAATATTTGGGGTATGATTCTTGGTCTCAAGTAACCAAGAATCTAGGTTCATTCTTTAGAGGTGCCAGGCTGAAAATATTTGGGAATATCAATGCAAAAATATGACCTATCAATTTTTCACACATATAGAGCTAAAACCGTTAATTACTGTCACGTCTATGTTTCTATATTACTCATAATAAAACAAAAGCATTACTGTTAAATTGTATACATTGCTTTTGATATCTATGATGTATGAACTTAACTCTGGTGGATGCTCCAGTGAACAATCAAAGGAAGCTTTATTGCAGATAGATTTTGCAGCTATTACTTGTATTTACTTATTTAACCTAGACCCTAAATGAAGAATAGGAACTGTTTCAGACACTACTTACCAAGTCTTATAGGTTTTACATTACTTGCATCTAAATAAAACTTGGCAAATGATCTGTGTCAATGTAAATATGTTTCAGTACAAGTGTACTTGCACGTTGTATACAATGGTATAGTAATTCTTCTGCATCTAGTAAGCTGAGAGTCAGTTACAGTTGAAGGATCAAAGCTAATGGGCCAGGGTAAATGGTACTTGCCTGAAATTTCTTGCAGCAAGGGACCCTTTGTTCTGTTGAGAATCTCTGTTTTGCCTGTGCTGTAAAAAATTCAGTTTAAAAAGTAAAACATATCTTTCCTCTTACACGCTATTCAGTAAGCAATTATTCTGTGATTACTTTATCTTTTAGGAATTACTTATAGAAAGAGTAAGTCATCTTCTCCTGTCTCCTTTACCCCTACACAAATACTTTTTCATGACCTTCATTTGAACTGTAGAAATGACAAGGATTTATAAATATTCTTGGAGTAGAAGGTCTCATTAATTTTTTTCTCTTTCGTTTTGGCCTTAGTGGTCACTATTGCACCTGCTAGAATATTCCGCACACATATTAGTAGACTTGACATTTGGAAGATAGCTGTTGTCAATAAAAATTATAGGTATTTATTAGGTTGTCAGAAAGGTCATGACATATTTTTCTATGCAGAAATGTCTCATGACTTTTCCAATGACCCAATATTTTAAATAATATGGCTGGAAACACTATTGTTGAATTTATTTTTATTTAATATATATTAAAACTCTCTTCCCTATAAATGTGAAGAGATTTACTCCCCTTTTTACAAATTGGGATTAAATATACATGACATAAAATCTATCAACAGCAAGAAAACAACTAAATTAAAAACAAAACAAAACAAACAAACAAAAAACAGCAGTCCAAACTGGGGCCAGCAGGTAACCTGATGATTAAGACAGTGGATTCCCACAGGGCTGGCTGTAGTTTGAGTCCCAGACCTGGTTGCTTCCTTTCTCACCCTCTCTCACTCTCTTTGTCTCGTTCTTTGTTTTGCTCTGGTGAGCACATGCCCTAAAGCAAATTTAAAAATAATAATAATGTTAAAAAAAAATAAGTGCAAAGGACCTCAACAAACATTTCCCAGCACATGGCATAGAAATTACCTCACTGAACTCCCACATGGCCAAACATAATTCAAGTTCTGGACCAGGTAGCTTGAAAATCATGCCAGGCACATATGAGTGCTTGTCCAAGATCTTAGGAGGAGAAGAGAGGGGAAGGTATTATGGCATGCCCTCCCCCCTGGGGGGGGAGTGATTTCTCACTTTCTCTCTCTCTCTCTCTTTCTCTCTCTCTCTCCAGTGAGTATATGCGCCCTAAGGCAAATTTTTTTTTCCAAAAGAAAACATACAAATGACCAACAAGTAACTGAAAAAATACTCAGCATCACTAATAAATTAGGGAAATGAAAATTAAAAACTGCGTGAGATATTATCTCAGACCTATTATCCCAGACTGACTTTTATTTAAAAAGTTTAAAAACTCTTAGTGAAGATGGAGAGAAAGAACTCTAATACACTTGGTGGCAATGTAAATTAGTACAGCCATTATGGAAAATGGTAAGGCAGCTCTTACAAATACAAAAATCCAGAATCCCACTTCCAGATGTACAAAGAAACTGAAATCAGTATGTTAAAGGAAAATCCACATGCCCATGTTCACTGCAGCATTGCTCAAAATAGTTGAGATATGGGGGCCAGCAGGTGCATGGTGATTAGGGGCACTGGACTCCCACATGGCTGACCGTGGTTCGAGTTCGAGACCTGGCAGCTTGCTTTCTCACTTTCCCTCACTCTCTCTTGCTCTGTGTCCCTCTCTGGTCAAATAAAAATAAATATATTTAAATAAAATAATTATTTTTTAAAATAGCTGAGATATGAAATTAACTTAAGGGTCTATCAGTAGATCAATGGACTAACAAAATGTGTATTACGTATTCACAATGGAGCACTATTTAGCTACGTGGGATCCAGCTACCTTAACCATGACAACCAGCTAGCCCAGAATTCTAAATTTTGATGACAGAACCTCTCAAAATACTCTCTCCAAAAATCTGAAATAAAGGACAATAGTGTCCAGCCAATTTAAAGCATTTAACTACTAAAAAGGCCAAATAGTTTAAGCTAATAAGATAATATTTTAAATATTTTAGAAAGTAAAACAATATAATCTGAGAAGACATAATTTTGGCTGTGTTTCTAGTCATTAATTTTACAGGCAGTTTGTTGCTATCCCATTAGATCCATTATCATGAGAAAGATGCAAACTATACAACCACTGCCTTAGGACATCAATATCTAGTACTATGTATCCTCCTGAAGTTGGTATTCTTATGCCTCATGGTTCATCGATTTATATTTATCAGAGCATAATACTAAAAGAAAGACAGACTGGAATATAATTAAAAAGAAAACATAAGTTTAATTTTCTCGAATTTTTATTGGAGAGAATAAAAATGATCATCTCAAGTCATGAAAGCTAGAAATACCTAATAGTATATAAAAAATGCCTAATAGTATATAAAACTGAGGAACTCAAGATAACAGACATGACCTTCCCATTACTAAAGTGGTCAATGTAGGGTTAGGGTGAAGCAGGAATTTGACCTGAAAATACTATCAGTGAAATATTACTCAAGTCACCTAGTCATATGCTAACTGCTTAATAAAATGTACTGAGTAATAAAAAGGAATTATACAAATTTACCTTGACCTAGTCTCAATATTTTCAGTTATATTTTTTAAAATTTCTTTTACTTAATACCTCTCAGAAGACAATGCTATGTATTATTTTCATAAGCTGAGTGGGGGGTAGGTAGTATCTAATTGTTGACCATATAAACCATCAACACCGAGTTACCAAGATGAAGAAACATTGGTCCGGCCATAATAGCTTTACTCTGACCCACAGCAATTTAACCCAACTGGATTCTGAGATTTTTTTTCTGGATTGACCATGTAAATACAAGAGTGTCTATAAGCAAACCTGGTTCAATAACTTAAGAAAGTTAAAGCATTCAAAGTTAAATGTGATGCACTTGTTCTTTTGTTTTTTGTTCTGCCTGATTTATAGGCTCCTTAAGAGGGTGAAAGGAAAGGTAGAAGCAAGTGGTTGGGTTGAATTGGTTTAGTGAGTATGAAGGTGGCCTCTAAGCAGAGCAGGGGGCCTGCCAGTAGTCTGGAATCTATGCTTTAACTGTAAAACAGCCTTTTCACTGAGCCTCAGGGGTCATTTTATAGGTGCTCTATAAACATTTTAAAGCTACTTTATAGCTGTTCCTTTTTTTATAACTGCCCCATGGTATTCCTCCTGGTCATGCTGACCCAGCAGGGGGGAGGTAACGGCCAGTTATAGAGAGCAAAATGGATTGCTTTCTTCACCCACTCACCCTTCACCTACTGTTTAATGACCACCCAACTATTCCCAGCACAACAAAGAGAAATCAGTAGGAGGAGCTCTGAAAAGATACTCCAGACAAAGTCTAGACCTGATGGTGTCCCCACTGCCATCTGTGGATGAATGACAGGGTTATATTTAATCCAGAAAAAAGTGGAACTGAATCTGATATGGGGAAAATCATGGGAAAGGACAAAAGCTTGGAAAGGCTCTCTCCCTTGTCATTTCAGAGAGATAAGTAAAATTCTTTTCACAGAATTCATATAATCATTTTTTAAATAATTGAATACCCGGGGCCAGCAGGTGGCATGGTGGTTAAGGGTGCTGGACTCTCATATGGCCAACTGTGGTTTGAGTTCCCGGACCTGGCGGCTTGCCTTCTCACTTTCTCTCTGGCTCTGTACCTCTCTGGTCAAATTAAAATAAATAAATGAATAAATAAAGTTAAATATAATAATTCTTAAAAAAAATTAAATACCCAAAGCACAATTTTGACATTATTTATCTAATCAACCTACCTTAGGTAGGAAAAACTAATATTTAAACTTATAGGTATTTCTTAAAATGTAAGAAGATTTTTAGTTTCTAGTTTGGCCATGACATATTTTAAATTTCACTGGAATATAGGAAATAATGTGACAAAAATGCACAGAGCAAGAACGAATATTTGGTTTTTCACTTAGTTTGTCCTAAGTGCAAATGTAAACATTAATTCATGTAGTGCTATGAAGGTATTTTGTAGCTGTGGTTAACACCTACACTCAGTTTAAGTAAAGGAAATGACCCTTGATAATATGGGTAGGCCTCATTCAATCAGTTAAAAACCTTAACAGCAAAAACAGTATTTCCCAAAGAAATTCTACTTTAACATTGCAGAATAAAATCTTCAGTTTCCAGTCTGTTTGCCTGCCCTACAGGTTTAAACTGGCCACCTCCACAATGACATTACAGTTTCTTAAAACAAATATCTTTATATCTATCAATTATGTATCTATCTAATTCTATTGGTTCTGTTTCTCTCAAGAAACCTGACTGAGACATTTACTGAATATTAAAGTTACTTAAGAATATGCATAAATTGACCCTAGGATATATAAAGTATATAAAGAGAAATTATAAGGAATACAAACACAAACACACACTCTTAGAGCTAATATACAACTTGAGCATAGATGCATTACACAAGATCGGTGTACAAAAGTCAATTTTATCTATATATACTAACAGCAATTTTAAAAAATATATTTACCAGAGGGCATATATACTCACCAGAGAGAGAGAGAGAGGAAAAGCAAGAAAGCACTCCACATGAGGAATGGTCATATTGCAATTCTTTCTTCTCCATTTCTCTCTCCTTTGGGGATTTTGAGAATACACACACACACGTACCAGTGTTTCTGAAGTTTTTGGGTCCAGGACTTGAACTGATAAGTTTGGCCATGCAGGATACAGGTCATAAAATCAGTAGATCATAGGCTGCCCCTTAATGCTAAAATTTAAAATAACACCATATATAATGGAAACAAAAAAATAATAAATTATTTAGAAATTTCTCAGAAGAGTATAAAGTACATACACTGAAAACTACAGAAAGTGTTGGAAAAATTAAAGACCTAGATAAATGAAAATATAATTCATGTTCATTATTGAAACAATAAGTATTGCTAAAGATTTGGTAATATCCAAATTGATATAGAGATTCAAAGCAATCCCCACCAAAATTCTAGCTAGCTCTTGTGCAGAATTTCCAAGCTGATCCTGAAATTTTGCAAAATTTACAAGCTTGATTTTGAAATTTATGTGGAAATTCAAGGAGCTCAGAATAACCAAAACAATCTTGAAAAAAAAAAAGAACAAATTTGGAGGACTCACACCTCTCAATTTCAATACTTACTACAAAACTAGTGTAATCAAGACATTGGGATACTGGCATAAGAGACACACAGATCAATAGAATAGACTGAGATTCCAGAAATAAACTCTCATTTTCAAAGTTAATTAATTTTGAACGAGAATTACAAACAATTCAATGAGGAAAACATTTTCTTTCAACAAATGCTGCTGAGACAACAGGTTATCCATGTGCAAAAGAATGAAGTTGGGCCATATCTCACACATGAAAATTTACTCAAAATGTATCAAAATTTCAAATGTAAGAGTTAAAATTGTAAAACTTTTAGAAGACTACATACGTGTAAACATTCACAACTTGGGTTAAGAAATAATTTCTTGGATATGACAGCAAAATGTAAGAAGTAAAGAAAACTAAATAGAACTTTATAAAATAAAAATTTTGAGCTAGGCCAGCCCCATAGCATAGCAGTTAGGCGCTATACAAAGGAAACTGGGTCCCATATAGCCAACCAGGGTTTGAATCCTCTTTTTTTTAAAAAAAAAAAAAACTTGAAAAACATGCTAGGTACACTAGTGCCCAGAATCCTGATGGGATAAAGAATTGGAGGAAAAATATTGTGGCATGACCACCCCCCACTGGTGTGCTCACTCGCTCTCTCGCTCACTCGCTCGCTCTCCCTCTCTCTGGTGTGTTTACACATACCCTCTTGGATAAAACAAAAAAATTATTACACTTCAAAGAACAGTCAAGAAAGTAAAAAGACAATCAATGAATGTGTGAAAATATTTGCAAGGCATGTATCTAGTAAGAGACTAGTAATTAGGATTAAAAAAAAAAGATTAAGAAAAGTCCTTACAAGGTAACAGAAAAAAGATAAATAACTCATTTAAAAATGGGTGAAGGCTCGAAACTGACACTTTTCCAAAGAAAAGATACAAATAGCTAATATCACATATTTGACATCATTAGTCATTCAGAAAATCCACATCAAAATTACAATGAGATGCCATAACACAAATTTCATATAATAACAATAGCAGTAAACCAAGTATTCTTTAAATAAAAAAAAAAACAAATAATTAAAAGTGTTGATAATGTGGATAAATTATAATCTCATATACTACTGGTAGAAATGTAAAACAGTGCATCTGATTTGGAAAATAGTCTGGCAGTTACAAAGAAAAAGAAAGAAAGAAAAAAAAATGATGAATATATAACTGTATGTAATTTAAATAGTCTGGCAGTTACAAAGAAAAAGAAAGGAAAAAAAATGATGAACATAGAACTACTGTATGTCTCAGAAATTACACTTCCAAGAATATATCTAAGAGAATGTAAAACATAAATCCATGAATAAAAACCTGTACATAAATGTTGATTATTCATAATAGCCAAAAAAGGTAAGCAACTCAAATGTTCTCCCACTCAGGATGGATAAACAAAATTGTATATTAACACAAAGGAAATAAGTCAAAAAAAAGGAATGAAATGCTGATGGATGAACCTTGAAAACACTCTGCTAAGTTAAAGAAGATGAACACAAATACACAAATGATAATATTTTTTAAGATTCACCTAATATGAAATGTTTCAAATGGACAAATTCCTACAGATAAAAAGTATATCAATGCTAACCAAATTCTGGCGCCAGTTATGGTTGGTATTTTTTAACATAATCAAAACCAATGAAATTGTATACTTTAAAATAATTAAAGTTACAGTATGTGAATTATATATCCCCCAGATAATACATAAAATATTTTTTATAAAATAGAAAATTAGGGTAAAGGAAATTTTTGTGTAATTCATCTTCCACAACCACTAATTTAGGATTTAATGAGTGTCTTTGTAAATTGCTTTTTAGGTATAAAAAAGAAAAATTTAGTCATTATTTTCTATTCTTTGTTTTGAAAACTAATCATTTGAAGGCATGGCCATGAAATGGTTCTTAGCCACACAAATTTGCCTTTGATGTGATTTCATATTGTATCATTTTTCTCCTCTCCTGCCCAATACCAATTCAATATGTCCTTTGTAGAACAAGAGAACCAAAAAAGAAGGGACAACAGAACATGGTAGTATTAGGCTCAATGACTTTAACATGAGCTACTGTAACAGTTGGTAGTCATTCCTCACATGCACACAGCCTGACAACTTCTCTAACACACTAAAGTCTACGGGTACATTTTTACAAATTCATTGCCTGTGAAACAAACTGCCCCCAGGTCACAACTTTCTAGGGCACTCAAAATTAGAAGCTGACTCTAGATTTACATGATAAGGAACGAGACCATGATATCTAACTTAAGTTGTTAATATAATACTAACACAAATACTTTGGATTTTTTCAATGCAAAAGTGCGTTACGACTTTTCCAAACAACCCAATAATATCTCTAGCTTGTGTGTTACTTTATACTTTTCGAAGCATGTCGACCAACGTCAACCTGTACCTTTTGTTCTACCCTCTGTTCTCTGACCTGAGACTCGGCAAGAGTCCTCTATCCGAGGTCATACATTTGCTCTGGATCTGGGTCTCAGATCTATAATCTCCAAGCTTACTGTTATTCTAATTGAACATAGAAAATGTCAGAACCAACATTTTTCCTTTTTCTCATGACGTTTCTCCAACTTAATTGAGTTTATTTGGGAAATATATTTGGGAATATATGTTTTTTTTATTTTGTCTTGTAACCCAAAGAGAGAATTTCATAGATTCAAGCCTCAGAGTGACTTTTAAGTACTATGCTTTTCTTTCTTCTGTCCCTAGTGTCAGTTTTCAAGGTATTCTTCTGTTTTAAAATGTAGGTTTTATTATTCAAGTCTGCTAACACCAATAGATCAAGAAAGGACTGCTGTTAAAAAGAGTTCCTTGCTCAGCTCCCTAGAGGAAACATACCATGCTAAGCAAAGCCACATAGATCTATTTATAGATGGCAAGGCCAAAAGGGACTTTAAGAAAATATCAATGATAAATAAAAATTATTTTAATATTTTAATAACCTGATGGCCTCTTTCCTTATTACATAGGGAAACACCAAAATTGGTAAGAAGACAAAGAGAAAATAAGAATGACAGACTTATTGTGGTTTTCATTAAAAGGAATGGGCAAGGCAGCTTTAGGACTGACTAGTTTGAGTAACTCCAGCAGGCTCTGGGGCACCAGGACTACCTCTGGTTACCTAGTACTGGGCTCCTGGGGTGCTTAGTACAAGAGAATGTTGGTCCACAGTGTTGGAGCCCTAGGGAAGAATATGGGGGTGGGGGTGGTACATCAGTTAGTCTGCCTACAAAGACGTGGTCATTGTGGAGTCCTCTACTATCGCTGGGAATGGGTGGCTCTGGGAAGGACAGTCACCCAGATATCAACACCTAAGAAGAAAAACGTATGTTTGATACGCTCTAACTTTCTCTACTTCAAAAAACCACCCTGAAATGTTTTTACTTAAATGTTTAAATATATGACATAATAAACCCTTGCTATCCAGAGCAGAGAAAATGCAGATAGGTTTTATCATATAGGCAAGTTAAAGGAATGTTATATAAGAGGTTCTTCCAGAGGCTCCTCCCTACCTGGGGTTATATTAGCCTACCTTCTGTTTCCAAAAACAACAGCTGGTGTGATAGTGAACATAACAGAAATCGTGACACAAATATTGCCTTTGTTTTAGGACTCTTTGTGACACTTGGCACAGCCTTGTAAGTGAGAATGTAAGCCAAATGCAAACTGACATTCTCAGATCAGTATGCAGGCAATCCTACTAAGTTTGTTATTAAGTCAACCACCACGCAAATGTTTTCAGTTGTTTCAGTGATACTAGACAAACACAAAACTTCAGAGAACAAAAAAAAATCTCCCCAGGTTTCTGACTCTTCTCTTCTTTTAAATGTTAGTTATTTTTCCTTTTTTTTTTTGTTATTTTGTTCCTTTTTGTTAAGACTTCTAAAAACTATTTTCTCCTTGATTCTTTCAAGAACTTATAGCTGTAGAACTCCTCTTAAAACTTGTCACCCACTGATTCCATGTTGATTTTAGTTAAAATTTCCAGACTCAACCCAAGAAAATGGGATATGTAATATCATGGCAGTGGAAAGCATATTGGCTTATACAAGATAAAGTCGATTAAATAGATACTGTAATAAAAAGTTGCCTTCTTATCTAGCTACCATTTCAAATATAAGGCCTTTCCCTTTAACTCTTGCCCATAAAGTTTTAATTAGACAAATCTCTAAAACAAGACAATATACTGCTGAAAATCAGCCACAGTTTTGATTTATAGGTCTGCAAAGAATTACATGATAGGAATCAGAACGAATTGCACAGCTTTTGACCAAAGCTGTGACATATGGCATAAGCACATCAACAGGGATGGTGATTCCCCCTGATTTCACTGGTGGAGTCCATTTAGCAGAAGCATACCTAGCTAAGGCATGCTATCTTCTGAGCTATGTGTCACAAAATAGCAATGCATACATGTCTTGTGTGTATGCATGTGTGCGTAGTCACATACAGCTTATTTTTCAGCTATATCACTCAGAAATGAGTGAAAGGAGGAACAGAGAAGCATCTAGTACAGACACTGAAATTCGGTATTTGCTTATACTAAGGTATAAGTCATCCCATTCAATATAACTCTTTCATAGCACAGAGCTATTCTTCTGTGATTTTTGTTGTTTATAAATACCGTGGCTATTCAGGGACAATAGTGGGATACAATGTATAAAAGAAAGCTAATCAGCTCATTTTAAAATTAAAATTTGTTCTCCATTTTAAATGTCTATTCAAATTTTTATGAACAAATTTTATGATTTTTTTGTATCAAATCAAACTTACAAGGAGACTCCCAAGGGACTAGCAGTTCATAGTTGCTATGCAAAAAAAAAAAATAGTATTTCTGATAATATTAGTACATCTAACACAAAGCGCAGACACCACAAAAATAATAGCAGGTACCAGGCTCAAAGCGTTAGGGGTCCGGGGTGGTGGGTTTCGGTCGCGCACTAGCAGCCCCCCGCCCCCAAGCACTCGAGGCCTGCACGTGCTTGCCATGGGTCGCCAGCGCGTGCCTGGCAGCCCTTTCTCTGCAGCTCAGCTATGTCGCTAAGCCTGCTATGCCCCACCGCGCCCCTCACCGTGGCTGCAGAGATCCCAGCTCGGAGGCCCACCCAGCACTACTTTACCTGGGACAAGGTGGCGCAGCGCTCTGGCCAGGAACAGGAGAGGTGGCTTGTGATGAACTGGAAGGTGTACAACATCAGCGAAGTCCCCCACCGCATCGTGGGAGTTCCCTGGTCATCCGCCACTGCTGAGCAAGAAGCCATGAATCCTTCTGTGGCCTTTCACTTCAGTGAGGACCTTGTGAGGAAGTATATGAGCTCTCTTCTGATTGGAGAACTGTCTCTGGAGCAACCCAGCTTTGAGTCCATGGAAAATAAAGAACTGACTTTTAAGTTCCGGGAGCTTTGGACGTGGAGGAGTGGATGGGGTTCAGGAAAGCCAACTGGGTCTTCTTCGTGGGTACCTGTTGTATATCCGGCAGCTGGATGCTGCTGTCTGGCTCACTGTCTGGGTCTTTTGGATGGCCGTAGGGCCCTTCCTCCTGTGTGCGGCGCTGTTCAGTGCAGTTCAGACCCAGGCTGGCTGGCTGCAGCATGACTGTGGACACCTGTAGTCTTGAACGTCTCTCCACGGAACCACCTGCTACATCACTTTGTGATTGGCCACCTGAAGGGGGGAACCGGTTGTGGAATCAAATGCATTTCCAGCACCATGCCAAGCCCAACTGCGTCACCATGAATCCCTTCTTCTTTGCCTTGGGAAAGATCCTCTCTGTGAAGCTTGAGAAACAGAGGAAAAAGTACATGCCCTACAACCACCAACACAAATACGTTTTCCTGACTGGGCCCCCTGCCTTGCTGCTTCTCTGCTTCCAGTGGTATATTTTCTATTGTGTTGTACAGAAGATGAAGTGGGAGGACTTGGTCTGGATGGTCACCTTCTATGTCCACATCTTCCTCACTTATGTTTCACTGTTGGGGCGGAAAGGCTTTCTGGGCCTCTTCTTCATAGTCAGGTTCCTAGAAGGCAACTGGTTTGTGTTGGTGATACAGATGAACTACAGCCCTATACACACTGATCAGGATCACAGCATGGACTGGTTCTCCATCCAGCTCCTGGCAACATGCAACCTCCACAAGTCTGCCTTCAATGACTGGTTCAGTGGACACCTCAACTTCCAGATTGAGCACCATCTGTTCACCATGATGCCTTGACACAGTTACCACAAAGTAGCTCCCCTGGTGCAGTCCTTGTGTGCCAAACGGGGCATAGAATACCAGTCCAACGCCTTGCCCTCAGTCTTCAATGACATTGTCACTCACTGAAGAAGCCGGGGCAGCTCTGGCTAGCCAAAATTATCTTCACCAGTAGCAACAATCCTCTGGTCTGGAAGAAAAATCTGGAGCCAAAGCAGAAGGGAGTTTGAGGGACAATGACAGTACAATTCTAATATTCAGAGGGGGATGGGGGACATATTTTAGGACACAAAGACTCTGAGTCAAATCCCTCCCCTTTATTTTCTAGACACAGATATAAGACCCAAAAAGGGGTGGGAGCATTCAAGTCTCCCAAAATGAGGGAAGGACATTTTGGGACAGAGATTGAGATGATTCTGTTGTTTCCTTTTCTTGGTTTGCCATATGCAGATTGTTGATAAAAATGGAACCAAGAGGGTATTAGAAGAGAGAGGACTTACCAAGTCAAGCCAGGAAGAGACTGAAGACTAAAACCCCATGCATATAAAAGGTAAGCTCATCTCACTAGTCCACTTCTCAGGGCTTTCCCACCCTCACTTGCAAACCTTAAAGGGCTAGAGCGGCTGACCCATTTGAGGAGGATTTAGAATCATTAATGCTTACAATTCTGAGGCCTGGTACAAGTCAGTGCCTGGGAGGTCAGCTCACTACCCAGAGCAAGTGTGGCTTACATCAGCCTCAGGCTTCTAGGGGAAGCCATTTTCATTTCAGAAACAGGCAAGGCAAGGGAATAGGAGATATCTGACCCTGACAACACTGCCTCCACTGATTTTGGTCTAACATTCTACCCAAGGTTTAAAAGGAACATAGCTCTTACCTCTTCTCCAGATTATAGAGTAACTAGCCATTAAAAATCCCTTCATCTTTTTTAATATTTTAAAAAAATTTTTTTTTAATTTTCAGAGAGATTTTTGCTATAGAGCTATCCCACCTTTAGAAATTCTGAAATATATGACAGTCTTTGATCACTTCACATCCTGGCTCAGTTAGCAGGTGAAACTTAGGGAAGTTACTTATTCTACTGAGGTTCCATTTGTTCATTTATGTAAACGGGTCATTAAGGCCAGCAGGTGGCATTGTGGTTAAGGCACTGGACTCCCACATGTTCAACAGTGGTTCGAGTCCCAGACCTGGCAGCTTGTTTTCTCACTTTCTCTCTTTCTCTCTTCCTCTCTCTCTTTCTTTCTGTGTTTCTGACTCTCTCTGGTGAGTGCATGTGCTCTACACAAATTTTAAAAAATAATAATAAATAAAATTGAATAAATAATTCTTTAAATATACTTGTGAATGGGTCATTAATAATTTATATGATTTGGGGTTGTTTTAGGAATAAGTCTGGCACATGAGACATGCAGATAAACTTTAGGAATGTGACATAGTTTCCTTTCTCCCCTAAACATAGGGTCAAAATAGATAAGTAGCTTATTTTCAACATTAAAAATACTCATTTATTTTAAGTTACTACTTCTCGTATTTCTTATCCATTGGGAAATACTTCTGAATTTTGTTGCTGGTGTTTTACTCTTACATGGGTGGTGGATCTACCATCACTCTTCACATATTCTTTGGAGGCGCTTTCTCCTACTCTAATACCCCATCCCCTTGCTCTTCCTGAACCACAGATAGTATTCTGTCATATGCATATATCACATTTTCTTTATTTCTTCATCTATCACATTTTCTTTATTTCTTCATCTGTTCTTGGAAATTTACATTGTTTTCACAACTTGGCTATTATGAATAGTGATCATAAGAGTGAACAGAAGAGTGCCCATACTTCTATGAGAAATTGAATTCAATTACTTTGGATAAATACCCAGAAGTGAGATGGCTGTATCACGCAGTAGCTCCACCTCATCCACAGGAGGTAAAAGCTGTACCATTTTGCATTCCTGTAACCAGCAGTGAAGCACTGAGATGCCTCCATATAATCACCAACAACTGCTGCCTCTTTTGTTTTTGTTCTTGTTTTCTATAATAACCATCCTGGCAGGTGTGGATGATATCTTATTCTGGTTTTAATTTGCATTTCTCTGATGATTAGCAACCTTCAGCATTGTTTTCCATATACCTGTTGGCCATTGCACATTTTCTTTGGAGAACTATCTGTTCAGGTCCCTAGCTCATTTTTTTAAAATTTGTGATTAGTTTATTTACCATTGAGTTGTAGGAGATCCTTATATTTTGGATATTAATCCCTTATCAGTTATCTGTTCCTCATTTTGTTTCCTTTACTATACAAAAGTTTTTAGTTTGATGCAGCATCACTTACTTACTGTTATTGATTATTTTGGTTGGTATACCTTTTTATTATTATTCTAGTAGTTCCTTGAGTCTGCTATTTATTAGTTTTTCCTCAAACTTATTTCCCAAAATTTTCAAGATTTGTAAACTAAAGAAGTAGAAATCCTTGTAAAGAAAAATTATATAATAACATGAGTGGTGAATTTCCTGAAACAAGAGTATACCAACATAATAATTTATAAATGTTCCTAAACTTTCTTTAATCATAGCATATTTTCTTTTCCTAGGATAGTGACTGAATTCTTAGAAACACAATTGTAACAAGCAGATATTACTTTTTCCCAGGTGTCTTTCTGCAATAAAAAAAAGGGGGGTTTTCTGTGTGCGGTGGCAGAAAGTAGGAAATTATACAGGCACAGGCATGTGGAAGATTAAAATTGATCTGAAAGACCCATAGCAGTTTTTGAGAGTAAAACTGGGTTAAGCTTTCAAACTTCTTATTTCTATAATACAAAAAAGGCTCAGGAAATTCTCTTTTCCATTCATTCAAATAGCCACTTATAGCAGTCAAAGAATGGCAGTGGCAAAAGTCCAATTTCTAGCTCATAAGCCTGAAGAGACTTTAGAGTTAAATAAAAGATGAAATCCCAAGGATAGAAAGGTACAAAGGTTTCTTATCTTTATCCTGTTTATTCACCATATGAGAACATCTTTTGATATAAGCACAAGTTAATCCCCGAGAGTGGAGGAGAAGGGGCGCAAAAAAAAAAAAAAAAAAAAGATGGATGTTTTATTCCTATAATGCTAATTACTACATGAACTAAAATAAAGAAGGAACTACAACTTTCAGTAGAAAACCAAGAAAGAACATGTCACCTATAGTATACATTCACACTTTTGAGAAAATTTGAGAATGTCTACCACTATTCTATATTGCTAGACATAAAGCTGTTATGAAAACAACCAGCTTTTGTATATGCCTTAGGTCTACTTATTTTCTTTAGAAATAAGATGTGTAAGAATAAATGAATAGAAATATTTTTATTTGGGAGAATTAAGTGGAGATGTAAGAGTCCTGTAGTAGTAATTGCTTACATAGTTATTATTCATTCAAATATACATTTAACTGTGTCAAATGTTGCTGAGAGAATAAGGTTAAAAAATATGCAAAAAATACTTTATGATAGAAGGTGAATTTAATGGGAACCATGTCTGGTGGAGTGATGGCCCAGAGGCCATTTTGCAAAGTAGAAAGAAGAAAGTTTTAGATGAAGAAATGAACACATCACTCATAAACATCTCATTTGAAAAGCTGGGCATTGAAGACAAGAAAAAAAAATAGTGCAGTATCTGGTATGCATTTATTTTATTTTACTTTAATTGAATAAATATGAGTAATTCATGGAAAAATTTGAGAGGAAAAAATGAGTACAAGGAACTGTAGTTGAGAAAGAAATTAAATATTCTGAGAAGAAGTAATTTCAGCTTAAGTTTCTGTGAAATTCAGGGGAAATATTAAAGAAATAAGCCTGTTTGAGGAAAGAAACTGCTTTTCAAAGGAAAATAAAAGAAATGATGTGTTTCTTCTTTCATTTTGGTGTTTCTCTAACTTTAACATGCATAAAAAAACAGCTAGGGGTCTCGTTAACTGCACGTTTTGACTCAGTAGGTCTGGGTTAGGACCCCAGATTCTGTATTTCTAACACGTTGCCAGGTGCTGCTCCTGCTGCTGGGAAGCAGATGACAATGGAACAGCAAGTCTGTGTTTCCGTGTCTGGTCCTGAGAAATGAAGAGCTTCTAGCATCTGGCTGTAATTTTCCACTAATTGGGAATGGTCATCAAAGAGTTGAAGAGCGAGAGTGAGGATGGCCAGAGGGCTGACATAATTTGTCAGAGACTGTGTGTGTTGGTAGGACCTGAGAAATGTGACAGAATCACAAGCAGTAATTTGGGGGACTCTTGATATGAGCAGTGACCAATTCATAACAGAACTTCCCTCTGTTGATGGGCCTAAACCCACTTACATTATTGTAGGTCCAGAGAAAATGCATGTTTGGGGTCACCCAAGATTAGGGTTGGTAGCGAAATGGAATGCAAAATCATAGACAGTGAGAGTATCTGCTGTTGTTAAATGGCATTCCATGTAAATGAAATGGTTAAAGAGGGAATTAAGAAATGCTTGGGATGAGTAGTTGGCGTAATGGCTATGTCGCTGGATGCCCATGTAGTCGACTGTGATTTGAGTCCCGGACCCGGTGGCTTAAACTCACACGGGGCACATGTGTGTGTGTGCCCAAGATCCTGAGAGGAGAATGGAGGAGAAGGGATTGTGGCATGGCCATCCCCCCTGGGGAATGATTTCTTGCTTTCTGTTTCTCTCTGTTTTTCTAGCAAGCAAACGTGCCCTATAGCAAAAACTTCTCCAAAAAATTAACTAAATAAAAAATAAGAAATAGTGCTGGCAGCTAGCAGATGGTGTAATGGTTACATTGCTGGACTCGACTGCACACAGTTTGAGTCCTGGACCTGGCAACTTAAAACTCATGTAGGGTGTGTGTGCTTGCGTGCCCAAAATTTTGAGAGGAGAATGGAGGAGAAGGTGTGGCCATCCCTCCTGGGCGGTGGTGATTACTTGCTTTCCATTTCTGTCTCTCTCTTTCTCTGGCAAGTACATGTGCCCTATAACAACAAAATCAAAATCTCTCTAAAAATATTTTAAAATTAAACAATTGCTAGTGCTAAAGAATTGAGAGTATGTAAGAGTAGGAAGATAATCTTTTGGGCGGGTTGGTTTGTTGGTTAGTTGGTGTCATGTTTTACTCTTGAAACATATGCTATGTAAGATAAACTGATTAGATTTCATTCAATCAGCAGACATTGACCAAGAAGCACAAAACTCAGAAATTCCCATGTCTGTTATGTAGACTTTTAACAAAATGCCCAGATTCTAATGTCCTTCTGCTCCTATTCATAATATTAGGTCGTCAGGAAAGTTGTGACATATTTTCATAAGTTTTTCTATGCAAAAATGTGCCATGACTTTCCCAATGACCTAATATAAGAGGTTAATCCCAAATGGAGGCCTGTAAATTTAGAATTCTGATCCATGATTTAAGGTAATGACTAAAGAACCAGAAGTAAAATACTGGGGAAAGATGAAACTGGTAATAATAATAATATATATATATATATTATTATATATATATATATAGCACTGTCAGATTCAAGTAAGAGTATCTACTAATTAAAATCAACTGAGCATAATTCAGAGCTTATTAGTAAGAAACAAGTTTCATTACCTGAAGAGATTTTCTTAAACTATATTTTGTAAATACAGCCTGGATGATAGGTCAAACTACAGATTAGCACAGAAAACAGCACAAGCTCTGCAGAAAACCACCAAGGAATCCTTTGGCTTCCTCTTCTGAGAAGCACTGATCATGGAGATCATGTGTTAGTCAGACCAGACTGGTCAGCAGAACAAGAATGAATACTGTTCCGGGGCCAACAGGTGGCAGTGTGGTTAAGACAATGGACTCCCACATAGTCTATCTTGGTTCCAGTCCTGGACTTGGCTTGCTCTCTCGCTTTGCCTCTCTGTCTCTCTCTGGTGAGTGCACAGGCCCTATAGCAAATTTAGAAAAGTTATAATAATAATAATAAATTAAAGAATTCTTTAAAAAAAATACTGCTCAGAAAAATCCTCAGACAAAAGCATCCTTAGTAATCATTTGCCGCTCTGATTTTAAAAACAGGATTCGATTAGTAAAGTTCAACTACTGGTATCTGAGACAAGATTCTCTCTGTGGAAGGCCAGCTATCCAGGAATTACCAATCTCTGTTGAAAAACATCCCTCCAAAATAGATACTCTCTACCCACCACAGAATAGCAGACACAACTTGATGTAAAAACATAAATTCATAGCAATGTCAAGATACCACATAACAGCTAGGTAACTAAAAGACAGAATTTTTCTATTATTAAGTTATTGTAAAAGGAAGTCTCTTAAAGTTTTAAAAAACATACCTTACTACTTTGAGAAAAATAATTAAGTTGAACATAGACAAAGAGGGAAGGCACCACTAATTTGGGTCAAAGAATCCTAAAACTTTGTCCTAAGGTCCTGTGTTCCTCACTCAAATTTAAATAATTTATTTCTGTAAACCATATGAATGCCTATTCTGTCCTAACAGAACTAGACTTCTCATTCAGAAATGCCTTGAACTATTGTGTTTTCCAGTAACACACACAGCTTTAAAGAAAAAAAAAAATCTTTGTCTCTGTTTTTAGTTTCTTTATTCTGTATCAATACCCGTGAGCTTAGAACTTCCCCTTAGATGGAGTACTGCATGGGGTTAAGAGCATAAATTCTGGAGTCAGGCAGCCTGGGTTCCAACTGCAGCTCTCCAAAACCTCAGCTCTCCTCCTTCCTAGCATAGTTAGCCCAGAACAATTAGCTTAATCTCTCTGGTCTCAGTTCCTCTTCTATAAAAAGAAAAGGTCAATGCAGTGCCTATTTAATGAAACTGATTTACACAGACCTGGCAAGCTGTCAGTGCTATGTAAGTGCTGTGGACACAAACACTTCACTGGGAAAACCTAAGGGTGGGTACTTTATTCAGGGCAAAAGGGAGAAAGATCAAAACTCAGTCGGATGTCAGCCCCATTGAAATAAAAGGATGGTGGGTTTTTAAGTGCTAGGGTAAACTGAAGGATGTCAGAGAGAAGGTAAATCAATATGTGGAGCACACAGACTTGCTCTTGAGTTTGCAAAATTTTCCTCTTACTTAGATGAGCTGATTTGCTGTTTGGCACTCATCAAGATAGGCCCCTGTCCTCCCACTGATATTGAGATGGGGTTCCTTGATGAAGAGTTCTAGAGTTCTAAAACTGGCAAAAGGCTCTTAAAAAGATTTGCATCTCAAAGGGACAAAGAAATAATTGACAATTACAGGTTTTCTAAAGGAAATGCTCTAAGTAAGGGAAGGTCCATGCCCAAAGGAAGGAAGACTTTCTTTCTTTTTTTTTTTTTTCCTTTGGCATTTTTCACTCTGCCTAATTTTTATTTTATTTTATTATTATTATTATTCATACATTAAATCACTATACATCATTTGGATTGTGAAGAGGCTTTAGGCAGCATGATATATACCTCAGACCAGCCCTGTTGAGACCACTATACACACGCTCATAAACAGATTAAAAAACCTTATCTGTGTCCCACAAGTATCTTACCTCTCCATTTCCCCCCCAAATTTCTTATGCTCTTCCCCTCTCGCACTCTCTTTCTACTTTGTCTCCAGTGCCCATTACAGTTTTTAATACTTTTATGGTTTCCAGTCTTTCAGTTTCTACCATAGAGTGTAGACAGTCGGTATATGTTAAGTGGAGACATACAATGTCTCTCTTTCATAGCCTGACTTGCTTCACTCAGCAACGAATCTTCCATATTCATCCACTTTCTATCAAATTCCAAGGCCTTGCTGTTTTTTATGGCTGAATAGTATTCCATGGAGTATATGTGCCACGGTTATTCAATCCATTCATCTGTTTGTGAAGCCTTTCTAAAACTTAGTCAAGATGAGAGGAACAAGAAGTCCATCGTGGTCAATGTCTATTGTTGCTTTAATTTCATCATTACTAATTTGAAAGGTTGAACCCTCTCCGCCTTGTTAGTGAATGCGTAAAAGTTCTTTTTATAAATTCCTGAGGTGTGAGGTGTCATCAGATTATATTGGGACAAGGATTTTTTTCAGAAAAATCAGGAAAAGCCTGAATTCAGCTCAAAACACTAACTTAAAGCAAATTCCCCAACATATGTCAAAATCATAATTTGCCATTTGGCAAATGGAAACCAATATATCACAGTTATAGGTAGTCAGAGAGACGAGCAGGTTGTCTAAGGTGCCAACAAAGGGGGTATCTCACACAGGGGTCACTGTTATCGGGGCTATAGCCAGACTTTGGGTACCAAGCAGCGACGCTTGTCTACCTCTTACTACCTCATCTGTCATTAGAGGACCTATAGAATGTAATTGTCCTCCCCTCCCACAGCAACGCATGCACAGTCACTGTCTGACCAATATTTCACCTTGCACTGGTGGCACTAGGCCAGTAGAGGCCAAATTGTCCCTATGTGCATGCTTACGTCTTCCACGTCCACAATGAGCATGTGTACCCCTTCTATCAACTGGGCACTTGAGTTCCCTCACCAGGAGAGAAGTGAATAAGCACAACAAAAGCTGCAAAAAACAGCAGAGCTAGGGACAGTGTCAGACCTCCCCTCCTAAAGTTCATCACAAGATCCCACAATAAAAGTAACACCTAACCGCATTCCCGGTGCAGTTGTCTACTGACAGCCTGCCCTTATGGACTCTCCTGGGTGTCTTATACCATTAAACTTCTTTTTTCCATACTTCTCTTGCATCTTGGGACAGGTCTCTAATCTAAGAAATTTGGGCCTAAGAACCGAGCATCCGATCACAATATTCCTCAGCTCCCCATTCGATAACAACACATCTGTAGAGCAAATAGAAATCCCAATAAAGGCAACTCTGATGTGTGGCATTAAGTCCAGGAAGGACCCCTACTTCCTAAACAATTAAACCTAAAGAGAAGCAAGGCAGACTGTGAGGCCTGAGGATGAAGACGCATCTTACAGTTGTGTTTCGTTTAGTTTAAAACACTAATGTAGTTTTACAATTTTACCACCTATTACTAATCAAAAACCAATAACATAGACAAAAAGTACAAGTTACAGAGGAAGTATGGCCTTTATCCAACTCTTGCCACGAAGGAAGACTATATGAAGAGAAGAAATATCCATGTTCACTGACTTTTTCATACTCAATGCTCCCCAGAATCTAAGAGCTCCATAGCATTTCCCCTTGTGTGGGAGTGTATCAGACATGAGGGAAGGGTAGAAGGCAGAAAGGAGGTTATACCTCTCTTTGAGGCACAGCCCCTTGTTTATCACCATTTCTTCTTTTAACCCCTTTGTACACTTGGGCCTATTGGTATTTAATGGAACTAGGACTTGAATATCTCTTCTTGTTTTTCAGGAAGGCTAGTCTTGTTTTTAAGCTTTCATCACTTTGTCAAAGCCTCTTTAATGTTTCATCAACAGTTTTACTATTATTACTCGTCATCTTCCATTATTCTTTCCTGCAATGTCCTTTTCCAGGATTCCCAAAGTATTGTACTCTAGCCTGCTGGAGTAACTTTGTTTTTCAAGAGTAAAATAATTGCTCAAATCCTGGTACCCCATCAGTGGCTTCTGTCTCACCTAATATTGCTAGCAGTTCTTAAGGACTTAATGTTTCTTCTCAGGAACTTGATGTTTGATTTTATGCTTCCACTTAATTATCAAGTTCCTTTCTTAAATAACCATAATTAATTACCACAAATTCGATCAGGATCTTCCCTCCAAAGACCCAATTCATGATTTAAAAGAAAATTAAGAGAAATACAAATGTGTATTATTAAAGACAATTTGAGCCTCCTTATCAGATAAGTATTGAAGCATCTCATTTATTGACTTCAGTATCGATATCCAATCTTTTTATTCCGTTAAAATATGTAAGCTGTTGAGACCAACAGATGATGTAATGGTTCCATTGCTGGACTCTCAAGTAGTCAACCACGGTTCAAGTCCCAGAACTGGTGATTTTAAAACTCACACCAGGTACATACATGCCCAAGATCCCAAGAGGAGAATGGAGAAGGGATTGCAGCATGGCAATCTCCCCAGGGGGTGATTTCTCACTTTATGTTTCTCTGTCTCTGTCTGTCTGGTGAGCACAAGCACCCTATAGCAAAAAATCTCACCCTCCCCAAAAAAAATGTAGGCAGTGCAACTATAATTTTCTGAGGAAATTGAGAAGAAAAATACTATACAATTTATTTTTAGTGACTATGTTGTAATGCAGGAAAATTATAAGAAAGGATATGTATAAATCAAATTGTTCAGAAAGAAACGTGTGCTTTGTGCATATCAAAAGGTGACCTAAGTGATCTGTACAATATTTTAATCCAATCAACTGTTTTGAAAAATGTATTATAACATTACAGTAATACTGAGTTGGGGTAGATCTTCAGCAAGATATGAATGATGGAGCTTATACTTACTCTGGAGTATTACAAAGGTTAAAAAAGTATTACAAAGGTAATGAAAAATACTTTGTGTTTTTGAAAGTCTAACTGAAAGAGGAACTATAGGTTTATTATTAGATTTACCCTTAGGATATAAGATATTATCTGTTATGGGTATAGGATTCTGGCTTGCTATTTTAACAAGTGTGGAAGAAAGGCTTTGCTTCCATGATAGATTAATGTACATACACATTAATCCAGTCATGGACTAATGGCTTAATGAGCTATGGCAGAAAATGGTTGTTAGGAAAGTGGCCCATCTCTGGCTCTCTGTCTCACATGCTCACTGTCACCTCTGGCCTTCCATCATGGAATGACCCTTGTCAGATGCTACTGCCATGTTCTTGAATTCAGACTCTAGAACATGAACCAAATACATTTGTCTTGTTTATAAATTACCCCATCTGTGATATTCAGTTAGAGCAACAGAAAACAGACTAAGAGAGACATGTTTTATATGAGACTAGTAAGTATTACTATCTCAAGAATTTAGCATTTATTACAGCAGTAGTGATAGCCATATTATTAGTTATTAGGATTAATAGATATACCACTGATGAATGTAATTAAAATATGATAGAAAGCATAAAAAGTCTTTTAAAACAAATTGGTAATCTGGCATGAAATACTCAAAATGCAAATTGATAATAATGATGATGATGTGACTGAGAGGTAGAAAGAACATCAAAAGGTGGTTTTTACCCAGGAGAATTTGCTGAATCATGGTAAGTTGTCTTTGCAGGCCCAGGGCACAGGAAAAAAAAAAAATCTAGTGCTTAACATTGGGAATGCAAAAGAAAATGCTTTAAGATCCCGTATGTGTGTGTGTGTGGGTGGGGGGTGTGTGTGGCAGAGGGAGGTTTGGGAATAAAATGAAAATAAATCCAACCACCGCCAATAAATGTGTAATGGGGAATTGCTTGTCTTAGACATTGACACAGAGTTAGATGGAAGAGAAAAGAGAAAATCATTCCCTTGAGCATCTGCCTCGACATAGTGGCACTCACGTCTATCTACCCATTCCAAGCTGATCATTTAATTTAAAATGGTCTTAGGTTGTTCAGTCCCAGGAAATAATACAAGACCTCTCAAGGAAGCCATAGTCCCTATTAGCTTCAAAGAAGCCCAAAGATTCAATTCTAAAATACAAAGTAGCAGGCAAAATTCACCCAATACAGAAGAAGAAAACAAGAGCCTATAGATGAGAGAAACAACACGTAGCTGGATTTTTAAAACAGTACATACAATTATTTAGTCGTTCTTGTCTTCTCCTTTACATACTAAGGTAATCCTCATAGCTGACCTTAACTGACTGACTGGGATCTTTATGTCTGGGTTTCACGTTAGCAACTGCATGTTTTTGGTCATACTCCACATTCAGGGTGTTTACTGTGCCTGGTCCCAAGCCTATACTAATACTTATTTCTAGACACTTTACTGAGGAACCCATCACCATAGCACTATCGCAGAGCTGGGAATACAAATATATACATTAAAATTAAAGGAGGGTAGCACTATTTCCTGGTGGTTTAACCAGATCCCACATGGTCAACTATGGTTCGAATCTGATTCAACTTGAAAAATACACTGGGTGTGCATGCATGCCCCAAATCCCAGCAGAATGGAGAAATGGAGGAAAGGGGACTGTGGCATGACCACATCCCATTAGGAGGAAGGTCTTTCTCTCTCTTTCTCTCTCTCTGTCTCATGAATACATATGCCTACTGACAATTTTAAAAAGAGAACAATATCAAAGGGAATTGAGCATTTCAATGAACAATGTGGTTGTTCCAAGTTTTAAAATAAAATGCAAACATACCTCCTTCTCTCTAACATAATGTCATCTTCCTGCTTTCCTGTAACCTCTGGGTAAGGAAATACACTCTAGACCAAAGACTGAGTAGATCCACCCTGCTGTGTCTCTCACCATAAATAGAGTGGAATTTCAGTGCTGCAGAATATCTTAAGGGGTTGTACTTTCTGTCCCAATACCCTTTCTTGCACTCCTGGTATCTCTTCTTCAATATAACATCACCCACTATCGATTGACTATGTCCCCTCAAGTTGATGTATGGCAATTTAATCACCAATACAATCGTGCTGAGAGGTGGGACCTTTAAGAAGCGATTAAGTCATGAGGGCTCTGTCCTCATGAATAAATAAATGAATGCTCTTATCACAGAAGTGAGGGAGTTATGGTGGCAGCGGATTTCTCATAAAAGGGTAAGCTCTACCATTTTCCTGTCTTCTTCTCACTCTATTTTCCCCTTCTGCCTTGTCCCATGGGATAAGGCAGCAAGAAGGCCTTCAGGGCCAGCAAATGGCAAAACAGTTACATCACTGGACTCCCAAATGTCTGACTGCGGTTTGGGTCTCGAACCCACTGGCTTCAAAATCACACCATGTATGTGTGTGTGCATGTCCAAAATTCGGGAGGAGAATGGACTACAGCATGGCCATCCCCCTAAGGGGTGATTTCTCACTTTACCTCTCACTGGCTTTGTCTTCTCTCTCTCTGACAAGTGCATATGAGGCATTTAAGGCAAATACCTGCACAAAAAACAACAACAACAACAACAACCCTCAGCAGATGCCAGCCCTCAGGGGTGCTTCTTTGTGCTTCACAGACTCTAGAACCAAAAAAAAAAAAAAAAAAACAACAACAACAACAACCCTCAGGAGATGCCAGCCCTCAGAGGTGCTTCTTTGTGCTTCCCAGACTCTAGAACCAAGAAATAAATTCCTATACATTGTCAATCACCCTGCCTTCAGTATTCTGTCATAACAGCACAAGCAAACTAAGATACCACCAGATTAATTAAATGAATATCTCACTCTCAGTCCTTGTAGCTTTGCTTTTTTCCTTATCTCTTCTGAATATATGGTGCCAGCCAAGGTCCTACTGACCAATAGAACGCTAAAGCCTATAATTCACAGAGGCCTTTGGGTTTCATATCCAGCATTCTCAAAAGCAATGCAGGCATTTTGAATAATCTTTCTAAATTACAGCTCATATTTAGCAGCAGGCATTAGGCATTTTTCACGTCATTGGGCTAACTGAACTTTTTTTTTTTTTTTTTGAGAGAGAAATTTTTGTTATAGGGCATGTACACTTGCCAGAGAGCAACAGAGAGACAGTGAGAAATCACCCATCAGGGGAGATGGCCATGCTAAAATCTCTTCTCCTCCAGTCTCTTTTCAGGATTTTGGGCAGGCATGCATGCACACAGATGGCTACCATGAGTTTCAAGCCACAGGGTCCAGGACTCAAACTGCAGTTGACTACGTGGGAGTCAAGTGGTGTAACCATTGCGCCATCTACCAGTCCCATACTGAAGTGTGTTTTCCTCCTCAAGAAGAGATGCTAGTAGTCATTGCCCAGCTGTGTCCAATATAGAGTACTGGGACCCAGGACAATAGGGAACAGTATCCTACATCTCACAGTGGTGGAGCTCAGCACAGCATGACTGAGCAGCTCTCTAAACCTTAGAGGAAAAACATTGTTCAAAGTCATCAGTATGCGATAATCCAATTGTTTTATTAGGAGTGCATTCTCTAAACTTATTTTCATTTGCAAAACCAGGTTTAGAGGACTGCCTTCATTTTGTCAGTCTTTGCCCGTGTGACTAGAAAGGAGGAGGTGACCCAGACACTTGGAGAGCTCTGTGGCAGCCAAGAGCGCTTTCTCAAAATTCCATGACCGGGTACATCTTCCTTTCTAAGGATGGCATGCCCACATGACACAAGGACATGAGCTAGAAGTCAAATTCTCAGTGTCCACCACTAGTTGGGATGCCCTTATTTGGTGAGTAAATGAAAGGAGCCAAACCTGTTAGAAAATAACCTTCTGGGTCTTTTTCTTGGTGATGTCACTTCCTGACATTCACTTGGTACATCATTCCCTGACTTGGGTTTGTGAGTTTCCAAGCTGGAATTTTGCCCATTGTCGTTACAGAGGGTAAGTAATTCCTCATGGTTATGATTGGCAATGGCTAGTACATTTTTTTATTTTTTTAAAATGCCCATGGTCACCTCAATATAGGTCTCACACAAGATATTCATGTTACTCTCTGGGGAGAGAGGTTCTATGCCTGGGTGTTATCCAGTGACCTTTCTTAACCACTGGCTTCATTCAGTAATGGCCTCTTCATTGACTTATCCTAACCCAGCAAGAAAATAATTCTGCTTTTTCTGAACCCAGGCCATTAGCAGTTTTCAGAGTGTGGCACAGAGCCCTAAAGTAATTAAGAGCTCCCGCAATGCTTCTAGAAATAAAACAGTCATCAAAGAAGATGAAGCTCCTGCCCTCAACATTCTATACAACCACGAAATCATTTTCCATCTACTTCTTCTGTGCAAAATGTGTTTGAAAAAAAATTTCATTGATTACAAAAAAGAAAACTAATGTGAACGTGACTGCTTTAACTAATCAGCTAACATGATACTTTCACATAAATGATTTAGATAATCACAATTGTACGGACCTAATTTTACACATAAATGACAGGTCTGGAAGCGTTCATCTAAAACCATAACAACCAAACAAAACAACATTGCTGCCCCGGCATTGCCAAACATGACCGTTTGCACCTGGTGGCAACATGCTGTTTGCACATGTGCAAATGCTTCATACTCCATACTGGAAGACCATGAGAATGGGAGTCTGCACAGAAAGCATTTGCTTAGTGTGAATTTTGCACTAAGGTTTCTAAATGAGCTAGCAAAGCCTGTGGGGTTTGGTGGAGCTTACAGATTCCTGTCTTTGGGTGATATATGATGGCCATCAGACACTCACATTTTGTCATTTTCACCTCCTGGTTCTATCAAAGGTAGGGATGAACTCTGAAGTAGTTTCTGAGTGAGTTTAGCATATGAGCACACTCTCTTGCAATTGAAAATGAGACATACTGTATAAAAACTTGTCTGAATCTTCCCCAAGCTGTTGTCCAGATTTCACGGGGTCTTAGAAGACATCTGCTCCCAAGTCAATGTGATGTTCTTGATTGCTAATGTTGGCTTTATGGCCTTAACACTAAACATGTGGATACACACGTGGCCACTCAAAGGCCTAAAGTCTCTGCATTTGCACAGACTGTCAAACTGCACTTAATTCACCTAAAGGGATCTTTCCTATGAGATGGGGCTTTCATCTTCACATTTTGAGACATTTCATACAAGACAACAAAATTTGAGTAAGTTATGTGCACAGAATTAAAGGAACAATTTTTTTAAAAAATTAAAGTTATTTTATTCATGATCAAAAGCGTGCATGCATATGCCCGAGACAAAGAGAGAGAAAAAAAGACACCCTCCACAGGGTCTCATCAACTGTTCCATTTTGAGGATCTCTGGAGGCCAGGATGATTATAATATTTAACCTACACCACTACACATTAATGAAGAAACTCTGTTCAAGGCTACAATGTGACTTATCCAACATCTTGGTTATTTACATTTGGTTATTTGCTCATATAAAACTGTCAGTGCTGACCCATGTGATTTGCAATGCCAGAGAGTAAATATTTTCTATTAAAATAGTGTTATCCTGCAAAATTGCTTTATCTTTTAAAAGAAGATTGTATTTTTAGAATGCTTATTATAAACAGTTAAATTGCACTCGCTTTTAAGTTCACATCTTTATCTTCTCCCAATTCTCTTTCGGCTAATAATTGTAGAGCACCATTTTTGTTATAAGAGTATTTAGGTAGAAAGCTGTAAATGTTCAATGAGTTTTTTTTTTTCTTTCTTTCTCTTTAGAACTGACATGAATTGCTTTATCACAAGATTAAGAATAAACGCAGATTGCCATATTTTACTTCTTCGTACACTTTGATGTTGAAATCAACTTCAGACTTTCCTGTAAACATGGAAATATATGAGACTCTATAGAGTTGTTACCTTAGTCAGTGCCAACTGTTTACCTAAAAGATCAAAGTATATCTTCCTATAATAGAATACTGTTTTGTCTCAATAGAAGAAAAATGGCAGATGTAGAATTTCTTGATGTCAATTTGTCTTGTAAAGTTTCCAGAAGAGTTCAAAATGTAGTGAGCATTCTAAATGTTCTATAGCAACTGAAATATTCCTATATCCACTTTCGTAACCCCTACCATGGTCATTTCCATTAATTTTTTCTCTGCTTTATCACCAAAAACAAAACAAAACAGAGACGCAAAATGCTTAAATATAGTTTTCTCTTTCTTCTATGGTTAATCTCAATCGCAAATGTTTCTAATGACATCACTTTACATATTTTATCTGTTTTTACCATTTTCACAAAACTTAGTATTGACTCTTTCTTTAGATATAAATGAATAGCATGTATTTCACCATCCTCATTGATCTTATATATTAATTGGTTACAGAAATCTTCAGAGTTAAGTTCCAAATAAGTCCGATACTCAATAAACCTCATTCTACTTTTCTCTGAGGTCAATCCTGTGATGTTATGGATTTAACTGAAAATAGCACAAAGGCAACACCCAAGAAGATGCAGGGCATTTATTGTATCCATATGGACATGACCTAAGTGTTTATTAAGAGAAATCAGACCTAACAGAAAACTTGCTTTACACAACATGTTTTCCTGAAAACTGAGCTGGATCTAAATAACAAGGCAAGATCCCACAAAGTGACACTGAGGTTTAAGGAATCTATGGTCACCTCAGCCACAAAGATATGACATAGACCCTCCCTTATGTCAAATATCAGTATGTTAAATGAACTCCAAGGTGTAAATCAACATAGTTTATATTAACATACATTTAACATCTGGTAGATTTATACACAGGTGATGTTAAGGTGATAGATTCCCACAAGGTCGACCATGATTCAATGATTCAAGTCCTGGACCTGGTGGCTTGACAATCATGCTGGGCACTTGTGCACGCATGCCAAAAATCCTGGCGGGGAGAATAGAGGAGAAGGAATTGAGGATGGCCATGCCCGCTGCTAGAGTGATTTCTCATTTTCCCTCTCACTGTCTCTCTTAGGAGTTCATGTGCCCTACTGCAAAAACCTAAAAAAAAAAAAAAATTTTTTATGGCTATTTTCATTTAGAAATTATTTTAGCAAGAGTTTGATGATGTGACCTACCTGTGTACTATTTTATTGTTTTGAAAGAAAAAAAAATATATACACATACACATACACACTCACAAAGGGGTGGGAGTTTCCACAAGTTCATGGAAAATGTATACTATTTTAAAACTATGTATGAATTTCAATTTTAATTCATGATTACTATTATTTTGAAAGTTTCAAAGTAAACTCATACTTTAATTACATTTTCTATGAACTTTTTGAAGCTTCCATATGTATGAGTGTGTGTATGTAGTTAATTTAAAGTTTGTATTTTTATATATAGAAAGAGAGCAAGAGAGAGAGAGACAGGTAATCCCAACAGGGTCTTCATACCATGATTTATTTGCAGGTAGATCATTGAAAGAGAACTGGAATCTTCTTATGTGGCCTTGGCATCATGGAGCATTGTAATATTAATGGTAGTTTTATATTTTTAAAATTTCTTTAGAAACTTCTATACTGTTTTCCATAGGACTGTCCCAATCTAGATTCTTATCAATCACATACAAAAGTTGCCTTTCTCTACACCCTTGCCAATATTTGTTACCTTTCAGCTTTACATTAATAACCATCCTAAGGAATAGAAGATAGTATTTCATAGTGATTTTGATTTGTATTTCCCTGATAATTAATGATGTTGAGCACCTTTTTATATACTTGTTGGCCTTTTGTATGTTTTCTTTGAAGAAATGTCTATTCAGGTTTTTTTTTTTTTGCCTATTTTTAAATTGGGTTTTCTGTTTTGTTTTTTTGTTTGTTTTGTTTTGTTTTGTTTTTCACCATTAAGTTGTTTGAGTATATATTTTGGATAATAGCTCCTTATCAGAAACATGGTTTTCAATTTTTTTTCCAATCCCTAGGGTGCCATTATTCAAAAAATAATTTCACATTTTACACAAGTCTCCATCATGAAGTATACTGTATGTATTGTTTTCATCAGGTAACTTTGTTTTTCTGTCAAATGTTTCCTCCACTTATACCTCATACCCACTCTCTACCAACCAACTTTCCACCCTCTGTTTATTTTCTTGATTGTTTCCTTTACTATACAGAAATCTTTAACTTGGTTATATATAACGTTAATTGTATAAATAAAACCAACTTAAATTTCTAACATACATAAGAGATTCTTCAAATAATGATACACTAATCAATATTGATTTCTGCCAGATTGTTTCATCTCAATTCAAGAGATCTTCTGTTACCTCAGTAAGAACCTATGTCTCAATATCAGACTAGAGCCAGAATCAGTAATAGGTCTACATTATTGCAGGTTAAATATTTAAAGTCGTTCACATCTTTTTTTAAAAAGGATTATCTTACTTATTTCATATTATTATTCAATTTGATCAGAGAGAGAGGGAGATTAAGTCAGTAAAAAGGTACCAGGTCCAGGACTTGAACTGGGGTTAGACATGGGTGAGTCCTCTATATCACCTGTTGGCCCCACACATCTTTTTAAAATGTTTCTGTTGATATATTTCTAAATCTCTTATGAAGTTTCTACTTTCAGAGTAATAAAACATGTGAGTTTTAGTGATCTAATAATAGCCCAAAAACCACAGGGATGGATATGACAGACTTCAAGTTATTTTAGGTAAATTTTAACAAAAGACATATTAAAATAATTTTAAGTTTGATGTCTACCACTTTAATCTACTTAAGTCATTTAAATATTTATTAATTTTGAAAATAAAGTATGAAACAATTAACTAAATATGTTACAAAGCTTAGGAAATGAAGACATAGTCATGCATGTGAGGTCACTCCATATGGAGATGGTAAAATAACCAACATGAATAAAACCTATTGTAACACTCAACGGCATTTTAAGGTTCTTTCTTTTTCTCCTGAGAGAGAAAGAGACCCTTTACAAGATCTTATCAAGTCATGATCCTCCTTCACCAGCCTTCTGGCCAGACATGATCATACATCATGTTCAGGTTGACCAAGATCTGAACCCTGGGGGTTCCCACAAGGCTCCAGTATTGACAGGAGGCCCTGCCACCTATGCCACTATGGCAGAGCCCTGGTTTTAAAGATTTTTTTTTTTGCTGTTGGGTGTATGCACTTGTCAGGGAGAGTCAGTGAGAAGAAAAGTGGAAAATTCCACACCCTCCCCAAGGTAGGCCATGCCATAATTCCTTCTCCTTCAGTCTCCAGCACACATATGCACTCAGCATGATTTTCAAGTCACCAGGTCCAGGACTTGAACTGTGGTTGGCCAAGTGGGATTCCAGTGCCTTAACCACTACACCATCTGCTGGCCCTGGAGAACCCCAATTTTTAACAATTTTTTTTTTTTGTCATGCATCAACGTTCTAATGAGCAACTTAACAATTCCAGAAGAACATGATTATCAAAATGATTTCCCAGTTATCAAAGTCTAGTTTGCCATCTTAATCAGGATATCCCTAGAACCTCATTAGAACTGACTACTTGAGGACATTTTGGCTACTCTTGGGGGTGTGTCTGTGTGATTGCAGTAACTGTCTGGACTATATCTAAGAACATAAGACCGTGCCTAAGAACGTATGACCAAAATACTTGAAAATTTTCAGAACTCTTATAAATTCTCAGTTGACAAGTAGAAATAATAATAGCTAATGCTTTGAAATACTATATGCCATGCACAATCTGTAAAAAGCACTTACTTTTTTATTAAAAAGTGGCACATAAAGATATTAACTTAATAAACATCCCTAGAAAGTACTGATGAAATGAAAAATTAGATTCATTTTTTTGAGATAAGTAGTGGGGCCAGCAGGTGGGGCAGTGTCTAAGGAGCTGGGTTCCCACATGACCAATTGCGATTCTAGTCCCAGACCTGGTGCTTGAAACTTATGCTGGACATATTTGCATATGTGCCCAAAATCCCAAGAGGAGAAAGGAGGAGAAGTGATCTCCCTGAGATGATTTCTCACTTTCCTTCTCTCTCTGGTGAGCACATAAACTCTATGGCAAAATCCTGAAAAAAACAAAGATACCATAGTAATTAAATTTCTGAGTTTTGGAATTAAATTTAGTTATTTTATAATTTTAAAAATATGAAATGAGAAATAGCTCTTTTAAAAAGAGAAAGTTATTTATTTTTTCCAGAAATGAGAGAGAGAGTTTGGCAGCCCCAATAGGGTTTTCATGCCACACTCACTCCCTGTTTTATTCAGCCCAGACTGAGGTTACCTGAGCTTTTTCAAGGAAGTCACCAGACCTGAACCCAGAACATTCTTACGTGGGCTGGACTCACAGAGCAGGTGTTACTGCTGCACCCCCATGTGGCCCTCACAGATTAGGTCATGTTAAATACCAGCATCAGTTACAGTCGTGTGCTCTCGAATTACATTACCAGGCTCAGTCTAAGTGTAAATTAGAGACATTATGTGTATACCATGAGGCTGCTAGCAATTACATATATGTAATAAGAATTTAGCAGATGAGTATAAAATAGTGCTTTAATTTAGCAGTTAGTCTCTTTGTTCTTCACTACTCTGTAACCCAGGAGTAACACAGTTACATGAAAGCCTTTTTATGTTCACGATTGTCAATGAAGAAATCGTAGCAAATAGGACATATGAATAGTAAGATGTGTATTAAATTACTGATCATAGGGCCAGCAGCTGATGTGGTGGTTAAGGGCGTTACTGGACTCCACATGGCTGACTGTGGTTCGAGTCTCGGACCTGTCGTCTTGCTTTCTCTCTCTCTCTCTCTCTCTCTCTCTCTCTCTGTCCCTCTGTGGTCAAATTAAAATAAGTAAAGTTAAGGAAAATAATTCTTTAAAAAATTACTGATCATACAAAGTGTGGTTACATATTGGATATATTGTAGACATCCTATCTATCCCATTACAATACCAGTCTCACCAGAGTGTGGAATATGTGTCTTTATTTATTTATGCCTTCTCTGTGTCCTTGCACTACTCAATTTCTCATTATTCATGTTTTGAATGTCCAGACATTTTTTTACCCTCCTTTCAACCACATGACATTTGTACATAATGCTAAATAACAGTTAAACATGTGCAAAAGAAAGCGTTCATCAAATGCTTGTTTGTACGTTAGTTGCTGCTATTATGAGTGATTCCCCAAATTTATGCAGTAAGAAGGAAAACTATGTTATCCTGTGAAAACAGTATCTGCACAAACTGCTCATCCTTGTTACGCTGCCTCAGTAGGAAAGGTTTAACGTATTCACCAGGATTTTCCAGTGGAGAACAACACAGCTTTTAGACTGCATATACCTTGTTAAGTTTCCTCCGCCGTTGAGATGTGATTCATTCTACGGAATATTCTACACTGTATGAATAATCTGCATTCCTATATTCTGGATTATATTACCATTGCATGGACTGCATTTATATTTGCTCAAATGTAGTTTTCCATTCAGCTTAAGTATAAACCATGCACGGCATGAGGAAAATTAATCACCTACCTTCGCAAACGGTTCTTTAGGAGTATGTGCAAGTAAATAAAAAACGTCCAACTCTAATCTGTACCTGAAACTTTATGTCTGAATAATCCAAAGGATTAATTTATATAAAACAATATTTAACTTCATATACAGTTAAGTTCTACAAGGGAATATAAAGGAACAGTAACACTTCTTTATTTCCTTCTGTCAACATTGACATGAGCAAACTAAAATTAAAGAAGTGCCTGGTAACATTGATAAAAAGTTGCAAAGTCTTTGATCTAATGTCAACGTTGTTCTAGCCAGAATCAAGCGTTCTTTTTAAGAAGTTTTATCATGGTTGATGTTCCTATTAATTGGAATTTGAATGCAGCCACACAAAGACAAGTCCAAAGTACTTCTAAAATTCTGGCTTTCAGAGGTTGGGGAGAGCGAAATGAAGATCCTATTGGGGATGCCTAAGCTTTTTTCTTTCTCTCTATTTCTATCTGTCTGTCTCACTCTCTATCAAGGAAGACATAAAGCTTTCAAAAAGTATTAACATGCTAATAAAAGCAAATATGTATGACATACTATATAGAGAGCGAGACAACAAAGTCGCTACGATTACTTTATTTCCCAGTTTATTTTGCTGTTAGCATTATGGCATCGAATATATATACTCACTTACTGGTTATAACGTGCTGAGCAATAAATTCAAATGTTTAACAGCATTAATAAAATGCTTGTATTCTAATTCATCGACCATCTACATACCAACGTTTTCCCCTAAATCTGCAGACTGGGCAAAAGTCCCCATCAATTTTGTTTTCAGCATTAGCACGTCTAGGTGGACAGACACACCTGTAAGATAAATTTTGTCCACAGAAGATTTATAAATTGGGTGATCTGTGAGAAACTTCTTCATTAGGAGGACTGTTCGATGCATTGCGTCCCTGACTTTCGCCCACTTAATACAAGGAATGTTCAAAGAGTTCATGGAGAATTCCTATTATGAAAAAAACTATGCATAGATTTTGAGATTGTTTGCAATATGAACTCACACATTAATTCATTTTTTTCTATAGACATTCTGAACTTCTTTTATACTAGAAGCTTCATCCCAATCATTATCAAATATAAATATATATATATATTCATTATATAAATTATATAATGTACACAAACATGTGTCTATGTTCATATTTGACTGTGTATGAGTATATATATGTGTGTGCACTGTGGGTGTACTCTGTTTCATCATGCTTTTATTTCTGTTGTAGCATCTAAACCATTTGTGTCAGTTTTCCCCTCCTTCACACTAATGACGGCCCTGGGAGGGCATGGGGCATTTCTTCATGGCTCAGAAAAATGCCCTCTGTGCCTACAATGATGTCCCGCACATGGTGATCACAGTCACAGGGACCTACGCGAACGAGTGCATCCTGTGTTTCTCCCTGAGAGCTCATGGCTGAAGCCTTCACAACTGATCACCACAGTCCACAGTCAGGGCCAGGCTGTGTAAGATGCCTATTTGGTTGGCACACAGATCTGGTGAAGAGCCACACATTCAGAGAAAGGAGTCTTGCCACAACTTCCAACTTTATATTAGAAAATAATGTTACCCTTTTTTTTTTTTTTTAAGGTTTTTACCATAGGGTACATCACTCAGCAGTGAGAGAGAGACACAAAGAGAGAGAGAGTGAGACATCACCTCCCAGGAGGATGGCCACTCCACAATCCCTTCTCCATTCTGGTGATTTTCAAGCCACCAGGTCCAGGATTTGAACCACAGTTGTCTATGTGGGAATCTAGCCACCTGCTGGTCCCATCATTCATTCTTACCTTCCTTTCTTCACTCTCGAAATATTTACCTTATCTTGCTAAAATTACACAGCTCGTTTTAATCACTTAGATTTGTTTTTTCCTAGAAAAGTTTATATGTATGAAACCATTAAGTAAAGATTCTTAGTAGTACTTAGTCACATTAAAACTGGTCCTTTTTAGTCTTGTTTTACTATTATATATTCCCCCCCAAAATAAAATAGAAATATGGTCATTCCTGATAGTTAACTGAATTTATCAGATTAGTTTTCCTTCCCAGATGCCATGGTTTTATGTAGTGCAAATGATCTTCTCATTACCAGATGGTATGAGTAAGAAACTGCTTCAGGGAGGTATATGCCATATAAGCCTGTACATGGAGTAGCTATAAAAAAGCAAAGCTTTGTAAACTAGCCAGTAAAGCATCTTAGCTCAGCAGTGAAGATTGGGGAATGCAAACACTGAACTCCCCACATGCCCAGATGTGGACATTCTTAATGGATGATAAATTCAGTCAGCCAATAAAATGTTTTCAATTTAAAGCTTCAAGTGGTGATTATCATGTTAACGTCCTTTGCCTAGAAAGTACAACTGAAACAGAGACATACAAAAAAAGAAAAGCTAATTACTTTACAAACCACATCTTTCCCAGACTAACTCTTCTTCTGGCTTATGTCTAGAATTCCACAGTTGTACTAGGCAGTGGGTAGACAAGTTACATAAAGATCGATATGTTTTATTATAATTCCCAATCTAATCCGAGTCAAATTTAATGGCAGTGTTTCCAAATACAAGTATAGAAAAGACACTTATTGCATAAATACTTGTGAAGATGATGAGATATCTAGACTTGAATGCTCCACTGGTCACATCCACTTCGAATGTGTCCGACTAATTTCAACCTCATCTTCTCCTCTAAATTAGGAACTGTGGTTGATACTTTTGTCCACTCTGTCATGGTCACCGAGCTACACTCACAAAAAACAATTGCCCTTTCACTCCCATGCTCCCTGTGTTAATGTCCCATTGGTCACTGGCAGATTCATTGTTCTTTTCTTATCTTTTCATTTCTTATCATCTCGTGAATCTGTCTCTGTTTACTCCCACACACCTGGTTGGACCTCATTAATGTTTCTCTGAATTACAGAATGAATCTCATTCTTTACATTTTTTTTTTCAACAAAAGAAAGTACACTGCTAGCTTCAGTCTGAAAAACCATGTTGTTGTCGTCGCATTATTTTGTCTAAGACCCGTACCTCCCTTTTTCTCCCTCTGAATTGAGTCAAAACTCATGGAGACGGTTAGGATTCGATGTAAGTAAGCTTTCTGTGATTCAGCTTTAACACTGAGACTAAAATCATCCACGTGGACTTTCATCCAACTAGAAGATCTCATGTGTCTACCTCCTTCCCCCTTTTTTCTTAAGCTCCTAGAGATTAGGAACTATGGTTTTAGCATAATCCACAGCACCTAAACATTCAATGGATAAATACTTTTAAATCAATTAAAGGTTTTTTTTTCCCCAAAGATTCATATTCCTGTTCATCAAATAGAGACTATGGTAATAAATATATTCTCTTACAAACATAAAGTCACTCTCAAGATTGGGTGGTACTATGCAGTTAAAATGTACCTATTCACATTGTTACTAATAATTACTAATGTTTACTAATTTTTGCTAATATTTACTAATACTTACTAATTCAATATTATGTGTCAGGCACTATGCTAGTCCCTAGAATTGTGCAGATGAATAAAACATCCCATGCTGCTGGTAGCTTTCGATCATGTTTGATCTGAGTCTTGAGGGCATAGTCTGAGTCTCAGAAAAGGTTGTTAATTACATATTTTGTCTCTTAACTCCACGACATAAAGAAACTCAACAAAGGCGATTTTTTCTGGTTCACTTCACCTTTTTTACTGACCATGCACATGCCATTCACCAGATCAGCAGTTTGTCACAAAAAAAAATCCTCAACTGTCACTTTATTTCAATGCCTTCTGTTGAAATTAATCTGCAAACCCAGACCCTTCATTTTAGATAATCACAGACTAAAAGCTGCTTTGTTTAACTGGTTCTAAGGTAATCATTTAGAATCAAATCATTTTCACAGAAACGGCTACAAAATTTGACTATCATGTCTCTGTCATACAAACACCAGCATTTATGCTTATGTCGCCCATGTGGGTTACATTTTTATTCTCATCCTAATTCACCAGGCTTTATGAAATGGCCAAAAAATTAGAGAAAAATGCAATGACCACCACGAAGAATGGTCATGAGTGACAATTCTTGAATTACGCCACAGAAAGTTATAAATGAATTCAGAAACTGAAACGCAAACTGCTCCAGATAGCCACAGAAAAACAAGTGTTTGGATCCACGTCAATACTAAATGTCATTCAGACTTCCGAATTCATTATGGAGAACAACATCGTATTGATTCAGCTAACTTATTAAGTGAGATTTTTCCCTCTCAGTCTCTTCTCAGAACTTATTCCAACCATCTTGGAACCCTCCCCCATTTTAAAACTCTAATTGCTTCCATTCTGAGCAACCTTCTAGCTCTATTTCAGGTTCCATGACTTGTCCTCAGACTATGTAAGTGTAAACGGATTTGAAATTTTAACATGTCAAGGTATCAAATAGACTTCCCTTAGTATTCCCTCTGATACACTGTATCTTATATGGTACCAGTAAAATTAGTTCTAGATCTGTACCAAAAGTTACAGTGCCTATACCCTATCCAGAGTTAGCTCCCAAGAGGCCAAGGACTTAAAAAATAAATAAATAAAATACTAAAATGATTAATTTTATCTTTCAGAAAGAAAATATATTCCCCATTAATTACATATACCCTTTATATACACCTACATGAAAGTATAGGTGATTACAAATATGACCAATCAAAAACTTAATTTTCACATCCAAGTTAGACCCTCTGTGAGGTGTGTATTTTTCATAGATGTTTTTGACATAAATTTGGACATTGACAATGTTCACAGAAGTGGTGAACCATATGATGCTGAGACCCATTTATTCATCTGAGGAAAAAAATTCCACATAATTAGTTGAACCTCAGGGAAGATTTTCTATCTAACTAATGTTATGATTTTGGTTGAATATTAATTAATATCCTTTCAACTTTTTAAAATATTTGTGAATATAACCAAATTTTATTTAGAATTAAATTGTAGCTATCAGTAAATGGGTATTAATCCTTTTACATAGGCTGGGGTTACTAAAACACACAGAAAATTTTAAATTATAATCATGCTTATAATCTAATTTGAAAGCAGAACATACTTTTTTAAAATAGAAAAACCATCGAGGTGACTATTCCTTATGTTGATGAAGACTTTTTTTTTTTTTTAAAGGTTTCTGCCGTAGAGTAAATGAGTTCACAGGAGAGAGAGAGAGAAAGAAACAGAGAAAGAAATGGGCAGATGGTCACACCACAATCCCTTTTCCTCCATTCCCTCCCTGGGATTGTGGGCACTCATGCCCATGCTCCTGATGTGGTTTTCCAGCCATTAGGTCTGGGACTCAAACCATGGTAGGCCATATGGGAGTCCAGTTTCTTAATCACCACATCCCCTGCTGGCCCCAGATGATTATTTTTTAGAACAAGTGACAGAGATATTCTTGTAACAGACAGTTTAAGAGGCTAACCTGAATGAGAGGCAAAGGCCTCATTTAGATGTTGAAGTGAGCCATGAAGGAACAGTTATTTTAAAAAGTGGTAGGTTTTATTGTTTTGTTTTGAGAGGTTTTTGCCATAGGGCGCGTGCGCTTGCCAGACAGACAGAGAGAGACAGAGAGATAGAAAGCGAGAAATCATCCCCCAGAGGGGATGGCCACACCGCAATCCCTTCTCCTCCATTCTCCTCTCAGGATCTTGGGCACACACGCACACGCGCCCGGCGTGAGTTTAAGCCACCAGGTCCGGGACTTGAACTACGCTCGACTACATGGGAGTCCAGCGACATAGCCAATATGCTAACTGCTGGTCCCAAATGTGGTAGGTTTTTTTAATACAGAATGATTAATCAGTGGAAAGAGAACATATAATAGCTAAATCATTGAGATGATAATCAAAGGTATTTTATATTATTTATTTAAATTTTCATTAAATATATGCATATTTTTAAAGAATTATTTTATTGAACTCTATTTATTTTAATTTGATCAGAGATTGACAAAGTGAGCATGAGAGAGAGACAGAGGGAAAGTGAAAAAGTAAGCTGCTAGGTCCAGGACTTAAACCGCAGTTGGCCATGTGGGAGTCCAACACTATTAACCACCTTGCCACCTGCTGGTCCCAATATATGTATATTTGTAAAAAAAAAAAAAAAAAAAAAAAAAAGAGTTACCATTACCAGAGGCACAGAGGTGGGAGAAATAAGGAGATGAAAGCCTCAGCTAGATAAGAGGAATGAGTTTGATTTTTTTTTTTTAATTTTAGATCAATTGCATAGCATGGTGAATATAGCTAATAAATTGGTACTACACATTTCAATGTTTCTCGATGTAAATTTTAAATGTGCTCATCAGAAAAAAGGTTAAATATCTGTAGTAATATGTTAATTTTATTTAATCATTCCACCTTCTATTAAAAATAACATCACTTTGTACCATATAAATAAAAACAACTATAATTTGTCAATATATAATAAATTCAAAAAGTATATGACTCAAACACCTCCATTTTTGCTAAGTGGATCTCAATTTATAAAACAGTGTCCACGCTAATGCACATTGTTGAGTTTATATCCTACACTGAAGCAGAACGTAAAACTTTTCTTAAAAAACTAACTGTTATTTTTACTTTGAAGCCTGAGAATCTTTTGAATTTGGAGGAAGCCAAAATGAAAAGAACATTGAGCTGTATAGATTAAGTTTAAGGTGTTAAATAAATTTTATTTTTCAAATTCATGAACAGGGAAGCTGTCTGCTTAATTTCTCTTTTTTCAACTCTACTTTTCTCCTTCATTTGTTATATACTTTCAAATTCTCTTTTACGTCTACGCAAGGCTTTTGGTAAGCTCAGTGAATGTAAAAATGCTGATAAATTGTCGTGTGCCCATACAACATGGTAATACAATACGGTAATGTGGAATTTATGGACTCATCAAAGAAGAGAAATCCATAAAAAAAATAGTAAATTCTCACGGTCAGTCTAAACATTCACTTCTAATGTTATTATAAATACCTGAAAAATCTGCCGTAATTAGATAGTAAAAAAATCAGGAAAAAGATTGCCAATAGTTCCTGGACTGCACAGGTATTTCACAGTCAAACCTTAAAGTACCCATCATTTGTGTACTCAGAATCTGAACTTTTTTGTTTTTTAAAAACAGATTTTTGCTATAGGGCATGTGTGCTTCCCAGAGAGACAGAGTGAGACAGAAAGCAAGAAATCACCTGCCAGAGAGCTGGTCATGCTGCAATCCCTTCTCCTCCATTCTCCTCTCAGGATCTCGGGGGCATATACGCATGTACCTGGATGAGTTTTAAGCCAGCGATTCCAGGACTCGAACCACAGTTGACTGCTTGGTAGTCCAGCCATGTAACTATTACACCCTCTGCTGGTCCCCCAGAATCTGAATTTTTAAAAATCTCATTGCCATCAAGCAATTACACATTGATTAACTTTCTCACGTATTAACTTTCTCAGGTGGTTGTTAGATCTAACTCCCAAAACAATGGTGGAAAGCAAGGTAAGAGAAATGGGGACGAAAGTACAGCAACATCTCACATGGTGCTAACTAAAAAGTAAAAAGGCAGTAAATGACCAGGGATGATGAGGAGTTCTAAAATTAGAAAGCGGTCATGGTTTCATACAGTGAATATTCTAAAAGCCACTGCATTTTATACTTTAAATTTAAGACACATAAAATTTATCTCAATAAAGCTCTGATCCAAAAGATGAACAATAGCTAGTAGTAACAGCACCAGCATCTCTAGTTTCTAACTATTTATTTTTCTCTTTTTTTTTTTTTTTTGAGAAGTTTTTGCTATAGGGTGCATGCACTCACCAGAAAGACAGAGAGAGACAGAGAGATAGAAAGCAAGAAATCACCCCCCCCCCGGGGGGGG